>NC_057736.1:26822644-26869233 GCF_004010195.1 Chiloscyllium plagiosum
TGCTGGTAGGGGAGGGGAGGGAAATATATCCTTGGTGGTGGGGTCCGTTTGGAGGTGGCGGAAATGACGGCGGATGTTGCGCTGTCCATGGAGATTGGTGGGGTGGTAGGTGGGGACCAGTGGGGTTCTGTCCTGGTGGTGGTTGGGGGGCGGGGCTCAAGGGTGGAGGAGCGGGAAGTGGAAGAGATGCGGTGGAGGGCATCGTCGACCACGTCGGGGGGGAAATTGCGGTCCTTGAAGAAGGAGGCCATCTGGGTTGTACGTTTTTGGAACTGGTCCTCCTGGGAGCAGATGCGGCGGAGATGAAGGAATTGGGAGAATGGGATGTCGTTTTTACAGGGGGCAGGGTGGGAGGAGGTGTAATCCAGGTAGCTGTGGGAGTCGGTCAGTTTGTAGTAGATGTCAAACCCATCCATATTGCTGAAAATGAGTTTGGATCCAAAGGTCTGATTTCAAACTATTTCAGATACTACTAGTCTGAAAACCCCCGATCTAAATGAATTTCAAGACAGGGGGCACATTTTTAACGTGAGAGAAGAAAAGATTTAAAAACACATGAAGGTCAAATCTTTTACACAGAGGGTGGTTCGCATGTGGAATAAACTTCCTGAGGAAGTGATGGATGTGGGTACAATTGCAATGCTTGAAAGACATTTGGCTAAGTACATGACTAGGAAAGGTTTGGAGGGATATGGGCCAGAAGCATTCAGGTGGGCAAGTTTAGTTTGAGATTACGTTTAGCATGGACTACGTGGACCTAAGGGTCTGTTTCTGTGTATGAATCTTTTGCATCCCACAGCTATAGGGTGCAATTGATTGTATCCACATAGCTTTGAGAGTGCCCTGACATTAACCAGCACAGCAGTGTTTATGAATGAAAGGCTTCCACTCCTTTTAACGGTCACTTCATTTGTGGCCATATCACCAGATTTTGCAGGTCTATGCCAGATATTCAGGGAGCTGCCCATTAGCCATAAGTGCTGGAGCACTCACAGTTGTCATCATCTTTCATAGGGTGTGGTGCTGGAAAAGCACAGCATATCAGACAGCTTCCAAGGAGCAGGGAAATCGACATTTCAGGCATAAGCCCTTCAGCAGGAAGGCTTCATTCCTGATGAAAGACTTTTGCCTGAAATGCTGATTTTCCTGCTCCTTGGATGCTGCCTGACTGGCTGTGTTTTTCCAGCAATACACTCTCTACTCTCATCTCTTGCATCTGCTGTCCTCACTTTCGCCTATCCTCTTTCATAAGCCCTCAGTCAATACAAAGATGTTTGGTAGGTGACAAAGGAGTATCCAATACAGACACAGCTGGTGACATCTCTAGGAAATTCTCAGCTTGCTGCGGAGGAAAGGTACAATGTCAAATATCCTTTGACCAGGTCTATTGTGAAACAGGCCATTGGCTTTGAGATATTCCAATTTTTTTTTCTTTCAAAAATATACTTTATTCATAAAATTATTTTGATATCTATACAATTGGTGATGCCATACGTACATATACATTCCATTTCTTTACATACAGAGATCGGAATTAATCATTCGTATGTACAAATCTGTAAATTAACTATCCAGATATTCTGCTGAGGTGTTAGTAGAGCTGAATTTCTGAGTGGGCCCCCTGTTCTTCTTAGGCAGGCATACCTTACAAGGTGGACTTTCCCCACCGCGCCTTGGCAGCAGCTGCCCCAAGCTTCAGCACTCCCTCAACACATAGTTCTGGACCTTGGAATGTGCCAGTCTGCAACACTCAGTCGGGGTCAACTCCTTCAGCTGGAAGATCAACAGGTTTCGGACAGACCAAAGAGCATCTTTGACCGAGTTGATGATCCTCCAGGCGCAGTTGATGTTCATCTCAGTGTGCGTCCCAGGGAATAGACCATACAGCACGGAGTCCCGCGTCACAGAACTGCTCAGGACGAACCTCAACAAACACCACTGCATTCTTCTCCAGACTTCCTTTGCATAGGCACATTCTAGAAGGAGGTGTGTGACAGTCTCGTCCCCTCCACAGCCGCTTCAGGGGCAGCGTGCGGTGCGGCAGAGAATCCGGGCATGCATAAAGGATCTAATAGGCAGAGCCCTTCTCACCACCAGCCAAGCCATGTCTTGGTGCTTATTGGAAAGTTCTGGCAATGAGGCATTCTGCCAAATGACTTTGACAGTCTGCTCAGGGAACCACTCAAAAGGATCCGCCCTCTCCTTTTCCCGAAGGGTCTCAAGGACACTACATGCTGACCACTTCCTGATCGACTTGTGGTCAAAGGTGTTTTTCTTCATAAATTTCTCCACGAAGGACAGGTGATACGCAATGGTCCAACTACTTGGAGCATTCCGCAGCAGCGAGGACAGGCCCATCCTTCACAACACTGGGGTCAGGTAGAACCTCAGTACATAGTGACACTTGGTGTTTGCGTACCAGGGATCCCACGTACAGCTTGATACAGCCACATACAAAGGTGGCCATCAGGGTGAGGGTGGCACTGGGTGTGTTTTTTCCACCGTTGCCCATATCATTATACATTGAGTCCCCTTGAGATGATATTCCAATGCCTGGACTGCTCAATTTGTGCTTTGCAATGGAGCCCAGACATGGTGTTTCACACCTTAGTGATGTACTGTCCTCTTCACAATCTAAGTTGCCAAAAAAGTGGTGTATTGAATGAAGAGGAGATGCAGGAGTGAGAGAAATCCTTTTGAGGAGGAAAATAAGGGTAAGAATCGTGAGATGGGCAAGGAGGACAGTCAAAAAGAGGAAGACAAAGTAATGATCCCAGAGAGCTCAAGATGCTAAAGAGTAGCTTATAACCATACACTTCCAAGATGTCTGACCTGAATCGATAACTTTAATTTACATGGTCTAATTTTATTTGAGCAGTTAGCAGGAAGCCCTCTGCCTGATGTATTCATTGTCGCTAACACAGTTGCTTGGTTTCATTGTTCACAACCTTATTCAATAAAATGTTCAGTTCTTCTCTCAAATGTGGACATAATATCTTCATCTCTATGAAAGCTAATATGTCTTCATAAAACTTGCCCGGAATGAATTTTAGCAATGAAGCAGCTGAGATTCTGAGAGTGGTTCCACTTGACCATATTCCTGAACGTTTGTGCTAAAATGGCCCTTGGTGTCAAAGGTATGAGAGTCATATCAGGAAGTGCACTCCTTCATATTGACAACTTAGTTGTCACTCATTCTGGAAGTGCTCCTTCTGCCACTATGAAGCTATGAAGCCTTCAGTGTATCCCTGCCTCAGTATTCTCTCGGACAGCATTTCAACTGCAAAGGACTGTGTATTTGATTCTCCAGAGAGTTGCACATTTGAGGGAAACTAAATGTGTGAGTGTGCATTGCCCATTTCACAGCCTTAAAAGTTAGCATTTTTTTGAGAAGCCCAGACATAAGACACTCCTTTCCCTCCTGGATGAGCTGACCAAGGCCGTCAAATCCTTCGAAAAGATTAAACTCCCAGAAGCGAAGGCTTATTGCCTAAGTTGTATTCAGCTCTGTGGGATTAGACTGGCTAGTACCTGCTGGAGGTGGATGATATTATGTTTCTGGTAGGTAGCATGTGTGAATGCATGAGGAAAGGTATCATCACCTTTATCTGCAAGTGGAAGAGGAAGAAAATTAGGAATTGGTGACCAATTTCACTGTTGAATGCAGATTACAAAATCCTATCAAAGATCATCACCAACCAAGTCAGATCTGCTCTGGGATCGGCAATTCATCCCGACCAAACCTGTGCTGTACTGGGCAGGTCAATCCCTGACAGTCTTGCTCTCTTCAGGGATACGATCGCTGCGTGCCGGACAAGGGAGTGGATGCCTACCTCATCACAGCCTGGACCAGGAGAAGGCCATTGACAGGATAGCATATCCCTACAAGTGGGACTTGCTGTCTAAATGAGCTTTGGGGAGGGAATCCGCAATTGAATCCAACTGCTCTACACCAGTATTGTTAGTGCAAACTCAATTGAAGGTGGGAATCAGACAACTTTCCGATCAGATCTGGAGTCAGACAGGCCTGCCTACTCTCTTCTCCCTGGTTTGTGTGTTGTACAGAGCCTTTCGCTGAGTCCATTAGAAAGGATGCGAGCCTGAGAAGAGTGACTATTCCAGGCAGTAAAGGCCTGCATTTCAAAGCCTTCCTGTACATGAATGATGCTACCATTTTCTGCTCAGATCCACTGTCAATGCGCAGATTCATAAGCATCTGTGACCATTTCAAATTGGCCTTTGGAGCCAAGCTAAATTGAGGCAAGAGCAAGGTGATATTCTTTGGGAACTGGTCCAACTGATCCCTTATCCCTTTCACCATCAGGCCAGATTACACGAAGGTGCTGGGAATGTGGTTTGAAGGGTCTGGCCATGACCAAATTCTTGGGAGGAGCGTATCACCAAGGTGAGGCAGAACCTGAGCTTTTGGAAACACTGCTCTCTCTCCATTGTGGTAGAAACCTGGTCATTAGGTATGAGGCACACTCTCTGTTGTTGTACCTGGTGCAGGTCTGGCCCATTCCTAAAATCTGCACCATTGCAGTCACACAAGCCATCTTCCACTTCATCTGGATGTCTAAGATAGACCATGTCCCACGGCCACCATGTATAAAGCTCAGGTTTGGGGTGGGGGAGATGGAGAATATTCCCCTCACCGCTCTCATCCTGATGGTCACCATTGTAAGCGGCTGCATCAAGCTTTGCATAGACTTTAAGTATGCAAACACCAAGTGTCACTATGTACTGAGGTTCTACCTGTCCCTGATTTGCAAAGGACAGTCTGGTCTTCTTGCTGGGGAACGCTCCAAGTAGTTGTACCATTTTGCATTAGCTATTCATAATGGAGAAATTTCCAAAGACAAACATGTTAACCACAAGTCCGACAGGAAATAGCACGTAGTGTCCTCAAGACCCTATGGGAAAATGAGGGGGTAGATCTTGTCGGGTTGTTTGTTGAACACACTGTCAAAATCATTTGGCAGAATGCCTCATCACCAGAACTTTTCAACAAGCACCAAAACATTGCTTGGCTGATGGTGAGAAGGGCAATACCTATGAGATCCTTCGCCTGGACTCTCTGTGCCACTGCACATTGACATTGGAGCAGCTACAGAGGGGTGGAGATTGCTACACACCTCCGGATGGAATGTGCCTTTGCAAAGGAAATCTGAGAGAGATGCAGTGATTTTTGGTGAGGCTCATCTCAAGCACCTCTATGATGCAGCACTCTGTGCTCTACATGCTGTGCCCTGGGACACACACCACTGCCTGTGCCTGGAGGACCATCAACTTGGTGAAAGACACTTTTTGGATCTGCCTGAAACTTACTGGCATTTCAGAGTAAGGAATTGTAGACTGGCACTTTCCAAGATCTAGTACTGTGGGCTGAGGGAAGCTAGGGGCAGCTGCTGCCAAGGTGCAGTAGGGAAAGACCACGATCTAATGTCTTTCTGTTTAAATTAAATGGGGTCTGTTCAGTTATTGGACTCCCAAGTTCACAAATATGTGTAAATATAGTCTTGCATAAGTAAGAAATGCCTTTGGTTTGCTTTGGTGAATCAAGTCAAACTTCAATGTTTGTTTGTTTCTCCATAATACTACTGTAGAGAACAGAACTGCTTTAATGACTATGTCTGTATATAAAGGTATTTTATGAATAAAATATTTTTGAAATTAAGAAAATATTTTGCTAACGGGATAGTTCCTTCACTTTTGCTTGCACCAATTGAAGTGATGTCAACTGGCCTTTAAATATGGCACCAGACCCTCTGAACCAATCTTTGAGTTTTTCACCATTTGATTCATTGAGTAGCACATGTATCACTTGCACAGTTGAAAGGTTGTGAAGCACTCTATTGAGTGAGAGAACTCATGGGCATAGGTAAATATGCCAACTAACACAATCACTGCCATACTTTAATTTTAGAAGAGAAAATTCTGCCCTTAGTGTCTGAATTTACATATACAGTAGAAAACAATCATTTTGTGGTCAATTTGTTAATATGGATATATATTCCATTGAAAAATAGAGAAGCAATGGTTCATGTAATGTCTTTCCTTACCTCAGAAGTTGTCAAAACATTGTAGTGTGCTTTTAGTGGGTTGTTATTGTTAATTGTAGAAGTTACATGAATTTACAATCCAGTTTGTGTTAGCATTTACCTCCATATGAATAAATACATTAACCACCCTGTTCTCATCATTCACTTCTCAAAACTATTCCTGGAAACACAGTTTCTGCCCCATTACTAGTCATAAAGTGAAGTAAACTGTCACATAATTCTCTCTATAATGACAGATTTCTTGTTTTCTGTTCCAAATATACCTAATCATGTCTCTAAGGTCTGTAGCTAGGAAAACAATCTGGAAACAATCTGCTACTATCTGTACTGAGTCACACCCTGCCTTGTCTAAAATGCTACTGTGTTGTCTCATGATCCACATTGTTCTAAAAAAACAACAACATGGCAATCAATTTGTACACAGCAAAGTTCCATATACGGTTTGATTAATGATCAGACAATCTGTTCTAGTGATGTTTGTTGGGACAGCGTAAACCCTGATCTGTTTCTATTTGAACAGAGCCAGAAGATATTAACTTCAATTAGAAAGGATAAATGACGCCTCAACTTAACAACTTTTCAAGAGATCAAGTATCAATTCAGTCTGTATCTTTAAAAAATGCAGTTTTGAGAAACTTGGATATGAATGGCAAGGGGAGAGAGCCTTATGATTCCACAGTATTTTTCAAGATATTTATGGGAATCTTATCTGTGAATTAATATTCATTGTATCTGATTTAAAAAATAATACATCCATGTGCTTTTGCCACATGATACTATTTGAGAGAATGTGTTTTAAATTACATTTTGATAACAGTGATGTAGTACATAGGTTCACACCACTGATTAACCATACAATGATTTTTCTGTGTCACTGAAGCTTGGGGTGAGAGGGAGAGGAGAGGCGGGGAGAGGAAGTGCTTGAGAGGTGAGTCAATTAACGGCAATATCCTAAGCTATTTAGACTCTGTGCTTTGGAACTGCTATCCTGAATACCTTCACCTTCTCTTCCTTTAAGACCTTCCTTCACCATCTTTGACCAAGCTCTTATTACCTCTTCAAAATAGAAGAGAATAGAATATCTTTTATTGTCACACGTACTCCATTGTAGAAGTACTGTGAAAAGCTTTTGCAATGTTTGCCAAAATAGGATATCCTAATAGGATATTACCTCCTAACATCTCCCCTTTAGGCATGGTATGCATTTTTCTCTGTGCTTCTGTGAAGATTCTTTTTCTACATTAAAAGCAATATGTAGATGCAAGTTGTTGTCTGATGAATGAAATCCTCAGATGGTTAATATGGTGAGGCACTAATGATACAAAATTAACATTTGTCTTGTATCTGTGCTGATGTAGTCATGGAGATAGTGCAGCCCTTGCCTGTTCATTCTAGATTATCTTGCCTGCTTTATTTCAGAAAAATGTTGTTTGAAAATGTAAAATTTTTACAATAAGTTCTTGTAGTACTTGTTTTACTTTTCTGGTAGCTGCAATATGGATCATTTTGCATTAAACTTTGTTTAGGTTGAAAGATTTCTTTTTATAGCTTGTAGCTCCTTCAGTGTAATGACTAAACTAGCCATCAAGTCTACAATGATGAGTAACTAGATCTACTAGCTGCAATATAATTTAAAAGATTATCATTGTGATTTCAGAATACCTGTGGTCACTAATTGAGTAGTAAGAACTATACAGCATAGAAACAGACCCTTGGACTAATTAGTTCATAATCCCAAACTTTCCTGCCTGCACTTAGCTCATTATCCCTCCAAGCCTTTCTTATTCATGAACATATCCAAATGTTTTTTAAACATTGTACCTGTACCTGCATTCACCACTTTCTCTGGCGGTTCATTCCACTCCTCGTGTCCTTTTTAAATTTTTCTCCTTTCACCTTAAAAGTATAACCCTGGTCTTAAACTCCTCCACCCGAGCAAAAGACCTTGTCATTCACCTTATCTATGCCCCTAATGATTTGATAATACTCAATAAGGTCACCCTCAGCCTCTTACGCTCTCGTGAAAAAAATGCCAGTCTTTCCAGTCTATTATTATGTCTCAAATCCTCCATCCCTATTAACATTCTAGTAAATGTTTTCCGAACCCTCTCCAGTTTGATTACATTCTTCCTTATAACGGTTACCAACTGTACACAGTACTATAAAAGAGGCCTCACCAATATCCAGTACAACCTCAACATGACTGCTCTACTCAAAGGTGTAAGCAATGAAGGCAAGTATGCTGAACACCTTCTTAACCAGCTGTCTACCTCTGATGAAAATTTCAAAGAGTCGTGTACCTGAACCCCTAAGTCTCTCTGTTCTAACATACTACCAAAGTTTACAGGTAAATTATTTTCCATTTGATTTCATCTAAATGAGCTTTGATGTTAGAGAACTGGTTCTATATTTTTCATGCCTTCGAACGTACACTCATTTTAGACAATTTATTAAACACGTTGTTTGAAAATGTAAAATTTATCTTATTGTGAAAGTACAAAATTAATCTTATTGTGAAAGTTGAACAAGCATTTTCCATTTTCCAAATAATGAAGGTTCATTATATTATTTGAGAATTTATTCCCTAACAATAGATTCTATTTGTCTTCCTAAAATGTGGTGTGGTGAGAATGGGTTTCAGTTTAAGGTGCACTGGCACCAGTACTCAGATAGAAGGAAACTGTTTCAGTGGAAGAGGATTCACTTGAAATGGTACTAGGACTAAAGCCTCGGTGAATTGAATAAATGAGGACCGAGAGGAGGCTTTAAATTATTTGGGGGGGGGGGGGAGGGAGAGGGGGGAGTGGGAGGCATTCAGGATGAGGGTAGATAACCTTACAAAGCAAAAGATATGGTAGCATTGCAGGATGACTATTTTGATAATGATATCCGGATTGGACAGAAAGGGACAGAGTGTACTGCATTTCAAAAGCAGCAAATAGGATCAGAGCATCAACATAAATGGTGTAAAGGCAAACTTAATAGCTCTTTACTTAAATACATCTCAATGGCTATGATCTCATAGCCATTATGGAGACATGGTTACAAGGACATCAAACTGGAACTAAATGTTCAGAGGTTTGTGACTTTTCAAAAGGATAGGCAGGAAGAGTGGTGGAGTAGCTTTGCTATTATGAGATGGAATAAGTATGATAGCAAGAAATTATTTAGGATCAGATGATGTAGGATCCAAATGAGTGGAGGAAGAAGTAATAAATGGAAGATAACACTGGAGGGAATAGTCCCTTGACAGTAGCTATTCTGTATGACATAGAATAAATCAGGAGATAATGAAGGCATGTTAAAACTCAGTAATTTAATCATAGATAAACTTAGTCTTTATGTAGATTGGGAATGTTAAATTGGTACAGGTAGCCAGAAAGAAGAATTCGTAGAGTGTTGAATTGAATTTATTGTCACATGTACCAAGGCACAGTGAAAAGCTTTGTCTTGCTAGCAAAACAGGCAGATCACAGAATTAAGTAGCATAGATAAGTAAATAATAGGTAAACAGTGGCAAAAACAAAAATACAGGTACAGGCGAATGTTAAGAGTTTGTGAGTCCATTCAGTATTCTAAGAACAGTAGGGTAGAAACTGTTATGGAACCAGCTGGTGCGTATGTTCAGGCTTCTGTACCTTCTCCCGATGATAGAGTTTGTAGAAAAACATTGCCAAGGTGGCTTGGATCTGTGTGTATTTGGGACATATCAACATTGTGTGGATCCAACCAGGGATCAGTCTATTTTGGATCTGATAATGTGTAATGACATCAGGGTAATAATCCCTGGGAAACAATGACCATTATATTTAGCATCTCATTTGAGAATGAGAAACTTGGGTGGGAAACAACTGAGCTAAACTGAACTAAGGGTAATCACATAGCAACGAAAGTAGAGTTGGTAGGAGTCAACTAGGAAAAGACTTTAGCAGAAAAACAAAAAAAGGAGAGAAAAAAACCATAAGGGCAAACAAGCAAGCAATTATAAACAAAGACTGTAAAAGCTTCTCTAAATATATTAAACAGAAGAGAGAAGCCAAAGTGAATATAGGAACTTTAGAGAATTAGGCTGGGGAAATAATATTGAAGAACCAGGAAATGACAGGGGACTTAAATAAATATTTTGCATCAGTCTTCATAATAGAACATACTAATAGCATTCCAAAAATCCAAATAATCCAGGGGAGGAACTAAACGCAATACCTATCACCAGAGAAAAATAAAAGGGGAACCAATGGGGCTATAGGCCAGTAAGTGCCCTGGATCGGATGAATTTAAAGGAAGTAGTTGCAGAGATAGTGGATGCATTAGCAACAATCTTCCAAAAATTCTTAGATTCTGGAAGAGTCCTAAAGGACTTGAAAACTGTCAATATAGTCCCTTTTTCAGAAAAGGAGGGAGATTTTAAAAAATCAGTAACTATAGGCCTATTTGCTTAACATCTATCATTGGGAATATGTTAGAGTCCATAATCAAGGATGCGATAGTAGAGCATTTAGAAATACATAGTATGACCAGGCTGAGTAAGATAATTTCTTACAAATTTATGAGATGGAAACATACACAAAAAAGGAGAACCAATATATATAGAATGTTTGGATTTCCAAAAAACTTTCAATAAGGTACTGCAAATAAAAGTACTTAATAAAATAAGAGCCCACGATATTGGGGGTAGTGTAATAGCATGGATAGAGGATTGGTTAACTAATAGAAGATAAAGAGTTGGGATAATGCGGACATTTTAAGGATGATTATCTGTAACTAGTGGATTGCCACAGGAATCAGTCCGAGGGCACCATATAAAAATGACTTGAACAACAGGAATGAATATATTTTCACCAGTTTTTTGAAAATGGCATAAAAATAGTTAGGAAGGCAAGAAACAAGGATGACATAGAATCTACAGTGATGTTACCTCCTGTTAGATAAGTGGGCAGATGGAACATCTTGTGAAAAAACATGGAGATAATGCACTTTGGCAAGAAGAACTGAATATTATTTAAATGGGCAAAGATTACAGAAAGCTTGTAGCGCAGATGATTTGGGAGTCCTTGTGCATGAATCACAAATAGTTAACATCCAAGTTTAACAGGTAATAGTGATGGCAAAGGGACTGTTGGACTTTCTTTCAAAGGAAATGAAGTGTAAAATAGGAAAGTCTTGCTAAAGCTTTACAAGGCACCAGCCAGACCACAGCTGTAACTTTGTGAATAGTTTTTTGCCCCTTATTTCAGCAAAACTCAACTGGCATTGGACACAGTCCAGAGAATGTTTATGAGATAATTCTGGGTATGGAGGGTTTTCTGAACAGCCCCTCAAACCTGTTCCACCATTCAATGAGACCATCACTGATTTGTGGCCTAACTCCACATTCCTGCCTTTGGCCCGTATCTTTTACCTTTGCTTAACAAAACTGTATATTGAGTTTTGAAAAGATTTGTAGCTCAGGTTGAGGTTCTGGATGTAAGTTTGCTCACTGAGCTGGAAGATTTGTTTTCAGACATTTTGTCACCATACTAAGTAACATCATCATTGAGCCTCTGGTGAAGCACTGGTGGTATGGCACGCTTTTTATTTTGGTGTGTAGGTTTCCTTGGGTTGGTGACATTATTTCCTGTGGTGATATCATGTCCTGTTCTTTTTCTCAGAAGGTGGTAAATGGGGTCCAAGTCCGTTTGTTGATAGATTTCCGGTTGGAATGCTATGCTTCTTCGAATTCTCGTGCCTGTCTCTGTTTGGCTTGTCCGAGAAATAATGTATTGTTCCAGTTGAAGTGCTGTCCTTCTTCATCTGTATGTGACCTACAGACAAACCAATTGTACACCCTTGGGATCTCCGATATCAGGGTTCTTAGCAGAGGCAGTAATGCAGAGACTCAAACAAACAGCTCTGCCAACCATCCAACCCAAACTTTGGGTCCGCTACATGGATGACACCTTTGTCCTCACTAAACGAAACAAATTAGAGAAAACCTTCAAGACCATCAACAATACCCTTACTGGCATAACATTTACTAAAAAGGAGGAAAACAACAACAAATTGCCATTCTTAGGTGTCACAGTAGAGCAAACAGCCAATCTGGAACTTCAAACCAGCATCTACAGGAAAACAACACATATGGACCAAATACTTAACTACAGAAGCAATTGTCCCAACATCTACAAACAGAGCTGCATTAGAACATTATTTCAATGAGCCACCACACACTGCAGCACAGAGGAACTACGAAGAGCAGAGGAAAATAACCTATACAGTGTATTCAAAAAGAATGGGTACTCAATGAACTCAATTTCTCAGCAACAAATCCAAACAAGCAGACAAAACATGTCTTGAAACCATAGCCACGCTCCCGTACATCAAAGATTTCTCTGAAATGACTACTAGACTACTCAGACCTCTTGGCACCACAAACCGACCAACTCGCTAAAACAGCAGCTAATGAACTTGAACGACACTATACAGACAACAAGCAAAACAAATATCATTTATAAAATACCTTGCAAGGACTGTAACAAACACTACATTGGACAAACAGGCAGAAAACTAGCCACCAGGATACATGAACATCAACTAGCCACAAAAAGACATGACCCACTCTCACTAGTATCCTTACAGATAAGGAAGAACACCACTTTGTCTGGGATAACACATCCATCCTAGGACAAGCAACGAGAGACAGAGGTATGCACGAGAATTCCTAGAAGCATGATTTGGAGACACCAGTGTTGGACTGGGTGTACAAAGTTAAAAATTACACAACACCAGGTTATAGTTCATCAGGTTTGTTTGGAAGCACTAGCTTTTTGAGCGCTGCTCCTTCATCAGGTGGTTGTGGAGAATAAGATTGTAAGACACACGAAATATCGAAAGATATATTGGTCTTTCAAGGTATGGTGCCTAGGTCTGCTCTCTGTAATCCAAGTGGGGTCAAACAAGGGTTTTTATAACTGCAGCATAACTTCGGCATCCTTGTACTCCAGTCCTCTTGATAAAATCACCAACATTCCATGACCTTACTTGATTGTTTTCTGCACCTGTTCATGGCGTTTTAATGCCCCAAACCCCCAAATCTCTTTAGACATCTATTGTATTTAAATTCATAAGATCTAGAAAGTATCCTGATCTATCCTGTTTTTGGTCCAAAATGGATAACCTCACAGGTGCTTACACTGAATTCCATCTGCCACAGTTTTGCCCATTACCTCGTCTATCAATATATCCCTTTGTAATTTTATTTTGTCATCTACACCATGTACAACGCTGCCTAACTTTGTGCCATCAACAAATTTGGATATATAACTTTCTATGCCATTATCCAAGTTATTAATGGATAATGTGAATAATTGAAGCCCTAACACATATCCTTGTGGGACACCACTGGTCACAACCTGCCAATTTGAGCACTATCTATTATCTCTACTTTCTGTCACCTGGCACTCAACAAATTTCTCAATCATGTCAGTAATTCTGTGGGCTTCTATTTTAGTTAACAGCCTGTTATGTGGGACTTTATCAAATGCCTTCTGGAAATCCATATAAACACTTTTGAGAAGATTTGCAACTCAGGTTGAGGTTCAGGTTATAAATTTGCTCACTGAGCTAGTAGGTTTGTTCTCAGACATTCCATCACCATGCTAGGTAACATCATCAGTGAGCCTTCAGTGAAGCAATGGTGTTCTGTCCTGCTTCCTATTTATGTGTCTTGGTCTATTACAGTGGGTGATATTATTTCTGGTTCTTTTTCTCAGAGGTTGGTAAATGGGGTCCAAATCAATGTGCTTATTGATGGAATTCCAGTTTGAATGCCAGGCCTTTAGGAATTCCCATGTGTGTCTTTGTTTAGCCTGTCCTAGGATGGATGTGTTGTCTCAGTCGAAGTGGTGTCCTTCTTCGTCTGTATGTAAGGATACTTGTGATAGTTGGTCATGTCTTTTGATGGCTAGTTTCTTGCCTGCCTGTCCGATGTAGTGTTTGTTGCAGTCCTTGCAGGGTACTTTGTATATGACATTTGTTTTGCTGGCGGTTGATACAGGGTCATTTAGGTCATCAGTAGCTGTTTCAGTGTGTTGGTAGCCCACAAACCTACCAACACACACAAACAGCTGCTGATGAACTAGGATACACGAGCACCAACTAGCCACCAAAAGACATGACTAACTATCACTAATTTCCTTGCACACAGACGAAGAAGGACACCATTTCGACCAGTGCAACACAACCATCCTAGGAGAGGCTAAACAAAGAAACGCACAGGAATTCCTAGAGGCCTGGCATTCAAACCGGAGGTTCATCAATAAACACATCGAATTGGACCCCATTTACCAACCTCTAAGAAAAAGAACCAGAAATGATATCACCCACCATAACAGACCAAGACACATACATAGGAAGTGGGACAGAACACCATTGCTTCACTGGAGGTTCACTGATGATGTTACTAGCATAGTGACGAAACATCTGAGAACAAACCTACCAGCTCAGCAAGCAAATTTACAACCTGATCACAGACTTTCACGTGTCCACTACCTTATCACATTTTCAAAAAATTTAGTGAGGTTCGTCAGGCATGGTCTACATGCCATGAATCCATCTGGCTCTCCCTGATTAACTGAAAGATTTTGAGGTGTTCAGTTGGCCCTTCCTTCATTATAAACACCAATAATTTCCCCATCCCAGATGTTAGGCTAATTGGTCAGTAATTCTGTGGTTTTCCTCTTTCGACCTTCTTAAAAATCAGAACTTTCATTTGCAATTTTCCAATCCATAGGGATGAATTCTGTATCTAGGAAACTCAGAAACATTATAGTTAGGGCATCACAATGTGCTCACCCACTTCCTTTAACATCTCCGATGGAAACCGTCAGGTTTTGGGATTTGTCACTTTTTAAGTCCATTAATTTCTTCATTACTTATGTACTCGGAGTTTAGAAGAATGAGAGAGCTTATTGAAGCAAATGAGTTTCATAGATGGGTTTTGTAGGATAGATGGGTTTTGTAGGATAGATGTTACCCTTCTTGGAGAGTCTAGGACCAAAAAGCATATCTCAGAGTAAGCAGTCACCCATATAAGATGGAGATGAGGAGGAATTTCTTCTTTCATATGGATGTGAGTCTGTGGAATTCTTTTACCGCAGAGGGCTGTAAAGTCTGGGTTAATCAA
Source organism: Chiloscyllium plagiosum (assembly GCF_004010195.1). Lineage (NCBI taxonomy): Eukaryota > Metazoa > Chordata > Chondrichthyes > Orectolobiformes > Hemiscylliidae > Chiloscyllium > Chiloscyllium plagiosum. Next base: position 26,837,867 of record NC_057736.1, read on the forward strand.
AGCCATTTTCTCGTAAACGTGGGGTACAGCTTTTTTGCAGCCAGAACTGCACCTTCTCTTAAAGTGAAGGCTGCCTTTAAGTGGAATTCTGGTCTCTTGATATTAGATATGCAGCCAATTAATTGTATGAATAGCACTGTCTGCATGGACAAATCAATCTAGTCGGAAGAGCGCAGTAATATTTTAGGCCTCCTGCATCATTACCAACAGGCACAACTTGTTTGCAACCTGCCCTTTGCATGTGTGTTTATGATAGTGATATTGTAGATTGTATTGTCAGCTGAGCCATACACCAGGAGGGAGAGGGATATTTTCTTCTGAAAACAAAGACATTGTAAAGACTAAATTGGAATATCTCTCTGGACATTAATGTAATATTAAAGAATTAAACTGCACTGACTGAACATTCTGGAAGTGGTGGGTGGAGATGACATTCATGCAGGAATGCGGATGACTCTCACTCCATTTAGACAGTCATTTGCTACTACTCCCCTACTATTATCAAATTAAACTATTATTCAATCTCTTCTATTCAGAAATGCTTTCATAGCCATCCCCTGAAGCTAAGTATGTTGCACCTGCATTGTCTTCAGGAATCACTGAGTCAGGAAACCATCTGCATATTGATTCCCCAAGAATAGGGCATTTACATTTGCATTATCTCCGAGGATTGTCTCATCCTACAATTGTACCTAGGGTAAAATGTGTCTATGAGGGAGTGGCTGGGGGTTGTCTTGAGTGGCATGTGACTGTGGGGGAATGGCCAGAGTATCTATAAGCATTACCAACTGACCTGTATAAAGGGGATGTGTTTTCTTTGTTCAGGGCCCATTTTGACTCGACTTTACATGCCTGCGAAGAGGGTCACCTAGCTTGTACAAGCTTTAATAAACTTTAACTGTTTGCAGAAGTTGGTGTTTATGAATTGCACCTTGTGTGTGAAACCTCTAGAAAAGAACCTAACAATTGTACCAATAAATATATTTGGTTTTGTTTCAGATCTCCAGTATCTGCAGTTCTTTGTTTTATTGTACCAATGAGGTTCATTAACTCTCTCATTTATGGCATAAGTAGCTGAGGAGAAATTTTCGAATCCCACAAGTTATGATGAAGCAGAATTCACAATCAAAAGGGATATGAAAACCAGATTTGATGGTGACTTCCAAATAAAAGTTGAATAAATACTTAAAAAAAGATTTAAAATATTTAAATAGGAAAGAGCAAGGAAAACGACTAAGTAGACAACTCTTCAAAAACGGCCAGAGCCAGCATGATAGTGGGGAACACATTGGAGCCTATTAATTTTAAAATAGTGATGGAAAAGGATAGACTGATCTAAAAGTTAAAGTTCTAAATTGGAGGAAGGCCAATTTTGAAGCTATTAGGCAAGAACTTTCAAAAGTTGATATGGTGGGGTGGGTGCAGATGTTTGTAGGTAAAGGAACTGCTAGAAAATGGGAAACCTTCAAAAATGAGATAACAAGAGTCAAGAGATGGTATGTACCCGGATGTAAGTTTGCTCACTGAGCTGGAAGGTTCATTTTCAGACGTTTCTTTACCATATTAGGTAACCGGTGAAGCACTGTTGTTAGTGACCCATTTTCTATTTATGTGTTATGGGGTCCTTGGCTTGGTGACATCATGTCCTGTGGTGATGTAATTTCCTGGTCTTTTTCTCAGATGGTGGTAAATGGGGTCCAAGTCAATGTGTTTGTTGATAGAGTTCTGGTTGGAATGCATGTGTGGAACCGCAGGAGCTGGGGGAGATTCTAAATGAATACTTTGCATTGGTGATTACTGTGCAGAAGAATATGGAAGATAGAGAACATGGGGAAATAAATAGCAACATTCTGAAAATGTCCATTTTCAGAGGTGGTGATGCTCTGGTGGATAATCTGATCAAATATACCCAAAAACTCTATGGGAAGCTAGGGAAATGATTGTTGGGCCCTTTGCTGAGATATTTGTATCATTGATAGTCACAGGTGATGTCCATTTTCAGAGGTGGTGATGCTCTGGTGGATAATCCCTGGGATCTGATCAAATATACCCAAACACTCTATGGGAAGCTAGGGAAATGATTGTTGGGCCCTTTGCTGAGATATTTGTATCATTGATAGTCACAGGTGCGATGCTGGAAGACTGGAGGTTGGCTAATGTGGTGTCACTAATTAAGAAAGATGGTAAGGAAAAGCCAGGAAACTATAGACTGGTGAGCCTGACATCAGTGGTGGGCAAGTTGTTGGAGGGAATCCTAAGGAACAGGATTTATATGTATTTAGAAAGGAAAGGAAAGGATTGATGAGGGTTAGTCAACATGGCTTTATGCGTGAGAAATTATGTCTCACAAACTGATTGAGTTTTTTGAAGAAGTAACAAAGAGGATTAATGAGGGGAGAACGGTGGATGGAATCTATATGGAGGTTCAGTAAGGCATTCAACAAGGTTCCTCATGGTAGACCGGATAGGAAGGTTAGATCACATGGAATACAGGGAGAACTAGCCATTTGGATACAGAACTGGTTCAAAGGTAGAAGACAGAGAGTGGTGGTGGAGGGTTGCCTTTCAGACTGGAGGCTTGTGTCCAGCCACGTGCCTCAAGGATTGGTGCTGGGTCCATCACTTTTTGTCATTTATATAAATGATTTGGAATGTGAACATAAGAGGTATGGTTAGTACGTTTGCAGATGACACCAGAAATTGGAGGTGTAATGGACAATGGAGAAGGTTACCTCAGAATAAAATGGGAACTTGATCAGATGGGCCAGTGGGCCGAGGAGTGGCATATGGAGTTTAATTTAGATAAATGTGAGGTGCTTCATTTTGGAAAGGCAAATCAGGGCAGGACTTATACACTTAATAGTAAGATCCTGGGTAGTGGTGTTGCAGAAAGAGACCTTGGAGGTCATAGTTCCTTGAAAGTGGAATCCCAGGTAGATAGGATAGTGAAGAAGGCGTTTGTTATGCTTGCCTTTATTGGTCATTGAGTATTGGGGTTGGGAGGTCATGTTATGGCTGTAGAGAACATTGGTTCGGCCATTTTGAAATACTGAATGCAATTCTGGTCTCCTTGCTGTAGAAAAGATGTTATTAAGCTTGAAATTGTTCAGAATAGATTTACAAGAATGTTGACAGGGTTGGAGGATTTAAGCTATAGGGAGAGGCTAAATAGGCTGGGGCAATTTTCTTTGCAGCTTTGGAGGCTGTGGGGTGACCTTATATAGGTTTATAAAATCATGAGGGCATGGAAAAGGCAAATAGACAAGGTTTTTTTCACAATGTTGGGGAGTCCAAAACTAGAGGGCATAGGTTTAAGGTGAGAGGGGAAAGATTTAAAAGAGGTCCAGGCAACTTTTTCACACAGAGGGTGGTGCGTGTATGGAATGAGCTGCCAGAGGAAGTGCTGGAGGCTGGTACAATTACAACATTTAAAAGACATTTGGATGAGTATATGACTAGGAAAGATTTAGAGGAATGTGGGCCAAATGCTGGCAAATGGGACTCGATTGATTTAGGATATCTGGTCGGTGTGGTCAAGTTGGACCAAAGGGTCTATTTCCATACTGTACAGCTCTTATGTTCCCTTTTTGCCCTCCTGATTTCCCTCTTAAGCATACTCCAACTGCCTTTATACTCTTCTAAGGATTCACTCGATCTATCCTGTCTTTACCTGACATATGCTTCCTTCTGTTTCTTAACAAAGACCTCAATTTCTTTAGTCATCCAGCATTCCCTATACCTACCACTCTCTCCTTTCACCCTAACAGGAATATACCTTCTCTGGACTCCCCTTATCTCATTTCTGATGGTTTTCCATTTTCCAGCAGTCCCTTTACCTGCGAACATCTGTGCCCAATCAGCTTTTGAAATTTCTTGCCTGTCAAAGTTCCTATCTAGTGCAAATTTATGCTAGTTTTGCCTTCGTACCAATGATGAATATGTTATTAGATAACTCCTGAGGAGACCCAATTTCATTTACAGAAGATTCAATTTTAGTCCAGGTCACTCATACTCGAGGTTTGGTCTGCTTTACAGGACTTCCCAAATGTGTAGCCATTTTTACCAGCGGGTATGGTGCATGGGAGAGAATAATATTGAGCCGAAAGACCTGCGGATGCTGTAAATCAGAAACAAAAGCAGAAATTGCTGGAAAGCTCCGAATCCGAAACTTTAACTCTGATTTCTCTCCACTGATGCTAACAGACCGATCGAGCTTTTCCAGCAATTTCTGTTTTTAATACTGAGCCGAGTTGATCCAAGCCGAGTCGATCGACGCTTATGTTAGGGGTAGGGTCGGTTCCAAAATCGCAGCCCAAAGACATAAAGAGAAAGAAGAGGAACCCTGCTCGGTGTAGTCCTCTCTGGTCACTAGAGGCCATTGGAAAAACTATACTGGTGCACTGTTCGAGCTGATCGAGAAACCCCCATGGCCCGGCTCCACCGGGCACGGAGCAACCCCAGATTGCCCGCCTCTTAATCCCTAAGAATGAAGCCTAATGCTACCGGCTGCCCCTTCAGTGTCTGGTGGGGACTCTGACAAATTAATGAAAAGCTCTATGTGCAGCTTTAGATTTGCACGCCGTTCCCGCCCTCCCTTTCAAGTCAGAACCTTTCCGTTGAAATGTGAATGAAGACTAAAGATGATCTAGCGCAAATATAATGTCTTTAATCCTCGATTATACTTTAGAAATCACGGCCACGATAAATACTGAGCAGAAATCAGAACGAACTTTGGGGGCAGGTGGAATGTGAGTAGTACAGAAATCTTAAATTTAGTTTTTCCGGTTTTCAATTTGGAGCCGGTTGGGAGGACACAGGCGTGTGGAACTGAGAGTAGATTGCAGAGAGGAACGAATTTGTTTGAGGGAATGGACAAAATAGTTTTTCAGTCGCTCCTGGTTCACAACAAATGGAAGTTACTTCAGCCCCTCTTGCCTCACTTCCGCTTTCTGAAACCCAGACTGCATAGAGACATTAAACTTAAAGGTAAGTAAAATTCTACATATTAAACAAAACTCGATTACCACACCATCAGGTGATTAACTGCTGTAGTAAATGGATTACTGACCGCAGTAATTACGGCTCTCTGAGTATTAAGTCATAAGGTCATGCATCTAAATGCATCTTTGTGAAATTCAGAAATCCGCCCCAGTGATTTTTTTTCACTCTGTAGTCACAAAGCATTGAGCTTTAAAAATTTAATGTTGATTATTTGTAGTGAAGATTGTGTAAAAAGAAACTACAATATAGCGGCGAATACCTCAAGTTCCTTTCAATAAAACCAGAAAGTGCTGGTGAAAACAGATCTGGCAGCGCCTGGAGAATGAAATAGAATTATGGTTTCAACTCACCTTTTAAGAATGTTCTATGTACCAATTAGATCACTCCTCATTCTTCCTATAGATCACTCCTCATTCTTCCTAACTCTGGGGAATTCAGTGTCCTCAGGACATTAATGTCATCCCAGGATTTGTCATTAGAAACAAGGAGCAGGAGTAGGCCCTTCAAGCCTGCTCTGCCATTCATTATGATCCTCTGATTCAATGCTCTCATCACCCCACTTCCTCCCACCCCCACCTCCCTTTAGCCAAAAAGCTATGTCTGCCTGCTTCTTGAAAGCACAATGTTTTGGTCTCAAACACGTTCTGTGCTGATGAATTGCACAGACTCGCTACTCTCTAAGTGAAGAAATTTCTTCTCATCTCGTCCTAAAAGGTTTACTCTTATCCTTAAATTATGACTTGTGATTCTGGACTTTCCCCACCATCAGTAACATCCTTTCTGCATCTAACCTGTCTTGTCCTGTTAGAAATTTAAATCGGTTTCTACAATACTCTGTGCTGCTGCATCACTGCCTTGTTTAGGAATTGTGCTGTTTCGGATTATAAGACCCTACAATGGATAATGAGGACAGCTGAGAAGATCATCAGAGTCTCTCTTCCCACTATTACAGACATTGACACCACACACTGCATCTGAAAGGCTAAGAGCATTGTGGAAGAACCCACATACCCCTCACTTAATCTTTCTCTCTCTCTCTCTCTCTCTCTCTTAAACTCCAGTGAATACAATCTTAAACAGCAGCCACCAGTCCTGTCATCACAGAAATCATTTTGGTAAACCTTTGCTACACTCTCTCTAGCAAGAACATTCTTCCTCAGATCTGGAGATCAAATCTGTACACAATATTCCACAATAAACCATTCAGAAAGGTTAAAAATCACACAACACCAGGTTATGGTCCAACAGGTTAAATTGGAAGCACTAGCTTTCGGAGTGCTGCTCCTTCGTCAGGTGGTTGGTGAAAGAGCAGTGCTCTGAAAGCTAGTGCTTTCAATTAAACCTGTTGGATTATAACCTGGTGTTGTGTGGTTTTTAACTTTGTACACCCCAGTCCAACACCGACATCTCCAAATCATGACTACAATTCAGAAAACAAATTCACAAAACCTGTTTATTCCTACTCTTTCTTTCCTGTATGTTAACCAATTTTCTATCCATCTCAAGGTTTACCACAGGCACACTGATAATGTTACCTAGAATGGTTATGAAACATCTGAAAACAAACCTCCCAGCTCAGCAAGCAACCTTACATCTACTAGTTATATAGAGTCATAGAGTTGTACAGTGCGGAAACAGACCCTTCTGTCCAAATCATCCATGCAGACCTCTTATCCTAAACTAATCTAATCCCATTTGCCAGCATTTGGGCCACATCCCTCTGAACCTTTCCTATTCATGTACCCAGCCTTTTAAATGGTACTTTTTGTCGATTGGCTTGATGAGTGGGAGAAAGTGAGGACTGCAGATGCTGGAAATCAGAGTCAAAAAGTGTAGTGCTGGAAAATCACAGCTGGTCAGGCAGCATCCGAGGAGCAGGAAAGTCGACGTTTCAACCATAAGCTGTTCATCAGGAATGTGGGAGTGGAGAGGGGGCTGAGAGATAAATGGGAGGAGGATAGGGCTGGGGTTAAGGTAGCTGGGAATGCGATAGGTAGGTGAAGATGGGGGTGATGGTGATAGGTCAGAATGGAGGATGGAGTGAGTAAGTGAGAAGGAAGATGGACAGGTAGGACAGTTCAAGAAGGTAGTGCTGAGTTGGAGGGTTGGATCTGGGATACAGTGAGGGGAGGGGAGATGAGAAAACTGGATTTGACATTGATCCCGTGTGGTTGGAGGGTCCTATGGTGGAAGATGAGGCGGTTCTTCCTCCAGGTCTCATGTGACTAGAATTTGGCAGTGATGGAGGCCCAGGACTTGAATGTCCTTGGCGGAGTGCGAGGGGGAGTTGAAGTGTTCGGTCACAGGGCGATCAGGTTGTTTAGTGCGTGTCCCAGAGATGTTCTCTGAAATGTTCCGCAAGTTGATGTCCTGTCTCCCTAATGTAGAGGAGACCATATCGAGAACAACGGACGCAGTAGATGATGTGTGGAGGTGCAGAAAAACCTCTGTCGGATGTGGAAGGATCCTTTGGGGCCTTTGATGGAGGTGAGGGGGGTTGTGGGTGCATGTTTTACACCTCTTGTGATGGCAAGGGAAGGTGCCGGGAGTGGAGGGTGGGTTGATGGTGGGCGCGGACCCAACAAGGGAGTGGTGAAGGTAATGGTCTCTGCGGAACGCACATAGGGCTGGGGAGGGAAATATATCTCTGGTGATGAGGTCTGTAGGTGGCAGAAATGGTGGAGGATGATACATTGTTTCCGGAGGTTGGTGGGATGGAAGGTGAGGACCGGGGAGTTCTATCCTTGTTGTGACTGGAGGGGTGGGGTTTAATAGCAGAGGTATGGGAAGTGGAGGAGATGCGCTGGAGGGCATTGTTGACCACGTGGGAGGGGAAATTGCGATTCTTGAAGAAGGAGGCCATATGGTATGTTCTGAAGTGGTATTGGTCCTCCTGAGAGCAGATGTAGTGGAGGTGGAAGAACTGAGAGTAAGGGATAGTGTTTTTACAGGAGGGAGTGTGGGAGTAGGTGTAGTCCAGGTAGCTGTGGAAGTCGGTGGGTTTGAAGTAGATGTCCGTGTTGAGTTGGTCACCGGAAATGGAGGTGGAGAGGTCCAGGATAGTCCATGTGAACTTGAGGTCAGGGTGGAAGATGTTCATGAAGTTGATGAACTGTTCATGGGAGCACAAGGTGGCACCGATACAGTCATTGATGTAGTGGAGGAAAAGGTGGGGATTAGTGCCGGTATAGCTGAGAAAGATGGACTGTTCAACGAATCTGACGAAGAGGCAGGCATAGCTGGGGCCCACGCAGGTGCCCATGGCTACCCCTTTGGTCTGAAGGAAGTGGGAGGAATTGAAGAAGAAATTGTTGAGGGTGAGGACCAATTCAGCTAATCAAATGAGTGTGTCAGTGGAAGGGTACTGGTTGGGTCGGCCACCGCAAGAGGTGTAAAACCTGCGTCCACACCTCCACACACGTCATCTACTGTGTCTGTTGTTCTTGACGTGGTCAGCTCTACAGTTGGAGACAGGATGCCAACTTGAGGAATGTTTCAGAGAACATCTCTGGGACACATGCACTAAACAACCCAACCACCCTGTGGCCGAACAGTTCAACTCCCCCTCCCACTCCGCCAAGGACACACAAGTCCTCAACCTCCTCCACTGCCAAATTCTAGCCACCCGACGCTAGGTGGAAGGACGCCTTATCTACCCCTTGGACCCTCCAACCACATGGGATCAATGTCGATTTCACCAGTTTCCTATCTCCCCTCCCCATCTTATCCCAGATCCAACCCTCCAACTCGACACTGCCCTCTTGAACTGTCCTACTGTCCACCTTCCTTCCCACCTATCTGCTCCACCCTCCTCTCCGATCTATCACCATCACCCCCACCTTCAACTACCTATCGCATTTCCAGCTACTTTCCCCCAACCCCAACCCCTACCCATTTATCTCTCCACCCCCTTGGGCCCCTTCACATTCCTGATGAAGAACTTTTGCTCAAAATGTCGACTCTCCTGCTCCTTTGATGCTGCCTGACCAGCTGTGCCTTTCCAGCACCACATTTCTTGACTTGATAAGTGCAAAACAAAAAGCTTCAATAAAATGTCTGGTTCAGCAATGTTAAAACTCTCTATCTCCACAATGCACATTCTTTGTAAGGCACAAGGTCAAAAGAATTCCACAATTTCCAGGTCTTGGTGTGTTATAGCTGAAAGTCTTTTCTCCATTGTTTCTGTGATGGCGTATTCTTCGTAGACAAACAGGAGGCTGGAAGAACACAGCAAGCCAGGCACCATCAGGACATGGAGAAGTCATAGTTTTGGATATAATCCTTCTTCAGGACTTGGGGTGGGGGGTGAGGTTGACTTTGCCACCTTCTTATGCTGCCTGGCTTGCTGTGTTCTTCCAGCCTCCTGCTTGTCTACCTTGGATTCCAGCATCTGCAGTTTTTTTTTATCTTCAATTTTGTGTGTCCTTCAGCAAGTAGTTCTGGACTTAGTAATTTGCCAGTTTGCAGCACTTGTTTGAAGACAACTCTGCACTGGAACATGAGCAAATCTCAGATGACCAAAGAGCATAATTCACCAAGTTGATAGTCTTCCAGGTACACTTAGTGATTACTCAGCGTATGTCTCTAGGAACAGATCATGGAGCACAGAATCCTCTTTCACACATCTGCTTAAGAATGTAACGAGACAAAAACCACAAAATCTTTCCTAATCTTCTTTGAAAGGCACATTTCACAAGAAATAAATAAAAACAAAAATTGCTGGAGAACTTTCAAAACTGAAGGATCAATGGATTCAAAATGCTTTTCGGCGTAAGCATCTCCATGAGAGCCAAGTAGACAATAGACAATAGGTGCAGGAGTAGGCCATTCTGCCCTTCGAGTCTGCACCACCATTCAATATGATCATGGCTGATCATCCTTAATCAGTATCCTGTTCCTGCCTTATCTCCATAACCCTTGATTCCACTATCCTTGAGAGCTCTATCCAACTCTTTCTTAAATGAATCCAGAGACTGGGCCTTCACGGCCCTCTGGGGCAGAGCATTCCACACAGCCACCACTCTCTGGGTGAAGAAGTTTCTCCTCATCTCTGTCTTAAATGGTCTATCCCGTACTTTTAAGCTGTGTCCTCTGGTTCGGCACTCACCCATCAGCGGAAACATGTTTCCAGCCTCCAGAGTGTCCAATCCTTTAATAATCTTATATGTCTCAAACAGATCCCCTCTCAGCTTCTAAACTCAAGGGTATACAAATCCAGTCGCTCCAGTCTTTCAGCGTAAGGTAGTTCCGCCATTCCAGGAATTGACCTCGTGAGGGTGCACTCCTGCACTCCCTCAATAGCCAGAATGTAGTATGGCACAGTCCAACTACTCAGCGCATTCGACAGCAGTGTGGCCAAACCGACAGTTTGTAATGTTGGGAATGGGTAGTAACTCAACACTTAGTAAGACTCGGTATCTGCAGTGTGAGGTTCTACACACAGCTTGATGCAATTGCACACAATTTTGGCCATCAGGATGAGGATGATATTGGATACATTTATACTGCCTGTTTCTAGAGGTTTGAGCTTTTTGTTCCTGTGAAAATAATACATTTTGGACCTTCAGATAAAGCAAAAAATGACTTTGGTGATCAACATAGCACAGGAGGAAAGAATGGTTCAGACCTGCACCATGTACAGAAATACAAAAAAGCACCTTGCACCTGATGACCATCTTCTTACCTGCAATGGAGAAGAAATGTCTTGTCACAAGCCCTGTTTTGGTTGATCATCACTAATTGCTCCTTCCAATTTTCAGTGCATATCTTAGCACCTCTGAACCTAATCCCCAATATCTTCAACTAATTTATCTTGACAGTGAAGGGGACGTTAATGGATCAGTCAGATAATTCCACAAGTATATGGCCACATTCTTGCCTTCATTAACTATGGCTCACAAGGCCTATTGGAATTTGTCGCAGATGTTCACCTGTCTGCACATTCATGGCAGTTCCAGTAGTTGATGGTGACATCGTCCATAAACAGGGAGGCTTGTTCCTGAGTGCTTCCACTACCAGAGACAGTCACCCTCTCATTCCCGCATTCCTCCAGAAAGTAGTGGCCAAACTCCATATTCGGGATGAACACCCTAAATCTGTAGTTTTCAACCTTGGAAGTCAAGGGATGTAGGATTTCCAGGAGAAGATGGTCACAGTATTGTTTTAAGTTCAGTTTATGATCAGTACAGACCTGAGCATTCAAACCTTCCAGTATTGTTGCAAAGTTAACTTTTCCTTAGAACAGTGTTACACTTAATTGACTGTGCTGTGAGTTAGCAACGAAAAGGAAACTAAGCAGGTTGACATTGCAAACTGAAAATGCTGACAAGTCAGTCACCATTTCCAAAGGGGAAAGACAAGTTAATGTTTCATCTGAATGTGGACACTTTTCAGTGGGAGTGACTCAGATCTGTGACCTTCCACATGAGTTGCATAGACGTTAATGAATAATTTTAGTATGCATGAATTAATTTAGTTTATGGGAATCATGCATGATCAAAAGAATCAAGGAGTTTAGAGATTTTTACTGCCTGTAATTTGTTATATTAATCCCAGATTTTAATTTTTGTCAGTGTCACTGTTGAAGCCTAGGAGAAAGTGAGGATTGCAGATGCTGAAGATCAGAGTCAAAAATTATGGCGCTGGAAAAGTATAGCATTCAATCAGCATTCGAGGAGCAGGAGAGTTGATGTTTCAGGCATAAACCCTTCAACAGGAATGCTTTTCCAGCGCAACACTTTTTGTCACTGTTGAAGCATGCCAGCCTGAAGTCAGGAATGTAAAATTATTTGTCATCCCTTCAATAGTATTTGGGAATTTTTCACTGAAAAAAAACTTGAAATTCTTTTAAATAAGTATTTTACAATTTTAGAATCTCCTTCTCTGGGGCGGCACAGTGGCTCAGTGGTTATTACTGCTGCCTCATAGCACCAGGAACCCAGGTTCAATTCCAGCCTTGGGCAACTGTGTGGAGTTTGCAAATTCGCCTCATGTCTGCATAGGTTTCCTCGGGTTTCCTCCTATAGTCCAAAGATGTCAGGTCAGGTGAATTGGCCATGCTAAGTTGCCCATAGTGTGCATTAGACAGAGGGAAATGGGTAACTCTTCTGTGTGGACTTGTTGGGCCGAAGGGCCTGTTTCCACACTAAGTAATCTAATAGATTCCCTACAATGTGGAAACAGGCCCTTTGTGGAAACAGGCCCTTTGGTCCAACAAGTCCACACCGACCCGCTGAAGTTCAACCCACCCAGACCCATTCCCCTACATTTACTCCTTCACCTAACACTGTGGGCAATTCACCTAACCTGCACATTTTTGGACTGTGGGAGGAAACCGGAGCACCCAGAGGAAATCTACGCAGACACGGGGAGAATGTGCAAACTCCACACAGTCAGTCGCCTGAGGCAGGAATTGTACCCAGGTCTCTGGCACTGTGAGGCAGCAGTGCTAACCACTGTGCCACCGTGCTGTCCACAATCTAATGTAATCATCTCAAACTTTATTTTGACTGTGCAATATTAGTTGGGGAAAATTGGATTTTGTGGTCTCGAATTTCTTTCTGTGCAATTTGCTCTAAGTTATCATGACCAATACAAAAGATCAAAGAATTTCAAGCATAAATCAAGTTTCCACCCACAAAATTAGTCATGCCTCCAGATTGAATGAATCACTATTTTGAATATCTGCTAATTTTGCTCATTTGGAGTTCTTCAAGGAGGCTCTTAGCATTAAACTTTATTGTTTAGGGTACAAGGACACTAATACATCAAAAACTTTTCCATACTTCTTTTGAATTCACTAAAAAGCTGAGAACTAGATCATTTTCAGTTTTTTTTTAAATCTGGTAACCAGAATTTGATCTAAATTCTTATATTTGTGTGACAAACTTATTTTCAGTGTTTTCCCCATGGCAAAAGGAATTAACTACAATTTTAAAGTAGTTAATGGTCTGTAAATGTTTTAAAATATTGTGGTGAAAGAAGCGATAGCAATTCAAGACCATTTTTCTTTCCTTTGTATTAATTAAACTATACCAGGTTACTCCTAAGTAGATCAAGGAACATTTTCAGTGCAATTTTTTGAAAAGTTTACTCTAATGCATTATCAAAACACAATGATGTATGAAGAATTTTACTTTCAACAAAATTAGTTTGAGCAGAAACTTCTGAAACTTGAGCAATTTGCATTTCAATCTCAAATCATAGCCAAAGCAAAAATTTTCTATTTATGGAAAAGCAAATGCCTACCTTTGTCTTGTGATTGTTGCATATTGCTTATTCCAGACAATGCGACTGTGTTTGATATGGCAGCATCGTGGCTCAGTGGTTAGCACCAGGGTCCCACCTCGGGCGACTGTATGTGTGGAGTTTGCACATTCTCCCTGTGTCTGTATGTTTCCTCCGGGTGCTCCGGTTTCCCCCCACAGTCCAAAGATGTGCAGGTCAGGTAAATTGGCCATGCTAAGTTGCCCATAGTGCCAGATGCATCACTCAGAAAGAAATGGGTCTGGGTGGGTTACTGTTTGGAGGGTCGGTGTGGACTAGTTGGGCCGAAGGGCCTTTTCTACACTGTAGGGAATCTAATCTAATCTAGAGAGTTATGTATTATAAATATTTGACTATTTTTACACATGTGCCTTGATTAAGGAGGGTTGTCTGCTTGCCATGCATTTGGAAATTGCTGAGCCCAGGACATTTAGCTCCTAAAGACTGGGAAACCTAATTTTATTGAATGTATACATCTTACTTGATGGTTTACTTGAAGTTTCATTGGTTTCATGGAAGTTTTGGAATTAGTTATTGTGTAGATGAATTTGAAATCAGACATCACATAAGAAGCAGGAGTAGGCCATCTGATCCCTGGTCCATCATTCACTAAGATCATTGTTAATCTAATTATGCCTTCAATTCCACTTTTGTGTCTACCTTTTATAACCCTAGACTCCCGTCAGATTAAAAATCTGAACAGTACGGTCTTAAATATATTCAAAGACCCACTGCTGTCTGGATTACAGTCTTCTGCATTGAAAATTCCAAACATTAACAGTTCTTTGAGAGAAATTCCTTATCTTGATCATAATGAGAGACCAATTAATCTGAATCTATGTTCCCAGGTTCCATAATCTCTGATGAAGGGAAACATGCTATCACATCTACCTTGTCAACCTCTCCTCAGAATTACATTTCAACAAAATCACCTCTCATTTTAAACTTCAATGAGTATAGACCGCACCCCCCTACCCACCACCACCACCACCACATTCAGCCTTTCTTCATAAGACATCCTGTCGTTCCAGGAATCATTTTGACGATTTTTGAATCATGTTTGATCTGCTATATCTTTCTTTAAGCAAGGAAACCAAAACTGAATACAATACTCCAGGTGTTGTCTCAAAAACGTCCTGTAGGAGGTTTGTAATTGTAAGTTTCAGCAAAATTTCCCTACTTTCAAGCACCACCCACTTGCAACAAAGGTTAACATTCCATTTAACTTCCTAATTATATGCTGTATATGCGTTTTTTTCAGATTCTGATATTTCAAGATTCCTCTGTTGCACAGCATTTTGTATTCTGTGTTTAAATTATATTTTACTTTTTTATACTTCATACCAATGTGGTAATATCTTTGAGGAGAAAGTGAGGACTGCAGATGCTGGAGATCAGAGCTGAAAATGTGTTGCTGGAAAAGCACAGCAGGTCAGGCAGCATCCAAGGAGCAGGAGAATCGACGTTTCGGCTCATGCCCGAACCGTCGATTCTCCTGCTCCTTGGATGCTGCCTGACCTGCTGCGCTTTTCCAGCAACACATTTTCAGCTCCAATGTGGTAATATCTCAATTTCACATATTATACTCCATTTGTCAAATGTTTGTTTTTTTTGCAGATTTTTAGTGTCCACTTCACAACTTGCTATCTGACCTATCTTCATATTACCAGCATATACTCTGGTCCTCCATCCAAGTTGTTCATGTAAGTTGTAAATTGTTGAGACTAATCCCTAGTTGCAGCCTGCCAAACTAAAAATTAACCTGTTTATTCTATCTATTTTCAGTGTGTGAGCCAAGCCTCTATCCACACTCAAACATTCCTTTAGAATCTGCTGTGTGGAAATTTCTCAGGGTCCCTATGCACAAGCCCCATCTATGCTGGAATAATGACAGTCTGCTCATCAGAAAATGCAAAGAAGGTATGAAGGCCGATACCTGAAATTGTCCTAAGCAGTGGAAATGACAATGGAAAGTCATCCTTGCTAACATCTGGGGACTGATGCTAAAATTGGATGAGCTATCGCACATACTAATCAAGCATCAGCCTGACATATTTGTAATCATGGACTTATATTTCCATGTACCACCATCATCATCCCTAAGTGTGTCCTGTGCCACCACCAGGACACAACCACCAAAGATAGCAGTACAATTATGTATAGTCAAGAATGAGTTCCTTTGAGGGTCTTTAACATTGATCCTTGACCCTGCCTGTGAATTGTTTCCTTTTATTGAACACCACTTAGAAGAAACACTGAACATGACAAGGATACAGAATGTATTCTGGATGGGAGACCATGAAAGGTAACATCTGTATTGACTGAACTCTGAGTCCCAAAGGATAACCACCAGACTGGGTCTGCAGCAAGTGGTGAGGAACCAACAAGACAGAAAAAAACTTACAGGGCATTCTGGTATAACGTAATGGTCGTGTTCCTCTGCAACCTTGTGCTCTAGAAATTTGTGCTATGAAACAAACGTTATAGAAAATCACACTGTGGAAGATTGCGATTAGAAAAAAATCACTAAACCCATTCAGCAGAAAGTTTGCATTATCCAAACAGTGTTCATAATTTGATTAGTGTTATATCAAATTCGTGTTGATAAAACTAGAATGACCTGTACTTGATGTCATACTCACCAATCTGCCTGTCACAGATTTATGTGTTCATGAATGTATCAGTAAAAGCGACCAATGTGCAAATTCTTGCCTTCACATTGAGAATACCCTTCATCATTTTGTGTGGTGCTATCACTATACTAAACGGGATAGAATTTTCAACAGATCTAGAAACTCAAAGTAGGATATCCTTAAAGTGCTGTATGCCATTAGAAGCAGAATTATGATTCAACCACAATCTGTAAGCTCACACCTGGCATATCCCTCCACTCTACCAATATTGATTATTGATATATTTTTGAAGGAGAATAGAATCAGGATAGCAGGACAGAGATAAAAGTTCAATTGTTGGGCTTTTGTTGTGCAGTGGTAATGTCCCTACCTTCTCCAGAGGTGTGTAATAGCATCTCTGAACAGATTGATTAGAAAATATCTAGAAAATCAGTTGTGACCTGGATAGCTGATATCCTACTTCTGCTCTTCCATTCAGTCAGTTATCAATTTTTAATCTAATCCAGGAAATAAAATGTATTTTACTAGTGAAAAAAATTAAATAACTCTGTTTTAAATGGAAACTGACTTTTTGCAGTCTCACTATATTAATAAGTAAATAAATAAATATTTAGTGAGGTTTAAAGGGTAAAAGAATATATATGTAACATTTTTGTTCTCATTGAAAGATAAAATGTTAATTCCTCTAACTGTTACTTAAAAACAAGAAATTGAAAACATTGATTCAAATGATTAGCTAAGATTAGAAAAGCAGAGGATTGTTTAAATGATTTGTTACAATTATGCAAATCTATTGCCTCATTCAACTTTTGAAATCAAAGACTGAATTGTTAATTCGATAATCTGTAACATCTTGGGGGAAAATACGTTAAGGATTAAAAACCAAAAAAGAAATGTTATTTTGAAATTCTTCTGTTTCCATAATACAAAATCTGAGAGCTGCAACATTTTGTTTATAATAAACTCACATGCCAACAACTTGAGCCATTTAATACCTATTTAAAGAACTGAAAATAAACAATTTGCAAGTATGTAATGACAGATTATCACATCTGGTAACTACCATCCCCGACTTGGAAATACTATTATTCTACTTAGTCATTGCCTCTGTTCTCATCAATCCATATTGTTTGCTGGCAATGAAATCAAAAATCTACAAAATCAACCTCAGCCTCAACCCACCATCCATATGCATTCTCCTCCAGCCTCAACCTTTATCTGTCCACTTTCCAAATCTATCTCCCATAACACACTCCTTTGCACACTCAGCATTGTACGAAGTTTTTCTTTTAAACAGTTGGCCCTTCTCAGTTGAACTGGTTCTGAAAAAGGTTCACTGGACCCAAAACATGAACTCTTTTCCTGTACAGATGCTACCAGATCTGACAATTTTTTTCAGCAATTTGTTTTTGTATTTGATTTCCAGCATCCGTAGTTTCTTGGTTTTCCTTGGCCCTTTCAGTTATTGGCTTGTAAATTATTTTACAGCATCAAAGTCTCCCTGAAAATAAATATCAATCTAATTACTCACCTTGAAACAATTTTTTAAAGTACTAAATTTGAGGCATATGCTGTCAATAATATGAAAGTATACAGCACGACAAACTTTACAGTTTAGAAAGAGGCCATTTTCCCAACAGATATTTATACTAGCGTTTATACTCCAGATGACCCTCCTCACATTTTTTTTCATCTAACCCCATCAACATATATTTTCAATGATTTTTCCTTCATGTGCTTATCTATCATCTTTTGAATGCCTGGTATAAGTTTCAGAATTCTAACTACGCTAGGTAAAGATGTTTCTCCTGAATCCATTGTTGTCTTTATTAGTCACTGTTATTTTTATAGCCCCTAGTTCTGTAGGTCAAATTGTCTTCAGTAGGTCTGCTGTACCAAACCCTTCCAATATCTCAAAAATTATCTCAGTAGGTCTGACAACATCTATGGATAGAGAAACAAAGTTAACATTTCAAGTCCAAATTACTCCAAACACTTTCTTCACAGATGCTACCAGACCTGTTGAATTTTGCTGGCACTTTCTGTTCTAAATGTTTGACAACAGTATTCTTCACTATTGCTGAGCCTCATCTTAAATTATATAATGAAATATTAGACTGGGACCTTAGTCAATAGTGTTTTGGCTGCCTCATTAAGATATGGTACTGTAAACTTCTAATAATTGTTTAAAACTGCAGCACTTCATGGTTTGTGTCAACATTAGTACTTCTTGTGCAAGTCATTTCTTTCTATTTTTCTTCTGACTCTCTTGCTTCCATCATCTAATTTGGTGATCTGAAAAAAATGATATCACTGGTTTATTGGAATCACTTTGTGAAAATGCCTAAAAGCTAGGAAGTGCCTCCCTTCCTTATGTTCTTTTCAGAAATACGAGGATTTTTAAGTATACACAAATTTTGTGATTTCTGGTGGAATTTGAAGTCAATCTTCCAGAATAAGGAGTCAGAAATGTGGTCTCAGAACTGTGAATGTAAGAGGATACAGTGGCAGAAGTAAATCTAATGTATTATGCCTATTCCAAAAACAAAACTGAACCAACTTGTTTGGACATGTATGATAGTCCTCTGGGTAAGTGGGATCTTAACTTGGAATTTCTCACACAGAAGTAGGGACATTACCACTGCACCACAAGGCCCTCCAAATGTCTATTTTATGTTGATGTGATGACAATCAAGTTAATTGTTATCCTGGTAAGTGGAGCTAAAGATTAGACTGCACTTTCTGTCTATGTGAACTGTGCCAGTTTCCACCTCACAAGCAGCAAGTGATGATTGGTAGCCTTGTGATTATTAAAGGGGATACAGCTATATATATGCATATTTCTCATGCCTGACATTTTCTGGCCAGGTTTTATTTCAGCTGTGACATTCCTGCTTTGTATCTGTTTACCACTGTAATATTACTGTACTCTGAAACCAGTAGTCCTGAAACCATGTCCAAACACCATACTGATCTGCTTTATTTCTCATTAACTGAAAAAAATTAATTGCTCATAAAAGGTTAGATCACAGAACAGTTTAGCACAGGAACAGGCCCTTCAGCCCACCATGTCTGTGCCGACCATGACACCATTCTAAACTAATCCCATCTGCCTGTACATGATCCATATCCCAGTATTTCTTGCCTGATTATATGTCTGTTTAAACGCCTCTTAACCTTTGCTAAAATATCTGCTTTTATCATTGCCCCGGTAGCATGTTCCAGACACCTACACCTTCTATGTAGAACAAAGCTTTTCCCCTTCCACCGTAAACCTATTCCACCTAAAATTTGACATTTCCACTGTGAGGGAAAAAGACTCCCACCTATCTACCCTATCCATGCCCCCTCTAATTTAATATATCCCTGTACTTCTATCAGGTTTCCTATCAGCCTCCGACATTCTAGTGAAAACAATCCAGGTATTGCAACCTCTCCTTAAAGTTAATACTCCAATCCAAGCAACATCTTGGTAAACTTCTTTTGCACCCTCTCCAAAGCCTGCACATGGTGCCTATTGAGTAGGGACTAGAAAGTTTGAGACACTTGGCGTTTACGTTGAATTTTAGGAATTACACAAATCACATTTTAAAATAAGCATAAAGGAGAGCTAAACTTACATATATGACAATTCTCTCATTTAATATTCAAAAGTAAATTATTATATGAAATATTAAATGGTCTGCTTGTGCCAATGCTAAAGTTGTATGATAATTATTTTTCATGTGGTTTAATTTATCATGCCAGGATATGGCAGGACCAAAGATAATGGAGGGATACCAGCTTTTGATATACTGTACTGATTTCTTGCTGATCCAAAGCTTCTAATGTAAAAATAGTACGATAATGGCAATCTTATTTCGTGAGATATTTTAGTGCTAACTTTTCCATAATTACAATTATACTGTGTGTTATGCCTCCTTGTCTTGCCAATTGGTTGCTGTGGTCAAACATGAGTTCAAATTCAAAACCAGAATTTAATCATAGTAGCTTGTCAAGATTTGCTTTTTGGTAAAAAAAAAGTCTTAATGTATTTATGATAAATGGCAATTCAATGACAACAAAGCCACCATATCTTCTGAACGAACCAGGACATTTAAGTCAGATAAAGGTTTCTCCAATGTTCAAATCTATTGCGTACATAGGATGAGGGAGCAAATTTTCACTTGTAGTTGAAGACTTAACTAGAAACTTAATATATAACCATGAGAAATGAACGCAAAAGATTTGATTGTTAAAGGTGGGAGTTGTGTAATCGGATAGTTTCTGTTGATTGCCAGCATGCTTTTCTGCTCTTATTTTTGTTCTTTGCTTATTTCAGTATTGAACATCAAATGTATATTCGTGCATGTACATAAATCAAAAACAGACTTTTACTCTCTTAATCTTTGGGTATGAATGTTATCATATGGCCATATTCAAAAACGAAGTGATGGAATATTTTGTTCAACATACTAAGCAATCTTAGCCTCGCATTTCCAACACTTCGTTTTTTTTAATTTCAAGACATTCTAGATTGTAACATGAAATTTAGGATTAGTCTTGTTTTTAACACTTGTAGTCTAATGAGTAAATTGTCTTTATAAAGGGACAAAGAGGATCAAAATCAACTTTTTTTCCTGAAAAGAACGCTTTAAATCTCAAAGACGAAAACAAAACGCCAGTAGAAGTTTACATTGGAATTTCTGGCATCAGGTTTATACTTCAGAAACTTCTCGAGGAGGCATTCGGGAAGATACTGAAAGACGTCAAGACCGGATGGGTGGCAACCCTGACTAGTCCTGGGCAAAGAGTTTGTGAAAGGTCTACTTCTTTATTTTGTAAAACAAAAAAGATACAATGACGGTGTATAAGCCACTTATTTTATACAAACAGAAATATCACTTGATGAAAAGTAAAGAGCATAAAGAAAGCTAAGTGAGAGAGATAACATGCATTTTTCCGCCATTGAGAGTGGGAAAGGGGGCGGGCAGCAGGAATGCGCTTTTGTCGTCAGCGGCCCGCCCGCCTTCCCTGTTGCCTATAAATTACAGCGACGCCATCTCTTCGATCCTTTAGCCTGCGTGTCAATCGAAGGGAGGTTTGCAGCTTTATTGCTGGACGGTAACTATCACGTTAGGAATTATGAAATTGCTAGAAGCTTACCGATTGTTGGTTGGGATTACATGCTAGTCTCGGTTATTTTGTAACATTGGATGAGGGTGGGTTTTCAAGGTGTTTTTCCCAGACTGTATTCGATTCAGTGGGACGTTTTAAAAACGCCATGACTCCATTTTCGGCTTGCTGTAGTTGATCCGCTTTTGTAACAGCTGAAGTTGTGAATTTTTTTTGGGGGGAGGAAGGGGGTGTTGGGTGGTTCAGGTGTGGTGCGCGCGTTTAACCACCGCCATTTTTTTTTACAAAAGCCACAGTTTCTAAGTTTGACTTCAAAAAAAAATAAAATCCACACATTTCAGTTGACATAGATATCGAAAGAGTAGATCGCGGTCTTTCTCGCTGTATTTTTTTATTGCGTTCAGTGGGCTGCCCTCGATCGGGGCCTTGACGCCGCTTTTGTGGCGACGACAATGTGCGGGCGCCGGCAATCCGTCTCAATCCGTGTCTTTAAAGCGCCCAAGCCGCGATAACCAGCTGGTTTTCAGTGGCTACTCGGTTTCATCTAATTTTTCGGCGGTGCATTTTCGGGGGATTTTTGTTAGTTTTTGAAGCGGGGTCTTTGGTTTTGGCTCCTTGGTGTGCGTGTATGTGAAAGATGAAGGAAGTGCGGCTGCTCCATTGTTCCGGCCGTGTCTGATGCAATCATGGCCTCGGGTCGGTGAAGACAGTCATTTGTTCCGCTGGAGCCAGGCACCGCCTCTGCCCATTTTTATATCTGGAAATCCATTTACTACCGGACACACATTCCGCCTGTTCTTTCTTATGGAAACCAACGCCCGGTGCATTTTATTTTAAAAATCCCCTCTCTGGTTTCGTGAGCGATGGTTTCGAAGAACTCGCGGCCTTCGAATTCTTGTATTTACAAGTTGATCCACCTTGGTGTGTATGGAGGATTCTGTTCGCCACATGCTTTCCCCCAGACAGTAGCTCTCCACGCCTTCACCTCAACTACTTTTAACCTGATTCGGAGATGCCGGTGTTGGACTGGGGTGTACAAAGTTAAAAATCACACAACACCAGGTTATAGTCCAACAGGTTTAATTGGAAGCACATTAGCTTTAGGAGCGACGCTCCTGATGAAGGAGCGTCGTTCCGAAAGCTAGTGTGCTTCCAATTAAACCTGTTGGACTATAACCTGGTGTTGCTCCTTCTCTGATTTTGGTTGCAAAAAAAAATAACCTGGCGTTGTGTGATTTTTAACTTTGTACTTTTAACCTGGTAGAGAGCCATCTGGTGTTGGCTGAAACTCCAGTGTCAGGGCCTTCACTCACTCCGTGAGTCATTTGCCACGTCCCCAGTTGACTCACGGCAGCATGCAACATCGCCCTTGGCCCCGGCTCACTCTTTCTGGCCCCCAACGATTCATCTTTTTAAATCAATCCTTTTTGATTTAAATATCAAAAACGTGTTGGAGTGAACCCCCCTCCGGTCTGTCAGTATCAGACAATAGACAACGCGGTATTATCACGTGAAACCTTCCATATTAGGTAAACCTTCTGTTTAAGCAAGGTCATATTTGTGAAGCAATTTCGTAATGTACTGACTTTCCCAACAGCATTCACGCGAAGTGAAGATGGGCAAGGAAAAGACACATATAAATATTGTTGTCATTGGACATGTGGATTCTGGGAAATCAACAACCACCGGCCATCTCATCTACAAATGTGGTGGAATTGATAAAAGAACCATTGAGAAATTTGAAAAGGAAGCTGCTGAGGTTTGTTTGTTTAAACTTTATATTTTCTCTGAAGTAAATCAGTATTTGATTTTTCTGTTGCACAAATATGAAGCCGATTGCTGTTCTGACTGAATTGAGAATTTGTACTATATTGAAAAGGCAGTTTTTGCTGCTGTATTCACATATATTTATTCATGTTAGATGGGCAAAGGGTCATTCAAATATGCCTGGGTGTTGGATAAGCTGAAGGCTGAACGTGAACGTGGTATTACCATTGACATTGCTCTCTGGAAGTTTGAAACATCCAAGTACTACATTACCATCATTGATGCCCCAGGACACAGGGACTTCATCAAGAATATGATTACTGGAACATCACAGGTATGTAATCTGTCCAGTAGCAGGTATCTGGTATCTTCATTGGCATTTTATATCTCTAGAAACATACTGGCTTTTATTGAGTTATTAGCAGCATCTACCCATTCATAAGATGACCACTTCCCAACCCGGTGTAACTCTTTGAACTGCCTCTATAATACATAGCACTGCTTTCCTGTTTTTGTTCTGTTTATTATGGGACTTCTTACTGTTTACTATCAAATTGGTACCTTCATGTAATTCCTACACGTTTGCAAATATTTGATCTTAGCACTGATCCTCAACCGGTTCACTTTTTCAGGGTTAGCAAACTAACCCGTGCAGAATTGATGTCCAACAAGGCCTGAATTGTTGGCAAGATTGTGGCTGTTGAAGATGTTGACCCTTTACTAATGGATCTGTTGTCTCCTAGGCTGACTGTGCTGTGTTGATTGTTGCTGCTGGTGTGGGTGAGTTTGAAGCTGGTATATCAAAGAATGGACAAACAAGAGAGCATGCTCTGCTTGCCTACACACTTGGTGTCAAGCAACTCATTATTGGTATCAACAAGATGGACTCTACTGAACCACCATACAGCGAGGCAAGATATAAGGAAATTGTAAAAGAAGTTAGCACATATATCAAGAAGATCGGCTACAATCCAGACGGTGTTCCTTTTGTTCCCATCTCTGGTTGGCATGGTGACAACATGTTGGAAGGCAGTGTAAAAGTAAGTGTAGTAATGCAGTATATTGTCTCATGTCTGGCGTGCATATATTTTAAATCACTTGATGTTAGTTGTTAAGTACTCTTGTTTCTTTCTTGGATTGGAATAAATGAATTTAATTCTGGGTGTCAGTGCAAATGTTTTAGCATGCTAATTTTTCTTTTCAAAGATGAGCTGGTTCAAGGGTTGGAAAATTGAGAAGAATAAGGAAGCTAAATCAGGCTGTACCCTTTTGGAGGCCCTTGACTGCATTCAACCTCCAGAACGTCCCTTATCTAAACCTCTACGTCTCCCCTTGCAGGACGTCTACAAGATTGGTGGTATGCTATGCTATATTTTCTGAATATGTTTTGTCAAGGAGCTTGAATTTAGAATTCATAATGCATATGCAGTTTTGAAGGCCAGCACTAGTTGCATAATTGCTTTTTTTCTTTGTTTACGTGACAGGTATTGGCACAGTACCAGTTGGTCGCGTTGAGACAGGTATTCTGAAACCTGGTATGGTGGTGCACTTTGCTCCTGCTAGCATTATCACTGAAGTGAAGTCTGTGGAAATGCATCATGAAGCTCTTTCAGAAGCTGGTCCTGGTGACAATGTTGGTTTCAACATTAAGAACGTTGCTGTGAAGGATATTCGCCGTGGTAATGTTGCTGGTGACAGCAAAAATGATCCTCCACAAGAAGCAGCTTCCTTTGTTGCACAGGTGGGGCAATATTAGTTAAGTTTCAACATAATTTTTAGTATGAATGTTCCTATTCTGCAGCTGACCAGTTATCCTGAGACTTGAGCTTGAACTTTATAAGGCTTGAAAGAAGTAATTCCTATGTATTGACATACCATTAGTGATTATAGGTTACATGAATTTGGCCTGTTCTGATCATTGTTCATGATATGTCCCATCCTCGTGTATAAATATTGTTGTAATCTTCCCTCTATAGGCAACTCCTCAGTACCTTGTTTGTAATATTCCTTAAGACTTTGGATGTTATAAACCAAATTATTTCAACAGACACTAGGACTATATACAGTTAGCTGTCTGAACTTGGGTGGCTACTGTCCACTTCAGAGAAAATCTTTGGGATATCAGCACCAATCCACTCCACCCCCCACCACCTGGAGGATGAACACCTCATCTTCCACCTCTGGACCGTCCAATGCCATGGCATCAATGTGGATTTCAGTTTTCTCATTTCCCCACTCCAGTTCCAACCTCCCCTGCTCAGCATTGTCCTCATTACTTGTCTCACCTGTCTTTCCTCCTTCCCACCTATCTGCTCCACCCTCCCCTGCAACCTATCACTTTTAACTCCACCTATTGCAGTTTCAGCTACTTCTCCCACCCCCAAGGCTCCCAGCCTAATTCCTGATGAAGGGCTTTTGCCCAAATCATCAATTCTCCTCTGCTGCCATACCTGTGCTTTTCCAGCACTGCCCTCTTGACACTAACTCTATATAGTCGTATTGTCTATCTCACTATTTTGTAGTTAATTTGTATATCTGTCCAAGTTGCATTTCAGTCCATATTTTGATATTTCTTTAGGTTATTATCCTGAACCACCCTGGCCAAATTTCTGCTGGTTATAGCCCAGTTCTTGATTGTCACACTGCCCATGTCGCCTGCAAGTTTAGTGAGCTGAAAGAGAAAATCGATCGTCGTTCTGGCAAGAAGTTGGAAGATAGCCCCAAATTTGTGAAATCTGGAGATGCAGCCATTGTGGATATGATTCCATCCAAGCCCATGTGTGTGGAAAGCTTTAGTGCATATGCACCTCTTGGTATGTTCATTTTTTTTTCTTCTATCAGATTGCATGTATTTACTTTGTACACAGGACTGACAGTGTTCTTTGTTTTTGGTCCAGGTCGTTTTGCTGTCCGTGACATGAGACAGACTGTGGCAGTAGGTGTGATCAAGTCTGTTGTTAAGAAAGAAACAGCTGTGAAAGCTACCAAGGCTGCAACTAAATGTTTAAAGAAGTGAATATCACTATCAGTCACTCTAGTTCAGCAAGCCCTGTCGAGACTGATGCCACCAAAATGTTTGTTCGTTACCAGCCAAATATGTGTATTGTTGAGAGACTGGATATTGATTAAGATGCATCGCAAAAAATTCAGAAGGAAAGGAGGAATGAAGGAATCAGTGTCATTGCAAATGCCCTTTTCCTTTTCATTTGAGTGATTATAACTATTATGGTTGTGTAACAATTAAAACTAATGAACATCCAGAATGTGTTGAATGAATTTTTCTAAAAAATGTGCTAAGTATACATTTAATCTCCCATAGTGCATTCTAGTCTTAAAAAATAAATATTAAAGCCAGTCAGTATTAAGATTTTTTTTTTTCCTTTTAAGCAACATCTGACTTAAGGAAGCAAAGAGATTTCTAATAGGTCTTCAATGAGATACCACATCAAAAGTTGCTACACAAGTATAATAGAATTAACATGAGCACCAGTAAAGAGTTGGATGGTGAACAGAATGGAATGTGATGATTAAAAATCACAATTCCAAGTTGGTAGATCCTGAAGACCAAAAACAAAATTTAGTACCATTTATTGAAAGGGATTTAAAGTTGCAGCTATAAATGCAGACAAAACTTGCGTTGAACTATGCTTTTTTTTTCTTGCTGATAACACAATGGTTATTGGTGTATGGGCAGATCGGAACATTTCTTTAGCTGCCTCACTGTTGGCCTTGTACTTCGTAGTGCAAATTGTTACTTGAGGAAATGGTCGTTCTGAGCTGGTGTCTAGATCAATTGCTTTCATTTATTGGTTACTCTGTCTACTTGATGGAGTTTAGAAGAATGAGGTGATCTTAGAGTGGATGCTAGTAGGATTTTTCTTTTGTGCATGAGATTTAAACCGAGGCAATACATTAAGATTTATGTGTCTCTCTTTAGAACTGGCCATTGAATTCACAGGGGTAGGATTTGGTTTTTCTTCATAGGCGTGTTAAGGGCTTGGGAATGGCAGGTAGCTGGAATATTTTGTCCAGGAGAAAGAAGCAAACCCTTAACCAGCATCAGGGAGAGTCAGATGTACAACATAGAAACAGACTCTTCGGTTCAACTTATCCAAGCCAATCATATCCCCACCTAATCTAGTCCCATTTGCCAGCACTTGACCTATATTCCTCTAAATCCTTCCTATTTGTATACCTACCCAGCTGTCTTAATGTTGTAATTTAACCAGCCTCCACCACTTTTTTGGCTTGCTCATTCCATGCACACACCACCCTCTGTGGAAAAGGTTGTCCCTTGGTTCCGTTTATATTTTTACCCCATTCACCCCAAATCTGTGATGTATGTTTCTGGACTTCACTATACCAGGGAAAAGTCTCTATCTAATCCATGCTCACTTTGATTTTATAAACCTCTATAAGGTCACTCCTTAGCTTCTGATGCTCCAGGGAAAACAGCCCCATTAGCATCTCCCTATTGCTCAAATCCTCCAACCCTGGCAGCAGCCTTCTAAGTCTTTTCTAAACCTTTTCACTTTTCACAACATTCTTCCAATAGGAAGTAGACCAGATTTGCATTCAATATTTCAACCGTGGTTTAACCAATGTTCAGTACAGGTGCAACATGACCTCCCAACTACTATCCACAACGCTTTGACCAATGAAGGAAAGCATGCAAAATTCCTCCTATCTAACAGTGATTACTTTCAAGGAGCTATGAACCTGCACTCGAAGGTCTCTGTTCAGCAACACCTGCCTCGGACCTTACCGTTAAATGTAAAGTCCTGTGAAGATTTGCTTTCCTAAAATGCAGCACTTCACATTTATTTAAATAAAGCTCCACCTGTCATTCAGCCCATCTGCTCAAGATTCTGTTGTAATCTGAGGTAACCTTAGCTTGTCCACTACTCCAATTTTGGTGGCATTTGCAAACAAAACAAGTTATTGAGACATCATTTCCTATGCACGACTAATGTCAGGCTCACCATCAGGTGTCTATAGCTCACTGGCTTGTCCTTACCACCATTCTTACATAGCATTACCACATTAGGTAACCTCGTCTTCCGACGTCTCACCAGTGACTTATCGATGATACAAGTATCTCAGCAAGGGACTCAGTCAAGATGTCACCATCTAGTTCCCTACATTCTATATCTTGTCCTTTCCACTGTAAATACTGATACAAAATATTTGTTTAGTACCTTGCCCATCTCCTGCGGCTCCACACAGGCTGCCTTGCTGATTTTTGAGGGGCCTGATTTTCTTCCTAGTTACCCTTTTGTCCTTAATGTATTTGTAAAAACCCTTTGGATTTTCCTCAACTCTATTTGCCAAATCTCATGTCCCCTTTTTGCCCTCCTGATTTCCCTCTTAAGTATACTCCAACTGCCTTTATACTCTTCTCAGAATTCACTCGATCTCCTGCCTATACTTAACACAAGCTTCCTTATTTTTCTTAACCAAACCCTTAGTCTCTCCAGTCATCCAGCATTCCCTACACTTAGCCTTTCCTTTCACCTTAACAGGAATATACTGTCTCTGGACTTTCATTATCTCACTTTGAAGGCTTTCCATTTTCCATCCATCCCTTTACCTGCGAACATCTGGCCCCAACTAGCTTTGAAAGTTCTTGCCTAATACCATCAAAATTAGCCTTCCTCCAATTTAGAACTTCCAACTTTTAGATCTGGTCTATCCTTTTCCATCACTATTTTAAAACTGATAGAATTATGGTTGCTGGCCCCACTGACACCTCAGTCACCTGCCTTGCCTTATTTCCCAAGAGTAGGTCAAGTTCTGCACCTTCTGTAGTAGGTACGTCCACATACTGAATCAGAAAGTTCTTGTAAACACTTAACAAATTCCTCTCCATCTAAACCCTTAACACTACGGCAGTCCCAGTCTATGTTTGAAAAGTTGAAATCCCCTATCATAACCACCATATTATTCTTACAGATAATTGAAATCTTACAAATGTGTTTCTCAATTTCCTGCTGACTTTTAGGGAATATATAATACAATCCCAATAAGGTGATCATCCCTTTTTTCTCAGTTCTGCCCAAATAATTTCCCTGGATGTATTTCCGGGAATATCCTCTCTAAGAACAGCCATAATACTACCCCTTATGAAAAATGGCACTCCCCCTCCTATCGCTATCCTTCCTGTAGTATTTGTATCCTGGAACATTAAGCTGCCAGTCCTGTCCATCCATGAGCCACGTTTCTGTAATTTGCTATGATATCCCAGTCCCATGTTCCTAACCATCTGCCTTCCCTGTTAGGCCACTTGCATTGAAATAAATGCAGATTAATTTATCAGTCCTGCCTTATTCTCTGCTTTGTCCTGCCTTCCCTGACTTTGACTTCTTTTCTCAACTTGTTTGACAGTACATCCACTCCTTCCACCACCGACGAGTAGCAGCATTGTGTACTACTTACACTGTAGAAATTCACCAAACATCCTTAGCATCTTCCAAATCCATGACCACTTCCATCTAGGACAAGGGTCGCAAATACACTGGAGCATCACTACCTGGAGGTTACTCCGACAAGCCGCTCACCATACTGACTTGGAACTATATTGCTGTTCCTTCACTGAAACTGGGTCAAAATCCTAAAACTCCCTCCCAAGCAGCTTTGTGGGTCAACCTACAGCATGTGGACTGCAGCAGTTAAAGAAGACAGCTCACCACTACCTTCTCAAGGGCAGCAAGGAACAGGCAACAAATGCTAGTCAGGCATTAACCCCCATATCTCACAAGTCAATTTCTAAAAGAACCTTCAGGGAATGCAAAGAAAGCATCTTCCCCTTGTTAAAACATTTATGGAATCTGATTGAATTCATTGCATGGTGGATTGCACTATACAATGTAATCATTTAAATTTTAAATGTCTTTAGCATTACTGTATGTTAGGGGATGTTTCCAAAAATTATGCCAGTGATCTTTAACAATCTGCCAGTGTAAGGTCAAAGCCATTTTAAAGTTTGGATCTCATTAAAGTATCATTCATAAACTGAGACCATTTAAGACTTGCCATTGCTGGGAATGGGAAATCAACCAGTCCCTAAAAACTTCTGGCAGAGTCAGGCTTGACTACAACAGTGCAGAGGAGAAATTTTAGGCAGTAAGGTAAACTTGTCAACAATGCATGAGAATTCTTGACAGAGATCCAAGAGGAGTACTTTGTTTCTCATGGTCCCATCCGAGATTAAAAGTCTTAGGTTGCTTTTTTGAGTGGCCACCAATATATATTTACTTTTGGATTTCAAAGTAAAGGTAGAGGGATGTGGGTCAGTCCTGTGATTTCTTTTAGGATGAGAAATCAATCTGGAAATGTGCAAATCATGGTATCTCTTGTTTGCCCTGTTTTGCTTTGTATCTTGATGTAGTCAAGGGGTTTTGCCTTGTTGGTCAGGAGTCCTCAGTCAAGATAGCAGACATTTTGGTGGACAGCACATTGCTACGTCAATCTCACTCCTGGTACCATGTGGCTGCAGCTTACACAGCAAACAGTTCTGCCAAAGCATTCCTGCGTGCCAAAACATCTATGCATGAAGACTTTGGTAGAAGGTCCAAGTAGTATGTTGATGCTCAGTGCATCAAATAAATATATTGCAATCATTTAACACATTAAAAAGTGCCTGATTAAAGAAAGTAAACTCATTAAAAATTTTGTGTCATTTGGAGCTCCAAAGTAAGCACTTGAGTTCTTCAAAGAACAAAGAAAATTTACAGCCCAGGAACAGGCTTTTTGGCCTTCCAAGCCTGAGCCAATTCAAATCTACCGTCTAAACCTGTCGCCCAATTCCTAAGCATCTGTTTCACCCTGCTCCCCACCTACTCATGCATCTGTTCAGATGCATCTTAAATGAATCTACCGTGCTTACCTCTACTACCTCTGTTGACAACACATTCCAGGCACCTACCACCCTCTGTGTAAAGTACTTGCCGTGTGTATTCCCCTTAAACTTTTCAGCTCTCACTTTGAAAGCGTGACCCCTCGTTGTTGAATCTTTCACCCTGGGAAAAAAACGTATCTCTATCTACTCTGTCTACAACCTTCATGATTTTGTAGACTTCAGGTCCCCCCTCAATCTACTTTTTTCTAATGAAAACAAACCTAACCTACTCAACCTCTCTTCATAGCTAACACCTTCCATACCAGACAATATCCTTGCAAACCTTCTCTGCACCCTCTCACCACATCCTTTTGGTAATGTGGCGACCAGAACTGTACACAGTATTCTAAATGCGGCCAAACCAACATCATGTACAATTTTAACATGACCTGCCAGCTCTTATACTCAATACCCCATCCGATAAAGGCAAGCATACCGTATGCCTTCTTGACTACTCTGTCCACCTGTGCAGCCACCTTCAGGGTACAATGGACCTGCACTCCCAGATCTCTCTGCTCATCAACTTTTCCCAAGGCTCTTCCATTTACTGTATAATTCACTCTAGAATTAGACTTCCCAAAATGCATTACCTCAAATTTGCCTGGATTGAACTCTATCTGCCAATTCTCTGCCCAATTGTCCAGTCTATCTATATTCTCCTGTATTCTTTGACAGTCCTTTATGCTTTC
>NC_057736.1:26869733-26871722 GCF_004010195.1 Chiloscyllium plagiosum
CTTTGAAGGGTTTCAAAAAGTTTGGTATAGCTAAAACTGGTGCAGTGGATAGTACTGCTTTTAAATTGTCAAATGTCTCCTGGCATTGTTCTGTCCACCAAAATTTTGTTCTTCTTCAGCAAATCTGTTAACAATGCCACAATGCTGCTGAAGTTTAGAACACACTTCTGGTAGAATCTAGTCCCAAAAATCAAAGCACCTCTTTCTTCGAGGTTGGTTATGGAAATTCTTCGATGGCCATCATCTTTGCATTCCTTGGGGTCAACCTTCCATGACCAACGTTATGTCCAAAGAATGTCACTTCTGCTTTTGTAAATTCAGTTTTATTTAAGTTTATTATCAGTTTTGCTTCTCTTAATTGTTCAAAGGTCTCTGCCAACTGTACCATGTGATCTTTCTATGACTCACTAAATATCACTACATCGTTCAGATGGACTGCACAGTTTATTAACCCAGCCACAACTCTGTTCAAGAGTCCTTGGAATGTGGCTTTTGCGTTCTTCATTCCAAAGGGTATCATTTTGAATTGGTATAACCCATTTGGGGTTACAAACGCAAAATTTTTTTTGCTTTCTCTGATAAAGGTAGCTGCCAAAAACCACACAGTAAGTCCAACTTTGTGATGTAAGTGGCTTGTCCAACTTTCTCTATACAGTCTTCCAATTGTGGTATTGGGTATGCATCCGATTTTGCTATGGCATTGATCTTCCAATAGTGCACACAAAATCATTGAGTCCTGTCAGGTTTGAGAACTAACATGATCTGCAAACTCCACTCGCTCTGACTCAGTTCAATGATATCTTTGTTGAGCATCGCATCTACTTCCTTCTGGACCGGTGTGGCTTTGAAAAGAGCGTCTTTGACTGAGTTGATGATCATCCAGGCAGAGTTGATGCTCATATCGTTGTGCATCCCGGGGAACAGACTGTAGAGCATGGAGTCCCGCGTCACGGAGCTGCTCGGGATGAACCTCGACAAACACCACTGCATTCGTCTCCAGACATCCTCTGCGTAGGCACATTCCAGAAGGAGGAGTGTGACAGTCTCGTCCCCTCCACAGCCGCTTCGAGGGCAGCGTGCGGTGTGGCAGAGAGTCTGGTCGTGCATAAAGAATCTCACTGGCAGAGCCCTTTTCACCACCAGCCAAGCCAGGTCTTGGTGCTTATTGGAAAGTTCTGGCGATGAGGCATTCTGCTAAATGACTTTGACAGTCTGCCCAGGGAACCGCTCAACAGGATCCGCCCTCTCTTTTTCCCGAAGGGTGCTGACCACTTCCTGATGGACTTGTGGTCAAAGGTTCTTCCTCTACGAAGAACAGGTAAAACGGAATGGTCCAACTACTTGGAGCATTCTGCAGCAGTGAGGCCAGGCTCATCCTGCACAACAGCGGGGACAGGTAGAACCTCAGCATGTAGTGACACTTGGTGTTTGCGTATTGGGGATCTACGCACAGTTTGATGCAGCCACACACAAAGGTGGCCATCAAGGTGAGGGTGGCATTTGGTGTGTTTTTTCCCCCGTTGCCCAGAGCTTTGTACATCAAGTCCCTTCGGACCCTGGCCACCTTTGATCTCCATGCTTTTTTTTATTTCAAAAATATACTTTATTCATAAAATACTTTGATGATCTGTACAACTGGACATGCCATACATGTAAACATTCCATTTGTTTGCATACCGAAAACAGAGTAATCATTCCTATTTACAGGTCTGTACGATTACATTTTTAGCCGAGGCGTCAGCAGAGCCCAAATGACTGCAGGGGCCCCCTGTTCTTCTTTAGGCAGGCAGATGCTACACGGTGGTCTTTCCCCACCGCGCCTTGGCGGCAGCTGCTCCAAGCTTCAGCGCGTCCCTCAACACGTAGTCCTGGACCCTGGAATGTGCCAGACTGCAGCACTCAGTCGGGGTCAACTCCTTCAGCTGGAAGATCAGCAGGTTTCGGACCACCCAGAGAGCGTCCTTCACCGAGTTGATGATCCTCCAGGCA
>NC_057736.1:26871812-26873174 GCF_004010195.1 Chiloscyllium plagiosum
GAAGGGTCTCAAGGACACTAGGTGCTGACCACTTCCTGATGGACTTTTGGTCAAAGGTGTTTTTCTTCATAAACTTCTCCACAAAGGACAGGTGATACGGAACGGTCCAATTACTCGGAGCGTTCCGCGGCAGCGAGGCCAGGCCCATCCTTCGCAACACCGGGGACAGGTAGAACCTCAGTACGTAGTGACACTTGGTGTTTGCGTACCGGGGATCCACGCACAGCTTGATGCAGCCACACACAAAGGTAGCCATCAGGGCGAGGTTGGCATTGGGTGTATTTCTTCCCCTGTTGCCCAGATCTTTGTACAGCGAGTCCCTTCGGACCCGGTCCATCTTTGACCTCCATATAAACTGGAAGATGGCCCGGGTGACTGCAGCGGCACAGGTTCTGGGAATAGGCCAGACTTGTGGCACGTATAATAGCAATGACAGTGCCTCACACCTGATGACCAGGTTTTTTCCCGCGATGGAGAGCGACCGTAGCTTCCATCTGCCCAGTTTCTGCCTCACTTTGCTGATACGCTCCTCCCTGACAGCGCACGCCCCAGCCCCCCCGAACCAAATACCCAGCACCTTCAGGTGGTCGGTCCTGACGGTGAAGGGGATCGAGGATTGGTCGGCCCAGTTCCCGAAGAGCATGGCCTCGCTCTTGCCTCAGTTCACCTTGGCCCCCGAGGCCCGTTCGAACTGGTCACAGATGCACATGAGTCTGTGCACGGACAGCGGATCCAAGCAGAAAACGGCGACGTCATTCATGTACAGGGAGGCCTTAACCTGCAGGCCCCCGCTACCAGGAATAGTCATCCCTCTCAGGCTCGCATCCTTCCTGATGGACTCGGCAAATGGCTCTATGCAGCACACAAACAAAGCAAGAGAGACAGGGCAGTCCTACCTGACTCCAGATCTGACTGGGAAGCTATCTGATTCCCACCCATTGATTGAGACTGCACAGTCAATGTTGGTGTAGAGCAGTCTGATCCAATTGCAGATTCCCTCCCCAAAGCCCATTTTGGAGAGAACATCTCTCATATACCTGTGTGATATCCTGTCAAAGGCTTTCTCCTGGTCCACGCTGATCAGGCAGGTGTCCAACCCTCTGTCCTGCACGTAGGCGATCGTATCCCTGAAGAGTGTGAGACTCTCAGCGATCTTCCTGCCCGGCACAGCACAGGTTTGCTCAGGGTGAATCACCGATCCCAGAGCAGACCTGACCCAGTTGGCGATTACCTTTGACAGAATTTTGTAATCCGCATTCAATAGTGAGATTGGTCTCCAATTTGAGTTCCTCCCTCTCCCCCTTCCGCTTGTAGACGAGGGTGAGGATGCCTTTCCTCATGGATTCACTCACGGTACCTGCC
>NC_057736.1:26880709-26883163 GCF_004010195.1 Chiloscyllium plagiosum
GGATCGTCCATCTGCATCAATGATACAGTTGAAGTCTCCGGTCAGAATGACCGACCTGGATGTAGCCAGCAACAGTGGAAGCTGCTGCAGGACGGCCAACCGTTCACTCTTACCCACTGGGGCGTACACTTTAATCAGTCTCAGGGGAGCATTCCTGTACATGACGTCGGGGATGAGGAGGCGCCCGCCCACCACCTCCTTAACCTCGGAGATGGTGAAGTTGCCTCCTCTCAACAGGATACCCAGGCCGGAGGCGTGGCTATCGTTGCCCCCCGACCAAACTGACGGACCATCTCCTGTAGCTGCTGAGGTGCGGTATCCCACACTCCTGCAGAAACAGGACGTCGGCTGTAACGTTGGCCAGGAAGGCCATCGTAGAAATACATAGCGTAGCCGATTTGATGCTATGCACATTGATGCTGGCAATTTTTATCCCCATTTTAACAGTTTACAAGGTTGACACTGTCCATTTGCTGCTGGTCTTGCCCCTCTGGGGTAGCTGTGTGCATCCCCGTGGTGACAGCAAACTGCTGTACCCTCCCAGGGATGAGGTAGCTGTCGGCTCCACGCTGAAGCCATTTCCCCGCTTTGGTGTCTGCTGGTCGGGCCCAGGGTCCGCATAGTCCAGTTCTCCATCTGACAGCGGGGCTGTCACAGGACCGCTGCTCCCAGTTACCTGGAGCTGTGGGCCGGTAGGTACCTCTTGGTTCTCACCAGGTCGGGGGAGGCTTTACCCGTCCCCTCAGAGGGATTGTCTTTTCCTGCTTGGGCAGTGCTGCCCCCCTTTCTCCCCGCGGCACTCTGTCTCTTCCTCTGGTTACGACCCTCCTTGCGCCCGTCCTCACTGTCTGAAGAGCTGCCTGTATCCTCGTCGTGTAGGTGTCGCTTCCCCCTTCGCTGGGTGGCTTTGGGAGGTTTCCTCTTCCTGCTTTTGACAGTAATCCAATCCTCTACCTCTTTTGATCCCTCCTCGTCCATTTCCTCTGTCTGTCTTGAAGGAGCTTGAATCGGCTGCTGCATCACCCCGCTATCTGCCGTCTGCTCCGCTACAGCCTGCCCTTCCTTCTGGGTGCCTCCAGACACCGTTCCCGTGCTATTTTGTGGTACCTCGCTGGTCTTAGGCGGTCCAATGCTCGTGTTGCCACCACCGGCCATCTGTGCGTAGGTGGCGGCCCCTCGTCTTGGGCAGGCCTTGTACATGTGGCCCGTCTCTCCGCACAGATTACAGTTCTTGGCCTCCTTACATTCCTTGGTCGGGTGGCCTTCCTGCTTGCAGTTTCGGCAGACGGTCACCTTACGATCCACCGCCATTGGGGTGATTTCCCACAGGTTCGGCACACTTTTGGCTGCCCTGCGTATATCAGGTAACCTCTGCTTCCTCCGATGGCAAAGCTCGAGGGTGGGTTACCGTGATCTGTCGTTTGCTGGTCCAGATCCCAAAAGGATCGACCACATCGGTACTCTCTCCCTCGACCTGGACATATCTTCTCAAGAAGGTCAGGACATCTGCTGCTGGGACATGAGGGTTGTACATCTGGATTGTTACAACCCGACTCCTCTGCGCAGGAAGCACACACAACGGGACCGTCAACAAGATGGAGAACAGAGGTTCCCCTTCCTTCTCCTTGAAGACCTTCAGAAGCTGCTCGCAATTCTTCACGCTCTTGAAGGTCACATCGAAATAGTCTGGCGCAGGAAAATCCTGCAGGCAGTACATGTCTGCTGCTTCAAACCCACAGCACTCCAGCAAAATCTTCTTCATGAACACTGTCCCATCGACTGGTGTTGTGCTCCTCCACCTTCTTCACAGTCACCCTGACTGTGTTGCGAATGCCCTGGCCAGGGCTGCGAGTGGCTGCTGAGGCCATAGCTCTGAGGTTGGCTGGTACCTGAATTGGCGTTAGGCCGAAGCCAGCTTAAAGATCCACCAAGAGCAGGTCAGCACAACCAAACGATCCTCCAACGTCCAATCACGATCCAGCGATTGTCTCCAGCAGCTCCGACGACTCGCAACACGATCCCCGTGGTTTCTCCCCCGCCAGCACACGTCCGCTGTGTCGAACCGACAGCACTCGAGCTGGTCCTCAGGAACTACACATATTCTGAGCCAAAAGGCCGAGAAGCGACCCTTTTTTTTATTTCAAAAATATACTTTATTCATAAAATAATTTGATGGTCTGTACAATTGGTCATGCCATACATATGTAAACATGTACATACCGAGATCAAAACTTCTCATTTTTATACAGGTCTGTACATTTTTTGATCATATGCCCATATAATTAGCTGAGGCGTCAGCAGAGCCCAAATGACTGCATGGGCCCCCTGTTCTTCGTTAGGCAGGCAGACTTTACACAGTGGTCTTTCCCCACCACCCCTTGGCAGCAACTGCCCCAAGCTTCAGCGCGTCCCTCAACACATAATCCTGGACCTTGGAATGTGCCAGTCTGCAAC
>NC_057736.1:26885578-26894870 GCF_004010195.1 Chiloscyllium plagiosum
TGACTGGCCTGGACGTAGCCAGCAACAGTGGAAGCTGCTGCAGGACGGCCAACCGTTCACTCTTACCCACTGGGGCGTACACATTAATCAGTCTCAGAGGAGCATTCCTGTACATGACGTCGGTGACGAGGATGCGCATGCCCACCACCTCCTTAACCTCGGAGATGGTGAAGTTGCCTCCTCTCAACAGGATACCCAGGCCGGAGGCGCGGCTATCGTTGCCCCCCAACCAAACTGACGGCCCATGGACCCGTAAGCTCGACCATCTCCTGCAGCTGCTGAGGTGCGGTATCCCACACTCCTGCAGGAACAGGACGTCGGCTTTAACGGTGGCCAGGAAGGCCATCGTAGAAACACATCGTGTAGCCGATTTGATGCTACGCACATTAATGCTGGCAACTCTTATCCCCATTTTAACAGTTTACAAGGTTAACAGTGTCCATTTGCTGCTGGTCTTGCCCCTCTGTGGGTAGCTGTGTGCATTCTCGTGGTGACGGCAAACTGCTGGACCATCCCAGGGCGACCCTTTTTGCCGTAATAATCCATAATGAAATTGCCTCTGGAAATCTGGTGGACACATCCATTATGGTTAGTAAGTACTGGTTTTCACTTTTAGTTCATGGGAGGGGATCTACACAGTTAATCACAACCCGTGTAAAAGGTTCTTTGAATGCAGGAAAATGGACAACAAAGGTGCTGGTTTTATTCCTGCCTGTGGCTTACCTACTATTTGGCATGTATGACATGTACAGCAAATGTTAACCACATGCTTGCGCATTCTAGGCCAATAGAAATGCCTTTGTACCTTAGCCTGAGCCTTTTGTACACCTAGGTGAACTCCTACAGGTAGTTCATGTGCTACCTGTAACACTTCCTGTCTGAACGCCACTGGTAACACAATCTGGTGCAGTTCTGCCCATTTCTTTTCTGCACTAACGTGCCATGGTCTCCATTTTCATCTTGGGATTCTATCTTTAAGATAATAACCCTCAGGAATATTCTCTGACTCCTTTTCTGTGTATGCATCAAAATACATATCTTTAACTGTTTCATCTTTCTGTTGTAAATTCCTTAGCCTTTCTGGACTAAACATGTCTGCCTGACCCTCTGCCTGTTCAGGTTTTTCCTGCACCATTACATCAAACGGGGCAAACCGGGTGTCCACTAACTGAACCTCAACTCATGTATCTTTCTCTTTAGTGTTTGCTTCATGCTGTGACTTATGATAATGGGATCTTGTCATTACACAGTCTGGGAAAATTCCAGGGTATTTTTCTTTTAACTCCTCAGTTCCCTTGTCTTCCTTTGGCTTCTGCACAACAAGGGGTGTCACTCCCACCTTGGATCCCACTAAATCATTCCCAGGAACAAACTGTATTCCTGTAACTGTCACTTTGTCAATCACTCCC
This sequence comes from Chiloscyllium plagiosum, assembly GCF_004010195.1. NCBI lineage: Eukaryota > Metazoa > Chordata > Chondrichthyes > Orectolobiformes > Hemiscylliidae > Chiloscyllium > Chiloscyllium plagiosum. The sequence goes on from NC_057736.1 coordinate 26,886,988, forward strand.
ACTGTTATTTCCTCAGTCTTGAGTTGGCACTCCAACCTGATCTTACATAGGAAAACATTGAATTTCTGTCCATCTATCCCACAAATTACTTCTCTCTCGGGTAACATGTCAGAAAAAGTGCAAATACGTTCATCACTTATTATTAGAGACTGGTTAGATTCTATATCTCTCAAAATTATAACATCTTTCCCTTCTCCCCCTGTTCTTTCTGAGTAAACGTTATCCACAGAGGCAAAGTCTTTATAGAGATCAGGCACTAACCCCATACCCAGCCCCTGCCTAGGCTGTGCGCTCTCCTGCAGCTCCTTAGGGTTTCCTTTACTACTTTCACTAATGCCACTGGCTTAACTTCTTTTACCACATCTTTTCCCACAATGCCTTCCTTTAATGACCAGCACTGTGACTTTATATGTCCCACTTTACCACAGTGGAAACATCTGAGGCCTTTCACCTCCTTTCCAACCTCTTGGGCGTCTCTTTTACCAGTGTTCTCTACTCTTTGTTTTATAGTGTTGAATCTCCCTTTCTCCCAATTTCTATCCCTCACAGGATGAAATTCTTGCCAGAAGCTAAACTTTGCCTTATGCACCAATGTATGTCCATTTGCCATCTCTGCTGCTCTTCTCACTTCCTGAACTTTCTGTTCATCCACATGAATTCTTATCATCTCTAGAAGTGAGTTTTTAAAACTCCTACAACAAAATAAACTCTCTTAGAGCCTGGTTGATCTTATCTATTTTTAAGGCCAGCACCCATCTATCATAATGACTATGTTTAATTCTTTCAAAATCAACATAAGTCTGTCCTGGTTCCTTCTTTATGTTTCTGAATCACGGTCTATACGCTTCTGGTACCAATTCACAAACACTCAAAATAGCATGTTTGACATCTTCATAATCTCTTGACCTCCTCATCTGACAGCGCTGCAAATATCTCTGTAGCTCTGCCGACCAGCTTGGTCTAAACTAGCATTACCCACAAGTTCTCTGACCATTCCATCTGCCTAGCCAATTTTTCAAATGAAATAAAGAAGGCATTGATATCTTTCTCATCAAAATGTGGCAGTGTTTTAACATATTTGTATATATCACTACTTTCTCTCTTCATTCTGTTAACTTGACTTTCCCAACTAGTTGAGGCTTATGCCCAAAACGTCGATTCTCCTGTTCCTTGGATGCTGCCTGACCTGCTGCGCTTTTCTAGCAACACATTTTCAGCTCTTTCCTAACTAATTTGCAACTTCTGAAGTTCAAATTCTCTCTCCTTTTCTTTCTTTTCTCTCTCTTTTTCTTCCCTCGCTTTTTGTTCAGCTAAGAACCTTCTCTCTCTTTCCTTTTCCTCTAACATGGCTCTTCTTTCCTTTTATTTATTTTCTAACTCCATTTTCCTCAATTGTAATTTAAGTTTTTCTAGTTCTACTGCACTTGTCTGCTTCTCTGCCACAGCTAAGTGACTAACTGCCTTACAAATTCAGCTTTACTTTTGTCTCTGGTTAAACCCAATTCTAACTTCTTTGCTAATTCTGAAAGTATTACTCTATTTAGATTCAGGACCTTAGTCTCAGAATCACTATGTCACTCTCCACCTTGATGAGGAATTCCCCAAAGAGCCTAACACAACTAGATTGCCAATTTTTTTTTCTGATTATACAATACCCGGTCTAGGATGACCTGTTCTCTAGTTGGTTCCTCAATATATTGATCCAGAATACCATCACATATACAGTATTGTTACTCACTTGATTTTCCCAATCTATATGCAGATGAAAGTCACCCATAATTTCAGACATTCATTTATTACAGGCATCTCTGATTTTCCTGTTTAATGCCATTTCCAACATCAGTCCTACAATTTCATGGTCTCTAAACAAACCCCATTAATGTTTTTTTCCTCTTAGTATTTCACAGCTCTACGTACACAGATTTCACATTGCTGGAGCTTATCCTTCCTGAGTGTTGCATTAAATCCCTCTTTAATCAGCAATGCAACTCCACTGCCTTTTCCTTTTATCTGTCCTTCTCTGATATTCAGTCCTGCAGCAATACCTTCATAATTCTCATTATACCATGCCTGTTTTCATCTATTTGTGTGATTCCTTCATCTTCTTTATTGCAAATTAAATTAAGGCACAAAGCCTTATCCTTTTTAGCATTACTTGTCCCATTCTATTATTTTTTGTTGTATCCCTGTTTGATCCTGACCGTTAATTTCTAAGCCTATCACTCCTGGAAAATGGCTCAATAAACATCATTGAGTGTTGAGTCATAGAGTCACAGAGATGTACAGCATGGAAACAGACCCTTTGGTCGAACCAGATATCCCAACCCATCTAATCCAACCTGCCAGCACCCGGCCCATATCCCTCCAAACCCTTCCTATTCATATACCCATCCAAAACTCTTACATGTTGCAATTGTACCAGCCTCCACCAGTCCCTCTGGCAGCTCATTCCATACCCATACCACCCTCTGCGTGAAAAAGTTGCCCCTTAGGTCTTTTTTATATCTTTCCCCTCTCACCCTAAACCTATGCCCTTGAGTGTTAAATTTACATTTGTTTTGTTAATAAATATGATTTAAACCTCCACTTAGGCCGTGTTATACTTTGTGTTAGGCTTTTGGTTGATTTTTGAGCGATCGTGAGTGATACTTTTTGCTGGTCTGCCTCAACCCTACTTTTCACATAGGCCCCATTATTTCTATTAAGCGGTTTTCTATTAAGCAAGGTTGCTGGAATGTGTTATAGGAGAACGACCTGTTAGATCTGAAGATGCTGGAAATCACACCAAATTTGTCAACGGCACCATCCTCGAATCTAAAATACATTTTGAGCCTTCGTCGTGTAAACCTCCACCAGGGCTTTTGCTTTTTCTTCTTCTAATGCAAGTTGCACTGATTGCTTTTTGAGTTATCAGTTTTTGAGGAAACTGATCAGCATTTTTTAATACCAAGAGAAAATGCTGGAAAACCTCAGCAGGTGTGGAAGCATCTGTAAGGAGAGAAAAGAGCTGACGTTTCGAGTCTAACTGACCCTTTGTCAAAGCTCCTTATAGATGCTGCCAGACCTGCTGAGATTTTGCAGCATTTTCTCTTTTGGTTTCTGATTCCAGTATCCGCAGTAATTTGCTTTTATCCAGCATTTTGTAATGAAGTTTTTGTGAGGGAGATGAGGAGGGTGTATTCTCCTGGCGGTGGAAAGGGGGCGCTAATCGGTAAGAATGTGATGCTTTGGTTCATGTCCAGGGCGATGCGGGCCCCGGTTTAAACCGTTGCCTTGTCTCCAGCACCAACATGGCGGTAAGCGAAAGGGTGGGGGCAGGATTAAGGACAATCGATTTACTTTAAAACTCACCGAGGGTCCCGGCTTGAGGCGACACGGTGCTCACATTGACTGTTAAATACGAGTCGAGACGAAATCCGCTCAGCCTGAAACAACAAATACATAACATACAATAGGTGCCTGTTACTGAAAGCTGTGGATGTCGGTCTTTGCGCTTTTCCAAACAACTTATTTGCTTTTTAACATTCTTAGTGACAGTTTATTTTAAAAGGAAAAATGTGCCCCCACGTGCAACTTTAGTTTCTGGGATGTTTTTAATTGCCTTGAAAGCGCTACATAAATGTAAATTACTGTAGATTGTGTAAGAAGTCGTTTTAAAAGTAGGAAATGGAATACTTCTTTAGTGTAGGACCATGGAAGATGTTGTTTGCAGTACTGCAGTTTCAGGCTTGAACGCATTTTTAATCTACGGACAACGGAGTTAGATGTTGTACGATTGTGGGGGACACAAAAACACAGCGATCAGTACAGAGGATGTACAGGACAAAAACAAACTAATCAGCCCATTCAGCCCATGCTGATGTTTATGTTTTACTTCAGCTTCCTCCAATATTTCCTCATCGTAATGGACTATCATAGACATTTGTTCCCTCCTCCCTTATGCTGGTCTAGTTCCTCTTACATTCATGTGTACTGTGGACTTTAATGACTCCCTGTTGGGTAATTAAATTTCTACTGAATTCATTTCTTGGTGAATATCTTATATTGATGGATTCTAGTTGTACTCCACATAAGAGAACATTCTTTCTAGACCTAATGTACCAAAATCTTTTATAATTTTAATCACCTCTATTAAGTCATCCCTCAGCCATCCCTTTTCAAAAGAAAAATGAACCAACCTGTTAATATTTCCTGATATTTTTACCCATGCTTTTCTGGTATTATCCTTGTAAATCTTCTCTGCACCCCATCCCCATCCAGCCCTGAGCTTCAACAGGCTTTCATTTAATATAGTGACCAGATTTATGTGCAGTGATCTAACCAAGCTTCAGCATAATTTCCCCACCTTTTACTTCTATTCTAGAAATAAAGTTTTGTAATTATTTTGCTCTTTTTGTGAATTCACTAACATGTGGCACAACGTTTACTAATTTGTGTTGGTACTCCAAAATCTCTTTGTTCATCCACCCCACCTAGATTTGCATCTCCCGAGCAACCTCTCTATTTTTCCTACCAAATGATGCAACCTAACTATGTTAAACTTCAGAAACAAATTATTTGCCCCACTATGTGAGTTTATTAATACACAGTAATTGCAAAGCCTCCTCCACAATTGGATAAGATTGTGGCTGATCTGTGGCCTCAACTTCACATTCCTTTCTATCCCATATAACCTTGGATTCACCCCGCACCCCCACTACTTAGACAAGAATGTAAAGCGAAAGTGAATACTGCAGATGCTGGAGATTCAGAGTCAAGATTAGAGTGGTGCTGGAAAAGCACAGCAGGTCAGGCAGCATCCGAGGAGCAGGAAAATCGATGTTTTGGGCAAAAGCCCTTCATCAGGGCTTTTGCCCAAAATGACGAAGGGCTTTTGTCTGAAACATCGATTTTCCTGCTCCTGAGATGCTGCTAAACAAGAATGTAACCCTGCTGTATAAATACGAAGTGATCCTAGCTCCACTACTGTCTACAGAAGTGAATTCCAGGTGCAACTGACCCTCTGAGAGAAAAAAAACCCATCTCCATCTTGGATAGGAGACCTTGTCATTTTAATCTGTGTACCCTTCCCATAAGAGCAAAAATCCCCTAAATCCAGGGTTTTGTGCATTATACAGGATTACCTTGCATTCTTTTAAACTCCAAAGGAAACACGCCCAAACTGTTTTATAACATAATCCCTCCATCCCAGGTATCAGGTGAGTGAACCTTCTCTGAATTATTCAAAAGCAATTTATACTTAAATAGGAATTCAAAACTCTACGTAGTACTCCAAATATAAATTCTGATTTCTGCTCCTGAGTTCAGAATACAGAGATGAGACATTTTTGATCTGGAAGAAAATAACACGGAAGTTCAGATTTTAATTTTGGAGTGGACTAAGTGCTAACAAATTTCTTTTGCTGACTAGCTGAATTGTAAACTAACAGCTTCTTTAGCACGGACAGTACATGCATTAAACACACTCTTGGGGAGTTGGGGGACTGTAGCTGTGATCAGTTATGTTATAACAGGAATCTGAAAATATCTTTCAATACTGTAGGATTATCTTCCTGCTTTACAAAAGACTACAGTTAGTTCACTATTTGAAGAACATTAGAATGTCATGCCATTTGACTGAATTAATTAATCACTTTGACTAAAGACATCTGTAGATAGCAGTGACCACAATATAATTTAATTTAACATGAGCTTGAAAGGCAGAAATTTGAGTCTAAGATGTGAATTTTAAACATAAATAAAGGCAAGCATGTGGGCATGAAAGTTGAGCATACTGAAGTAACTGGCATATTAGGCTAGAGGAAGAAGGTAGTTAGGAATGTAAAAATGGATAAAAAGAGCTTCTACAATCATTGAAAAATGAAAATGAGTAAGTAAAATGAGTGCTGATCCTCTAGAGAGTGAGAATGGAGAGCTAATGGTGGATAAAATGAAAAAAAATTATTTACTTCTGCCTTCACTATAGAGAATACAATAAGCATTCCAGTAAGAGCTGTAAATCAGGTGGTGAAAGGGGAGAAGAATTTAACAGAGTTATAATCATGACGGAAACAGTACTAAGCAAACTAATGTAGTCTGATTTGGAAATGCCGGTGTTGGACTGGGGTGTTCAAAGTTAAAAATCATACAACACCAGGTTATAGTCCAACAGGTTTAATAGGAACCAATTAAACCTGTTGGACTATAATCTGGTGTTGTGTGATTTTTAATGCAGTCTGATACGTCTTGGGATCCAGGATTTCATCCTAGTGTCTTAAAAGAGGTTGCTAATGAGTTAGTAGACATGTCAATGTTAATTTTCCAAAACTGCCTTTGTTTCAAGGAAAGTTCTATTGTAATGGAAAGTAGCAAATATAACTCCTGCCTTCAAGAAGGAAGAATGGAAGAAGAAAAGAGGAAACTGTAGGTTAGCTGGCTTGACATTTGTTATGAGGTAGGTTTTAGAAGAAGCAGCTGCAGACGTAATTGATGCATTGGTAGTAAGCTTCTCAGAAATCTTAGATTTGGGAAGCATTCCAGAGGATTAGAAAATTGCTAATGTAACACTTTATTTAAAAAGGGAGAGAGACACAAAAACAACTAACTATGGGCCAGTTAGCTGGGAAAATGCCAGTTGGGAAAATGCTGGAGTGTGACAAAGGATGTAACAGAGTACTTAGAAATACATCATAATATCAAGCAGAGTCATTGCAGCTTAATGAAGGGGAAATCATACTTGACAAATTTATTGCTGTTCTTTGAGGAAGTAACAAGCAGGATAGAAAAAGGGGGACTTTGAGGTTGGTAGATTGGGCCTATGCTCATTGGAGTTTAGGAGAATGAGAGGTAACTTTATTGGAACATGAAATTCAAGGGACCCTAACAGTCGATGTAGAAAGCCTTTCTGTGCAAAAGTCAAGGGTAAGTAATCTCAGAGTAAGGAGTTGTCTGCTTAGGACAGAGGAGGAATTTCTTTCTCCCAGAGGGTAGTGGTTCTGTGGACTTTTTTTTAGCACAGAGGGCTGTAGAGGCTGTGTCATCAAATATATTCAAGGCTGAGGTAGACAGAATTTTAATCAATAAAAGAATCAGGATTATGTTGGACAAGGAAATCACAGTTTACTGAGGATAAATTGAACCAATTGACCATGATGATATTGAATAATGAAATAGATTTGAAGAGCTGAATATCCTTCAACTCCGATTTTATATGTTTGTATGAAGTTTCAGAAAAGATTTGGATAATTTTATGATATTGTGTCAGGAAAAGAATTATAATTCCAGGGACATGGTGTATTGCGAGAGAAGAGATGCAAAAAGTAAATGAAAGGTCCAGGAAACATTATAGGCACTGATGGCAAAATTATATCCTTGCAACATGGTAGCGAGATCATGAGATATACGGTTTGTTGGCACTGATTACACATTGACCAAACCTGAACACATGATGGCTGATCTTTGCTGGCAGTAGATTGTGATACATAATGGGCTAACAGAGAATAGACCAAATGTTCGCCGAGCTGGGAAGTTGATTTGCAGACATTTTGTCTCCTGTCTAGGTAACATCTTCAGTGCTTTGGAGCCTCCTTTGAAGCGCTGCTTTACTGTGTCTTCTGGAATTTATTTGGTTTCGTTTCTGCTGCTTCCGGTTGCCAGTTCCGGTTGTTTGTTGTAGTGGCCGGTATGAAAAATGTGTTACTGGAAAAGCACAGCAGGTCAGGCAGCATCCAAGGAGCAGGAAAATCGACGTTTTGGGCATTAGCCCTTCTTCAGGAATGAGGAGGGTGTGCCAAGCAGGCTAAGATAAAAGGTAGGGAAGAGGGACTTGGGGGAGAGGCGTTGGGAATGCGATAGGTGGAAAGAGGTTAAGGTGAGGCTGATAGGCCGGAGAGGGGGTGGGGGTA
>NC_057736.1:26895150-26916016 GCF_004010195.1 Chiloscyllium plagiosum
GGCAAAGATAAAAGGTAGGGAGGAGGGACTTGGGGGAGGGGCGTTGGGAATGCGATAGGTGGAAGAAGGTTAAGGTGAGGGTGATAAGCCGGAGAGGGGGGGGGGGCGGAGAGGTCAGGAAGAAGATTGCAGGTCAAGAAGGCGGTGCTGAGTCCAAGGGTTGGGACTGAGATAAGGGACTGGAGGTTGGTGGGGTGGTAGGTGAGGACTAGTGGGGTTCTGTCCTGGTGGTGATTGGAGGGGCGGGATTCAAGGGTGGAGGAGCGAGAAGTGGAGGAGATGCGGTGGAGAGCATCGTCAACCACGTCTGAGGGGAAATTGCGGTCTTTGAAGAAGGAGGCCATCTGGGTTGTTCGGTATTGGAATTGGTCCTCCTGGGAGCAGATGCGGCAGAGGCGAAGGAATTGGGAATATGGGATGGCGTTTTTACAGGGGACAGGGTGGGAGGAGGTGTAATCTAGGTAGCTGTGGGAGTCGGTAGTGGCTGGTATATCAGGTCTAGGTCAATGTGCTTGTTGATAGAGTCCGAGGATGAATTCCATGCTTCTAGAAATTCTCTGGTTGTCCTCTGTTTAGCTTGTCCTATGATCGTTGTGTTGTCAAAGCACTGAAGATGTCACCTAGATGGGATGAAACATCTACAAATCAATTTTCCAGTTCGGCAAACATACCCACAACAACTGGCACCCAAGATACAAATCTTCACACAAGATCTGGATAAAGTCATTTATCACAACAATTAACAACAAAAATTAGGACATTATTGGCATATGTGCCAGAAGGGATGAGTGGGTCGACAGAAGCTTTCCAAAGTAGAAAAAGTCACAAATGTCTTAAAGCTATGGAGGTGTTAGATACAAGGACTGTGGTGTGAGTATAATGCGCATGACTTGTTTTGCTACTGTACAATGGCAATAAATTGTTCTCTAGTCAGGGATGCTCACAACCTATGAAAGAAGTTTTAAAACTTGCCATGATACATATTAATACGATGTCAACAAAAAAAACGCATAATAAATTTAAAATCTGAGAGCAGAGCACTGATATCACTACTACTAATATTCTGAAGACACATTGATTCTCTGATCCTGGCAGATTGCTAAGTGGTGGAACTAGGAAACTACAATTACAGTGCTGTTTGTTAGATTTATTCAGCATTCTAACACCAGGGTTGAACAAGGAAATAGGAGTGCATTACTGCTCCCATCAATAACCTCTATTTAATAACCCATACTCCATTCTCTATTATTGAATAATTTAAAATTACAACTCTGATTTAAGAAAAGATATTTTCAATTATACTGCAAGGTTAAATTGATTGCATGTGGAGCTTTCATGAATCTACTGGAACATTTACTGAAAGTCTAGTAAATGCGTTAGTATAGCTACTTTTTGTGGGAGTGTTAAAGGAGCAAAATTGGCGGGCTGATGTTAATATTTGAAAGCAATATGTGGAGAGAAAAGGAATTCATCAAGGTCACAGTGGCCAGCATTAAACTTAATATTACCAGAAAAATATTTCTTGATTTCTAAAGTAATCCCTTAATTTAGGACCAAGGTGAGAAGAAAGAGAACCCTATGCGTGAGCTCCGTATCAGAAAGCTCTGTATGAATATATGTGTTGGCGAAAGTGGTGATCGACTTACTCGAGCTGCCAAAGTGCTTGAGCAGCTCACTGGTCAAACACCTGTCTTCTCCAAAGGTGAGTTTATATGCACTCCTTGAACTTCATAAAATGTGACTTAAATGCATTTGAAAATGTGGCATAATCAAATATCTTTTGCCCCCATCAGCCCGCTACACTGTGAGATCTTTTGGTATCAGGAGAAATGAAAAGATTGCTGTTCACTGCACAGTCCGTGGTGCCAAAGCTGAGGAGATCCTGGAAAAAGGCCTAAAAGTAAGTAGGGCTTAATTTTGAAGTAGTTTGTGGAAGTAATTTAGGTTTCCTCTTTAATGGTAAGGGTGAATCTTCTTTTTAAAAGGTGCTTTTGTCCTTTTGTAACTCTTGCTTCAGCAACGTTTAAAGCAGTTACAGTTGATGTGAGGGCAAGCAGAGAAGAGAAATTGCTCTGTTTGATAAAACTGGTGCAACTGTCATAGAGATGCACAGCATGGAAATAGACCCTTCAGTTCAACCCGTCCATGCCGACCAGATATCCCAACCCAATCTAGTCCCACCTGCCAGCACCCGGTCCATATCCCTCCAACCCTTCCTATTCATAAACCCATCCAAATGCCTTTTAAATGTTGCAATTGTACTAGCCTCCACCACTTCCTTTGGCAGCTTATTCCATAAACATACCACCCTCTGTGTGAAAAAAATTGTCCTTTAGGTCCCTTTTATCTCTGTCTCCTCTCACCCTAAACTTATGCCCTCTAGTTCTGGACCCCTCCACCCCAGGAAAAGACCTTGTCTATTTATCCTATTCATGCCCCTCATGATTTTGTAAACCTCTGTAAGGTCACCCCTCAGTCTCCAATGCTCCAAGACAACAGCCACAGCCTATTCAGCCTTTCCCTATAGCTCAAATCCTCCAACCCTGGCAACATCTTTGTAAATCTTTTCTGAACCCTTTCAAGTTTCACAACATCCTTCCGATAGGAAGAAGACCAGAATTGCATGAAATATTCCAAGATAACGCCTCGTTTGGAGATGCCATCTTTTGAATAAGGATTAAACAGAATGTTGACAGAAATAGGTTGTGCTGGAAGTACAGTAGAACCTCTATTATCCGAACGAGATGAACGTGGAATATTTTGTTTGAATAATTGATCGTTTGGATAATTGATCTGATCGTAAGCAAGCGGTAATTTGAGTGCTGGTTATCGAACATTTCTCTGTTATCTGGCAATGCACACCATAATGCTGCTTAATTAATAAATGAATGCTGAGTTGCCTAATGCCATTTTTATGGGACGTTGAGATCTTGTTCAGATAATCTGAAATTCAGATAATTGATGTTTGGATAATTGAGGTTTTACTGTATTGAGCACCACTTCGAAGGGGTAAAATAAAGTAATTTATCAAAGTATGTAATTTTTACAGCTCCCGGAGAAATTTAACTAAATGGTACTCAGAATTGACCTTATTTGATGGAGTATCTGTTGTAAAAATGAGGCGGGGATGAAGCTCTTTAATTATTTTGTTCTTTCCATCTACAGGTTCGTGAATATGAGCTGAGGAAAAACAACTTCTCAGACACTGGAAATTTTGGTTTTGGTATTCAGGAGCACATTGATTTGGGCATTAAGTATGACCCAAGCATTGGTATCTATGGTTTAGACTTCTATGTGGTACGTACCATCTATTGCATGCTGCCTGTGGGATTAAGATAATGAGGTGAATATGCATTTAAATATGTTGCTCAAAAACATTTTTCTCCTTGTTGGAAATTTTTCTGACCCCAGTTATTTTCCACACACATTGATCCCAGAATAAAACCATCTGTTCCCAGGTCTCTCAGTACAACTATAAGTTGACTTTAAAATATCCCAAACAATTTTTTTAAACAACGGAACCAATTTTTATAATACATTGCTAGTGGCTGCCATTCAGCTGTTGTAAAATGGTTGAGGTATTTACTTAATCCATGCTAGTTAGTTATTTAGGTGTTGCAGTGTCCCAGTTTTACGTTAATTGTACGCAAACCCTTTATGGTGGGAAGAAGACTGTATTCATATTAATTTATCCCAACCCTTTAATACATCATTATTCTTAGTCACTGATACTCATGCTCAAATTTTATGAATTGTATGTGATCCCAAGTTCTGAAATGTGTGGTAATGTATTGAGATTGTAGTATGGTTGACACTTCAAAACTGGAATTCCATATCAGCATTCCAGTGCAGTTTTCTTTTCTCCAATGTGCTAACTGATACACTGTGGTTCTGTAAGCACTGAAAAACATCTACTATATTGTCCCAGCCCATTCTTGTTTCTACCGTGTCTGATTGTTTGCAGGCTTTTGAAGGCATTGTGGTAGCTGATTTGATTCCGTATTAAATATGCAGTTTCCGGGGGGGGGGGGGGTAGATTTTTTTTATCAACCTGTTGAGAGATGTTATTATACATCTCTGGAGCATGTGGGACACGAATGTGGGCCTCCTGGCCCAGAGCTAGAGACAGTCCGACTGTGCCGGAAGAGCTATAATTTCCAGGGGTAAACACGAGATAGTGATAGGAAGCAGGTTTTTCTAAGAAAAAATACTCCCTACTGTCGTTATAGAAAGGAATATAGTGTACTTCTTGTTTCTAGTTTAAGCTAACTCGACACAAAAAACAACTTCTGAATTAATTTCCCCTGAAAGTCGAGGATTCCTGCTGCTATTTTTCTTGTAATTCTGGTTGAAAAGAGTATACAGTACATGTCTTAGGAGAACAGATTGTTTTAGATTGTGATGTCTCTTGTCTTTTTAGCCAAATGAGAAGGATGGCTACTGGACTTATGATACAGAGTGATTGCATTCTACGGATCTGCACCTAGTTGAAGTGTCCATTCCTTCATGGATGGGAGTGGGTGAAGAGAAAATCTGAGGGGCAGATAATAGCGATAAAGTATATATTGCATGTTAGGTGATTCTCTTCTAATAATGGTGTTTACTTTTATGTAACAAAGGTGGTAACATTCATGGTAGAATGGAAAAAGCTGTTGTTCAAAATATATTAATACTGATTAGAGTTACAGTGTGCTATTTAAGCAGTCCAAGAATGTTAACTGGAAAATTGAGTAAGGTGTGAAATTAGAGTTGACCTAAAATTGAGAGCTCTCTGGGATTGTGTATCTAAAAACAATATTGCTAGGTAAAAAGGAGTGAAATTTTATGTCTGCTGTTTATGTTAATTTTTTTACAAATCAGGTGTCATATTAATTTTATACATTAGGTACTGATGGGTGACTCTCAGCTTTCAAATAGATTGTAACATAATTTGTGGGGACTAGAACATCTCCAGTCATCTATTTGTCAAATATATGTTTAGATCTTAAATATTTTGGTGGCAAGTTGCTGAAGATGCAAGCTGATAATGGCATAATGGGAGAAAGGTCATGTGTGACCTGAATGAACAGGGCAAGTTACTGTTTACCTCCTTAACCAATCAGTTTAAAAGACTGAGAAATAGACACCACAAGGACTGAGAAGAAAGTGTAAAGTAAATGAGTTCAATATTACTATCAAGACAAAAGATTGAACTATTAGGAAGAAAAGTCATGATTGCAGTTGATTGTAATACTGGACAAGTGTGATCCCTGAATGAAACCTGGCTTGATAGATCATAAATCTTATTTTTGCAGTATACTACATGGTGGTTAGTCACTGAACATATTCACAAGAGGTTGCCAAGTTTCTTATATAAAAAAACAAGGCAATATGTATGGAAATGTACATCAATTTATCAAGATTGTAACAAAAACAGAAGAAGTAGTTATAGCCTTTTTCCCACCAATATTCCCTTCATTTACACATTCGTAGAGAACTATTACTTCTATCATAACTCTTTAATTTCTGACTTTTTCCAGTTTTTGTTTGGTCTACCTACACTGTTTTAAGAGTTCTTTACACTTCTGATGCCCTGAACCTCCTTTCAGTTCAGATGGTCTGGATATCTTTTCAGTTCTGACAGCCAAGACACTTCTACCAATTCTCATAACCTGGAGATCTGCAAACTACCTTGCGGATCAGATGAAACCGCTCTCCATAAATGGAAACCTTATTCTTGATTCTTTTTCTGCTGAACTGAACTAAAACTAAAATCACCAATGGATCTTTATTATTTGTTTTCCTATATGTAATAAAGATAGCAGTGTGAATGTTCCATCAAATAAAACCATAGTAAGCATTTTATCAGACACCTAAGTCATTCTGGCGTTTACCCAGAGGTCCAGCTACGAGCTAGAAATGACCCCTCACATTGTGCTGCTCACGCATTTACATTCAGGTCATGGCCAGTGGGCAGGAAAGCTTGCTCCCTGCTTCTTGGACCAGATCCTAGAAGTGATGGGGAATGGAGTGATGAAAGAAAGGCAATCCTTTTTTCCATCTGACAATCACAGGAGGCCACACCATCAAACGTAGCCGAGCATGGGCACAGATTCCAGCTTGCATCAGTATCCCAGGTGAAAAAGGTGCCGGGGAGCATAGAAAGGTCAGTGATTTTCTGCATTCTGCCCAGGTAAGTGTGACAGAATTCTGGGTGGTGGAAAATGGATTTGATATGCTTGTCTTCATTGGTCCGTTCACAGAGTATAGGATTTGTGAAGTCATGTTGCGGCTGTACAGGGCATTGTGAGGCTTCTTTTAGAATACTGAGCTCAATTCTGGTCTTCCTGCTATAGGAAAGATGCAAGGTACAGAGATTGGCTGCTTGTATCTGATCACTGAAGACTCGTGTGCTAAGAAAGCACTGTGAAGTATCCAGAGACTGGCAGTCTCCAACCAAATGCAAAGTGAGTGAGAGCTAAGGAAGCTAGCCAAGAGCCATAAGATGCATCCTATGTAGATGCATGATACGTGTGTGTGTCCCTGTGCACAAAGTTACCTGGCAGGAATGCACAACTCTTTGGTGTCCTTGAACTCCAAAATTTGAAGGGCTGAAGTGGTATGAGAGTTGATCCAAATGTATACCTGGTGTGGTGAAGCTGGTGGTTTGATGCCAACTTGCATGGATGAGAGGTTGTGGAAGATGGTGGCCATTGAGCCTGCTGGGACATTGTTATGAAGAAGCTGTTGGATGATGTCTGGTACAAGCAGTCAGCAAGCTACAACAACCTGCTCTAATTTACATGTCCTGAAATTTACACATATAATTTCTTGATGAAGGTAAGAACTGGATCTGATGAATAAATGAGGTGAATTGGAGCTTTAATGAGATGAAAAAACATAGAAGTAAGGTAGTCACCACTAATGGTAAGTCTCTGCAGTCTCTATTCAAGGTTTAAGGAGAAAATTGGACCAATTTTTCCTCTACACTCAGATTGGGTTTTTTTTTTCATTCTCACCTATTTCTTCACCTTTCTTGCTATTGCTTACTCATGACAGAGGGGATGATTCTGCCCTTCATCTTTGCAAGTTCAACCTCTTAATTTGTGTGAGTCTAGTGGGCTTTTGCATCTTTAGCATAGATCCTTCCTATTGATAAAGATCAATGTAGCTGTGTTGCTTAACCTCTCACTATTGAACGAACCAGTGGGCTAACCACTCCATCCTCACGAATTAAGAGAAAGTGAGGACTGCAGATGCTGGAGATCAAAGTTGAAAAGTGTGGCACTGGAAAAACATAGCAGGTCAGGCAGCATCTGAGGAGCAGGAGAATCAATGTTTCTTATGCCCGAAATGTTGCTTCTCCTACTCTTCAGATGCTGCCTGACCTGCTGTGCTTTTCCAGCACCACACATCCTCCCAAATTGTTCTGTTTTATTTGATCTAAAATGTGTACGTAATTGATTTCAGACAAATTTTGTTTGAGAATCGTCGATCAAAGATTTTCTGGTTATCATATTTTGCTTAATTAATCAGTCTCAGATCTTCACTTTACTAGCTATCTTGAAAATTTTATGAATTGGATTATTTAGTTCCCCCTTTCTTTCTGCTATCCTTTCTTGTGTGTTTTCATTCCCTTCCCTATTCCAACCATAAGACTATTTTCCCTCTTTAGTGAAACATTATATGTGCAAAGACTTACATCTGTTGTGTCACTAGCTTTGAGTTTCCCTAATTTCTGTATTTACCATCCGAAGATATTGATTTTTTTTAGTTTATGTAAACTCCAGTCTGTTTGTATGACTTTTCATCACCTAGAAGTTTGAAAATGTTAGCATTATGAATGAAAACTTTTTCTTTGCCCATCCCCTGCATTGTTGTGACTTCTTTCCTCCTGACAGGTTCTGGGAAGACCAGGCTTCAGCATTGCTGACAAAAAGCGTAAACGTGGTCGCATTGGAGCCAAACACAGGATCAACAAGGAGGAGGCTATGCGCTGGTTCCAACAGAAGGTACTTTTGTTTTCATAGTGGTAGTAATTAATCTTAATGTCAAAATAAATACAAACTGAAATTTGTTTGAAGACATTTCACTTTCTAATGATTTGCATTTCTTTTTTTTCCCAGTATGATGGTATCATTCTCCCAGGAAAATAAAAATGTTTTGTAATTGTCATTAATACAAGAATCTGATCCTTATTCAGTTTTAGTTTAGTGATAGTTACTTCATCATTGTAACTTGAATTAGGCAGAAAGATAACTGTCAGTTGTACTGCTGGTTTACCTGTTTTCTGACTCTATTATAATTTGACAAAGTTCATGTCTGGTGATGAATTTACAATTGTTTAGTGAATGTAGCCTTCTCTTGAAGCTGCTATTCGATATGTGCTCTAGCTATCTGTGAACTCAAAAACCACAATTCCATGAATGCAATAAGAGCTATTTGGTGTGAATCATCCTGTTGTTGATCCAAATTTTCTCAACAGCCCTAAAATTTAACAATTTCTTTTTTAAAAATCATTTCAGTTTTCCCTTGTGTTGAGAATCCCAAAGTTATGGTTCAATAATGTCAATCAAATGCTAATGCTTCTGATGTAAGCCTGAACAATAAATTAAATCTTCCACCTGTGCATCCTCAACAAAGTTTCACCCATTATAAGCGGGGAATCTTGGGTTTTGTAAATGTGATTTCCTGTCTATGCTATTGCTGGTGGAAAGCTGAACTCACCATGAACTCACTACCAGGAAACATCTATTATCAATGAACAGTTCTGCAGAGAAGAGCATTGTACTCAAGTCCAATGTTAGATCTTGTGACTCCAGATGATATGTTGATTGGGACTGGATGGTCTTTCCCTATGTTTAATTGTAATGTCCCACTGATAGCTGTCTTAACTGAAGGTGTTCAGCATACAAGGAACTGAACAAGGTAATGAGGAAGGAGAAAAATACTACTGTGGGGAGAAAGAAAGCTGATGGATACCAATGGTGCAGATTGCCTTCCAGGTATTCTATATTCTTGATGTTAAGCTGATTTTTGTTTTCCATCCCCTCCTTTACTGAGTTACTCAGTTCTACAAGACCAAATGGCTCTACTGAGAACTGGCCCTACTTTGCCAGATATTCAACTTTCCACTTCTGGGTCTTGTGTCTGTAATTTCTTTGCTTTACTCATGATGTCTACTGTTGTCACATTGCTGTCTTTCATTTGAGCACTTTATAGATCATTCCTATTTTTCTGATCCTTTGTTATATTTCCCCATTGTATTTTTTTAAAAAATCAGTATTTTCTTCCAAAGAAAGTCTTCTGGCAAAAAATCCTCATTGTGCTGTTGACAAATATTCCCTGATCTACTAAAGGCTTCTAGCATTTTCTTTTGTTATTTTTATGTAACCATTGTGATTCATTTTTACATCGATAAATTCAGAGAATGAGAAAGAGTGCTTTCAATTCAATGTGTTGGTGGAATAACTATTTTCAGAATATAGTGTAAAACATTATGACTATAAGGTAGTGACAACACAATAAATACACCATATTTACTATTTATATATTTTTATTCACACATAAATAGTAATTCAAACATTTTCATGACAGTGAATATGCAAGGAATTTGACACATTTCTGTATTGGATGAATGCAATTTTCTTTGAAAAGCAGTTTTTGCTACTTCTTCTAGCATTCAAACATTTCTATTAACTTCAGCCATCAGCGTGCCTGTGTTACAAAGAACAATATTAACTTGCCCTCTCTTTTCCCCATCCCTTGCCCACCCCTAAACTCACTTCCACCATCACTCTCCCCTTCCCTCTTTCTTGGGGTATGTGAAGTTTAAATAAATGCAAACTTGATCTGAATACATTGTATAATTTCATTCAACCTTGAGAGAAAGATTCTCAGCACTATTCTGCTACATAGGAATCTTGATTCATATGTAACCTAGTCATCATAAATTTAAGAAATCAGTTCTCAGAGCTCAGCTACATTGACTTGTGTTTATTAGCCCATATTAGTTGTCTTTCACTTCTGGATCCAATGTGTATCTTGTCTCCTGTGAGCTATAGTAGCAATGATTAATTGCAAATTAGTCATTATGTTTATCAGCAGTCTCAATCCCTGCTGCTGAGAGTGATCATTCCTCCTGTATTCCAAATATAAAGTTTACAGCAGAATTTATTTTTTCTTGAAAAGAAATCCTTCAATTCCCTTGTGAGCCATGTTGAATGAACTGCTTTTGTGGTTTATTTTTAATGCTTGTTTGCATGATCTCATCTAGACTATTTCCTGATAGTTCAAATACTCAATTGTACTTTGTGTTGAACTGCGTTTGCAACTGAATGTTATAAGTTGTCGATTTAAAGAGGAATGCTCTCCAACATTCTTCACCATCTCATTCCACCAACCCATATCTCATGTATGGCTATTTTCCCAGTTTAATTCCAATAAATCTGTTCTGTGGGCATTTTTCCAGTGTATTCATTTGGAAACTCTGTGCTTTATAGAACATTTACACAGTTGGGAGAAGTGATTGCTTGATTAGTCAGATACAGTTTCAATGATACTGATATTCAGTAATCCCTATTATTTCAATTGTGTTAATTATAAATAATGTAAGGTTATTTTGAAATATTTATAGCTTGTTCACTTTTTGGGCCAATAGGTTTTTTTTAAAAGTGGCATAAAATGCTGGGAGACAGTTTTGTCTTTTAAGCAATCAATTTTTGACTTTTTCCATGATATTTCCTATTTGTTTTACATTAGCTTAAACATTTTAACTGCAACAATTTAAAATTACTCAAGATTCCATTGCTTTCACTGTCACCTTGGTGAAGTCTCTCACCTTTTATTAAGATCTATAGAAGCACAATTTTGATCATTCCTGGCTGCTTCTGATCCATTTAGGAAATTGTACTTTCATTTTTAATTAAACTTGAAATTGAATTCTGTTCCAAGTTTTGAGTAAACTAATACAAATTGTACTTTTTTTGTTTCATACTGTATGCTGTGTCATCAGGTCTCGTGTAAAGTGGGCTTCATTGAAAGAATTTCATATTTAAAGTTTTTCTCCATGCTGTTATACCATTAGGAAGATGAAGAAGGTCAATCACTGCTCAAGCCCTGGCCACTATTTATATTAATGCCACTTCTAATTCAAGACAACTGGAATGATGCCAGTAGTGCCTCTTACTAATTTATACCCAACACCAGGTTATAGTCCAACAGGTTTAATTGAAAGCACACTAGCTTTCGGAGTGCCGCCCCATGAGGTGGTTGAAGGATGAAGGAGCGGCGCTCCGAAAGCTAGTGTGCTTCCAATTAAACCTGTTGGACTATAACCTGGTGATTTTTAACTTTGTACACCCCAGTCCAACACCGGCATCTTCAAATCATAATTTATACCCCTTCTCTACATCGCTAGGCCCTCTGTCTAATTGTTTATCTGTGAGCTATTTAACTTGACCCTGTGGTCTAAAGTGTGATGTTTAAACAACTACTTTGAACAAGCTGTTATGTGGGCTGAATAGTCACGTGCCTGACTTAGTGATTTGTCTCAGTCTTGGGCAGACATATTACAGCTGGAAGACTGTTAGAAGTATTAATTTGCCTCTCGTCCTTCTCCACCTCCTTTTCTATTCTTGTGCATTGTTATCCAAACTACTTTTATACCTTGCTGCATTGCCCAGTTGCTACATTTCATTTTAATTTTGCCATGGGACTAAACCTCCAGAACTACATCCCAATTCTTTTTGCAGTGTGATAAACCAGAGATAAAGGGAAGTTAAATCTCAGGTCTATGACCCTTCCATCTTGTCCTATCGTTTTACTTGCAGACCTATTTCTTTTTTCATTTGATAAGTTGTTTTAATTTTTAATCAAGAGAACTTGGATTTGATTTTTGACAACAATTTGAAACAGCAGATTGTTTTAAAATTAAAAAAAATGTGGAAGGTGAAGACACAAATCCTCACAAATGTGAAAAGAAAATTTCTAATTACAAAATTTTAGTCAAGATCTGAGGTTTATCTACTACAAATTGTTGTTTTCCTTAAACTTAAGAGTTACAAAATTCCATCATTGCCACTACCCCAAATTTCTACTTACAACCTTCTTCAATTTTGCTAATTTTTTTGGCACTAGGTATTTTCATAGTCCAAACACTCCCTCTTGTTACTCTCATGGTCACTCCAGTAATCTGAAAATTTTGCTTTTACCTTCATACAGCTAACACTAAAATGTTGATACTTCAATGTTTGTCTTTTTAAACCATCTTGATAAGAATCAAAGTTAAAATTGACAACTCATTTGTTAAATTTGTTGGACTTCCACTTCCTACTTTGGTTAATTAACAAATCAAGATGATTACAGAAGTGGTACCTCAAAAGCTTTTGATAGTTTTTTGGTGAAGTTGTCTCAAGTGTTTAGCAAACCACTTAAGAAGCTTTTAGATGAGGCACAGCCACCCTTAAGTCAACAGAACATTTCCTTACCTTTTGTGTACAACATTCACTTTATCTCAAGACATGATAGTAAAGGAGAAGAGAGTTGACAAATTCCTTTACTTATTTTTCAAATGAGAAATGCAATAAAATTGGTGTTTTTAAAGAAGGTATTCTCCATTTTGTTCCTCTTTCAGACTTGTCATGTTGATGCAACTTTATTGAATCTGAAGTCTAGAAATATAATTGCTTTCATTCTTCAGAGCATGTCAGATCGTAATAAAATCAATTATATGATAGATAGAAAGTGACCATCACGGCAGCACAGTGGCTCAGTGATTAGCACTGCTGTCTCACAGCAGTAGGGTTCCAGGTTCGATTCCAGCCTCTGGCAACTGTCTGTGTGGAGTTTGCACATTCTCCCTGTGTCTGCATGGGTTTCCTCCAGGTGCTCCGGTTTCCTCCCACAGTCCAAAGATGTGCAGGTCAGGTGAATTGGCCATGCTAAATTGCCCATAGTGTTAGGTGCATTAGTCAGAGAGAAATGGGTCTGGGTGGGTTACTCTTCAGAGGGGCGGTGTGGACTTGTTGGGCCGAAGGGCCTGTTTCCACACTGTAGGGAATCTAATACTGCATCCAGTGAACAATTTTTTTTGATTGAATTAGGATATTGATGTATCTTGGCCACTTGTATTGACATTTAAGAAGCACTATCTTCATGAAACATTTGACAAAACTTTTATTTTTTTGTAAAAACAAAATTCAGTGCACCAGTTTAGAGATTTTGGGGTAATTGTAAAAATATTTGTAGAACGCATCTGTAAAGATATCCATCTGGAAAATGCTATGAGACAAAGTTAACCAGCTGCTGCCCACTCTGCCATGAAATCAATAATGCAAGTTTTTCTAGACATTGTCAGGGAAAATGTGTGGTAAGGCCTTTATGAATGAAAGAACTGGGTGGTAATACTGGGGTTTACATTTGAAATCTGGTTGTATAAAGAGTTTCTTAAAATTTTAGATATGCTGCTTATTAGATACTGATTGCTGCAGACGCCACAGAACTAGCTCTGGACTCTCGAAGTTTGTTGTTGGGCAACAAAATGCTGCAGCAAGAGACACCCACCGTGGCTTCTGGTAGCTCATCCTCATCAGTCCATTCATTTAGATCTGGATTGTAGACCTGGATGCAGCTCTTGTACTTCTTTGCACTTTCATTCCAACCTCCAACTAGATAAATTCTGTCATTCAGGGTTGTTACACCAGCTGTACTTACACCGATTGATAGGGGAGCTACGTAGCTCCATTGCCCATTATAAGCATTGTAGCGTTCAACTGTTATCACATCAACCCGCTCACCTTGCGGCCCAAGCTGACTGCCCCCCATCACGTAGCTGTAATCACCAAGAGTGACTGCACAGTGCCAACCTCTGGGTGTACTCAAACTAGCATAGTCTTTCCAAGTGTCTGTTGTTGGATCATAGGCACACACTGTACGAGAGTAACCATTGTTGATATAGCCACCAGTTATCAGGATCTTGCCATCGCTAAGAGCAGAAGCATGGCAGCAGCGGGCAACATCCATCCGAGCCTTCATCTGCCACTGGTTAGTGGAAGGGATGTAACATTCCATGGACAAAAGAGGACCATCTGAGTTCCGACCACCAATTGCAAAAAGCAAGCCATTGTAAGCGCACATACTGAAATGGGTTCGCCTCTGAAGCATGCTGGCTAAATGAAACCATGTGTTGAAACGAGGGTCATATCTGAAAAATACAATGATTTTTTAAAATATACCTTTCAGATATGAAAAGATCACATCAAGGAGATGATTTCATAGGTTTGTCATTTAATATGAATTGCTTGTTGAAAAGCTGAAGATTCATCTATTCTACCATCCACAAGTCAGATTATAAAGTGGAATTATTGATTAATCATAGCAGTTGATCTATTAGTCAAAAAATGACAACAGCAGAAAATCAAGGAAATTTTGTAACACACTTAATTACCACTTAATAACTTCCATCATGTTTCCTTTCCTACATTATAACAGTGACTATGCATCACGGATGTACTTCATTGGTCATAAAACACTTTGGCATCTACTGAGATCATGGAGGGTGCTGTATAAATGTAAATTTTTCTTCCTATTTTATTACTCCTTCGAACCCTCAGTGTTACTTCATACTGTGGGAGTTGCCTCTTCACTCAGGTTTCTAATTGAAAAAAATGTTGCTTTTGAAGACATGGTATTCAAGGCAAGAATTTCAAATGAAAGATTTTTTAGTGACTGAAAAGGAACTTGTATTATACTGTGCTTTGTCATGTCTCTGGAGAAAAAGTACTTGGCTTTATATAGTCTCTTTAATATCTCAAGTTATCCCAAAGTTAAACAAACCTGAAGTGAAGTTACTCCCATAAATAATGCAGCAACTAAATTGTGCACAAAGGAACAGCAATGTGATAATCAGTCCTATGTTTTTCAAAATGTTGGTCGACGATAAATGTTGGCCATGATTTCGTAGAGAATTTCCTTCTCTGAATAGTGGCAGGGGATCTTTTACATCTACCTGTTCCCTCAGCCTATAATGGAATAGACAACTAGTTTAAGTGCTCAAATCAGGAGTGGAATTCAATTGATGAAATATTTGATCCAGAGAGAGATTTAAGATTTATATTAGTTCCTAAATGGTTGCTTCCATCTCCTTAAATTTTGCAGTCAATCCCACTACAAATGTCAAAGCTAAAACTGAGAGCTCTTCACTCCTCCCCTGGTCCACAGCTATTTGAATTTTAGGTTGAAGTTCACAATATTGTAAAATAATTCAGTTTGTATTAACGCCTGAGTACAACCAAGAAAAAACTAATTGGTTTCAGTTTCTGCAAATGCAAAACAGTTCAGCTGACTGCAAAAGGACAGCAGGAAATTTCTGGGATTAATTAGGAACGTTTGAAAAATTCTGAAAAGACCTAGAAGGTTAGTATTTGTTTCAGTTAGTAGTAAAATTCTCTGGCATGTACTGAGGATATGAAAAGCACAGGTAAACCCCAATTCTATCATACTTTAAATCTAAAATACAATGTCAATATATTGTGACAGACACTACCAAGTGTCTGGTGTACTTAGCATCATAACTGTAATGAGATGGTATCAGGCCTGTGAAGGTATGCTAAATTTAAAGGAAACACAAGTTGTTAAGGCATCTCTTGCAAATGAACAAATCTGAGTAAGGCATTATAAAATAGTAATAACTGGATAATCTTTAGTTAGTTTAGAACAGGGCGTGTTAATACTGCCATCTTTTTAGAATCTTCTAATAGATTTTAAAGTTGCCTTACCACAGCTTTAATAACCAGTTTTGATTTGAGTTATAAATATCAGTTCTACAGTGTATAAATTCTGCTGCGAATTTGATTGTACACTATCACAATAATGACAATGCTTCAGAAGTATAATTGGTGCTGAAGGGTTTTTGGATGTCCCATGGAAATTATAGGCACTAAATTGGGCAAGTTTCTTTCTTTAAAAACTAGAACATGTCCCTCGGAAGAAAGAAAAGCCTTAAATAGTTCACAGATTTTGTTTTTATCCTGAGTTTGAAATAGTCAAACACTTAGCATGTCCAACAGAACAATTAACTTACGTTACCTGTTTAAACTGCTGACAGCGTGTTTAGCTTGGTTTCTGGCATCAT
The DNA here is from genome assembly GCF_004010195.1 of Chiloscyllium plagiosum. NCBI lineage: Eukaryota > Metazoa > Chordata > Chondrichthyes > Orectolobiformes > Hemiscylliidae > Chiloscyllium > Chiloscyllium plagiosum. Next base: position 26,911,262 of record NC_057736.1, read on the forward strand.
TCTGATCCTCACCACCAGCAACATATAAAAAGCCATCCATCACAACTACACATTGATTGAAGCTTTTGGCCGGCATTTCCGCAAGTTTGTTCCATCCATTTTCAGGATCTCTGTATAAAATATCTCTACTCAAAGCCTTCTCAGTCAAAGCTGGTCGACCACCTACGGTTAGCAGAACCTTCTGTCCTCCCCTGAGCTTTGTTCTTCTTGATTGCATTGAGTTCTGTTGATGAGGCAGGAGGTGATAGTTCATGGCATTAACCAGGAGTCGATGGCAATCTGGATCTTGCATCATGCATGGGATAGGTTGAACATAACTGACTAGATCATGAGCTGAAATGGTACCAAATCTTATATTACTCAACAGGTCAGCTGCATGCTTCACCCTTTTGGAATCAAACTGCAACCATTTCATAGCAATTTGAAATGCAGTGAGCTCAGAGGGCAGTTGCAGGCTGTCATCCATCAACAAATCACTTATTTGGTCATATGTCAGTTTCATGAACTGATCATTTTCTGAAAACTCCAAGAAATTTTCACGGATGAATTTCTTTGCTGACTCTTTCACCTGATTTAATCCATATGTCCCAGCAATATTTGAGATGTACATACAGTTTTCCACATTAATTTCTTGGATGAGGAAGTCAGTGCACATATTGATCAAGGTACACATTTGAAACTGGGTGGCAGTGGCAATGGTGCATCCAATGGTATAAAGAGACAAGCTGAGTCTCCCTGTGTAGGCATAGGTTATCACAGTGGTCAAACCCAAAGGTGAAACATCATTAACATCAACACATTGAATTGAAGGATCTTTTTTCAACATGTTACGGAAATAATCACTACACGCAGCCATCACCACTTTATGGACATCAAAGGATTTATTTTTAGTGGATAGTGTAAGATCAGAGAACAGTCTCTCCTGGCGCATCCTGCTGATTTCCTCCAAAAGGATATTGCCATGATTAGGATTGGAGACTTCTGTGGCTGTGCATCGAAACCCATTTGATCCACTATCATAGAGTGTGTTAAGGTGGTTCAACTGATCGATGTCAATAGTTGTGTCCTCAACAATGCTTATTTTTGGTAATTCATTCTTTTCCGTCTTGTTTTTCTTTGTGCTTTTCTTCTTTGGTGCCATTGTGTGTTTTATAGACACAACCCAATCTAAAAAGTAGAAATGTAACAATGTTCATTATTTCATATTTCTATTACCCCCAACAAAAGCTTGAAAATAACTTAGTGTAAACTAGTCTTGATTTTTTTTCTGAATTGAAATCCCTGCTAATCAAAATTAAGATTTTATTAGATATTGGAATTACACACTTGGATACTTGCGTAGTTAAAATTTAGCTCTACAGTTCTACAAATTTCTACACATATCAAAAAGGACCACATCTTTTTGATAATGAATTCTGAAAAACATGAAGATTCATAACTTCTCTTGCAATACATTTTGTTCACCTTTCTGTTTATTGTAAAATAACTTATCAGTCAGTTTGTGTTTGGTTGCACTATGTAGTAGTTACTCAATTGCTTTAGACAGATCAAATCAACATTTGCGTTTTGATATGCTAACAAGATGTGTAACATGGCATTATTAATATGGAGTTAGCTATCGGCTACATTTATATTGGCCAACCAGAAGTCACCAAATGTTTAATCAAGAACAGCAAAAATATAAACACAAATTACTCATCTTGATATACCACATCCTAAATATTGTATACAATCTTGATATACCACATCCTAAATATTGTATACAATCTTGACATACCACATCCTAAATATTGTATACAATCTGGCCATTGAGGCAGCTAGAAACAATGTTTAAGGCATAAAGTAAATCTTTGGTGTTAAATGTATGAATTGTGAGGAAAAGCGAGAAGTTTGGACTTTAGCACCTTCAAAGAAGCAACTCTGACAATCTTTAAAAAATAGATTAGATAGAGAAGTGGTCCAGAAAATGTTGAATCTCAAATTATTTCAGTCTAAATTAATTTCAAATGCCGGGCAAAGTTTGAACAAATGATAATCACAAATTGTAATGGGAATTCTACATGAAAAAGCTGAAGTAATGTATTGGAAGTACTGAAGAAACAAAATACTGGAAGCACTGAAGAAGCAATTGGCCGAACAATAGAAGGACCACAGGAACATTCTGCTTGGACAATATAAATGGGGTGAATGCACTTTTTGGTCTGTATCTAACTTATAAAAGTTTAGCAAAATTAATGTTAAAAAGCCGAATGTAAAATATTCCAAAATTTAAACTAAGAGTTTCAGATTTCTTCTAATCACTATTGAGAGTTTGATGTCATGGGCCTGGCAGGCCCAGCTGCTGTTTCTTCTATTAAAAGATTGCTATTTTGAGATTAACTACTCCAGCACCTGTGATCCCTCATAAGAAAGCAATTTGTGCATTTTGACTGCTACTTTTTAGGTGATACAGATTTGGAAGATTTAGGTGGGAAAATTTGTTGATGTTCTCACTTTTTATATTTGTTCACAGGACAGGGCTTTACTGACTTGGTCAGCATTTCTTGCCCATTCCTAATTTCCCTTGAGAAGGAAGTGGTGAGCTGCTTTCTTGAACTTAGGAGTTTATAAAATCATGAGGGGCATGGATAGGATAAATAGACAAGGTCTTTGGGGTGGGGTAGTCCAGAACTAGAGGGCATAAGTTTAGGATGAGAGGGGAAAGATGTAAAAAGGTCCTAAAGGTAATCTTTTTACACAGAGGGTAGTGCATGTATGGAATGAGCTGCCAGGGGAAGATGGTACAATTACAGCATTTAAAAGGCATCTGGACGAGTATGTGAATAGTAAGGGTTTAGAGGGATATGGGCCAAGTGCTGATAAATGGTACTAGATTAGGTTAGGATATCTGGTCAGCATGGACGAGTTGGACCGAAGGGTCTGTTTCCATGCTGTACATCTCTATGACTCTATGCTCTAGTCTATGGGGGAGTAGTTACATCCAGTGCTTTCAGGAAGGGAATACCAGGGTTTTGAACCAACAAATGTGCAGGAATGGTGTTATATTTGCAAGTCCAGGTGGTATGTGGTTTGAAGGAAAACGTACAGTGGTACTCCTAAGCTTCTGTTGCCCTCGTCCTCCTACGTAGTTGAAGTCATGTGTTTGGAAGGTGTCAGTTGAGCCTTTGTGAGTTATATCATATTGTAGAATCTCTACAGTGCAGAAAGAGGTCATTTGTTCCATCATGTCTGCACTGATCTTCTGAAGACCATCCCACCCAGACCGAGCTTCCCAGTCCTATTCCCATAACCTTGAATTTTATCATGGCTAATCCACCTAGCTTGCACATTTCTGGACACTACAGGGGAATTTAGCATTGTCAATCTACATAACCTGCACATCTTTGGAGTTGCTGTACTTTATCTGGTAGATGACACTGCACATTGATACTGGAGCAGCAAATGTTGAATATGGTGGATGGCTGCCAATCAATTAGGATGCTTTGTCCTGGATGTGGTTGAGCTCTTGAGTACTACTGGAGCTGCATTCATCTAGTTATGTGGAGAATATTGCAGGAGTCTTCTGTGGCTATCCCCCTCTCCAACAAGTATGCTGTTTTGGAAAATGTAGGGGTTAATAGATTCTCAGGGGAATGTAGCATGAACAGCCAAGTGTCTAGTATCATGACAGGCTGTAATGTAATGAGGGGCACGTTGGGTTCCAAGTGATCAATTGTGTTAGGGGACTCTCTAGTCAGAGGCACAGACAGACATTTCTGCGGCCAGCAACTGCCTCCCTGGTGCCAGGATCAAGGATGTTTCAGAAAGGGTGGAGTATGCTCTCGAAGGGGAGAGGGACCAGCAGGAGGTCATTGTACATATTGGAACCAACAACATGGTTTCTTTTATTGGTCAGAGCATTGAGTATAGGAGTTGGGAGGTCAAGTTGCAGTTGTACATTATGTTGGTTAGGCCACTTTTGGAATTTTACGTGCAATTCTGGTCTCCTCTCTATCGGAAGGATGCTGTGAATCTTGAAAGGGTTCAGAAAATATTTACAAGGATATTGCCAGGGTTGGAGAATTTGAGGTGTAGGGTGAGGCCAAATAGGCTGGGGCTGTTTTCCCTGGAGCTTTGGAAGCTGAGGGGTGACCTTAGAGGTTTTATAAAATCATGAAGGGCATGGATAGGATAAATAGACAAAGTCTTTTCCCTGGGGTGTGGGAGGCCAGAACTAGAGGGCATTGGTTTAGGGTGATAAGGGAAAGATATAAAAGAGACCTAAGTGGCAACATTTTCACGCAGAGGGTGGTGTGTATGGAATGAGCTGCCAGAGGAAATGGTTGAGGCTGGCACAATTGCAATATTTAAAAGGGTATATGAATAGGAAGGGTTTAGAGGGATATGGGCCAAGTGCTGGCAAATGGGACTTGATTAGATTGGGATATCTGATTGGCCTGGACAAGTTGGACCGAAGGGTCTCCTTCTGTGTTGTACATCTCTATGGCTCTCTATTCCATTACACCTCTGTCTTATGTTTTGTTGATGGTTGACAGGCTTTGGGGTTCAAAGTTTGGGAGAAGATTTGTAGCTCGGGTGCTCGTTGTTGTGGTTCTGTTCGCCGAGCTGGGAATTTGTGTTGCAGACGTTTTGTCCCCTGTCTAGGTGACATCCTCAGTGCTTGGGATCCTCCTGTGAAACGCTTCTGTGATGTTTCCTCCGGCATTTATAGTGATTTGTACCTGCCGCTTCCGGTTGTCAGTTCCAGCTGTCCAC
>NC_057736.1:26916183-26954460 GCF_004010195.1 Chiloscyllium plagiosum
ACAACAAGCTTTGGGGAATCACAAGGTGAATTATTCACTTCAGAATTCCTGGCCTCTAATCTGATGTTGTAGTCAATGCTTATATAACTGGTCCAGTTCAGTTCCTGGTCAATGATGTCCCTCAAGTTGTTGATAATGGAGGATTCCATGATGATAATGCCATTGTATGTCAGGAGAGTTGGTTAGATTCTCTTGTTTTAGAGATGTTCATTTTCTGCTACTTGTATTATTTGCCACTTATCAATCAAAGCCTCAAAATTGTCTATATCTTGCTGCTTATCAACATTGACTACTTCAATAAATGAGAACTCATGAATTATGCTGAACATTGCACAATCAGCAGCAATGATCCCCACTTCAGAACTTAAGATGGAGGAAGGTCATTTAGGAAACAGCTGAAAATGATTTTTTCAAGGACATTACCTTGAACAACACCTGGTCCAAAGCTGAGACGAATGTTCTCTAACAAACACAACCATCTTCCTTTGTGTAAGGTATGACTCCAACTAGAAGAGTTTTTTCCTGATGTCCATAGACTTCAGTTGTGTGGGGGCCCCTAGATGCTATACTCAGTTAAATGTTGTCTTTATGTCAATAGCAGTCACTTTCATTTCAGCCCTGGACTTCAGCCCTTCATTCTTGTTTGTAGCAAGACTGTAATGAGGTCAGGAGTTGACCAGCTTTGGTGTAATGTTATTTACTAAATGCCACTTGAAAGCACTAGTTGTAACCCTTTCCATTGCTTTTCTGATGATCAACAGTAGGCTGGTGTGCCAGTAATTCGCTGGCTTGGATTTGTCCTGTTTTTTGGTCACAAGAAGTACCTGAGGAATTTTTTTCTGTTGTCAAGTGGGTGCTGGTGTTGTAACAGTACTGGGCCATGGATAATTCTAGTGCACTAATCTTCAGTACTATTGCTGGCATATTGTTAGACTGCATGGACTTTGAAGTACCAAATACCATGAACCCCAATTTGATACCATGTGAAGTGAATCGAATTGGCTGAAGACTGGCATCTGTGATGCTGGGAATCTCTATGAAGCCAACTTGGATCATTGCTCAGCAGGTCTAGCAGCATCTGTGAAGAAAAATCAAAGTTAATGTTTTGGGTCTGGTGATCCTTCCTCAGAATCCCGGAGCCGAATATTAACTTTGATTTCTCTGCACGAATGCTGCCAGACCTGCTGAGCTTTTCCAGCAACTTCTGTTTTTATTTCTGATTAACAGCATCCGCAGTTCTTTTGGTTTTGACTTGGATCATTACTGGGCTCCTCTTCTAGAAGATGGTCGCAAATGCTTCTGTATTGTTCTGGACCCCCCCCCCCCCCCATCATCAAAAACAAGCATAATTCTGGAGCCTTCTCCTCTTAGTTAGCTGCTTAATTGTCCACCACCAGTCATGGATGGATGTGACAGGACTGCAGAGTTTGGAGCTGATCCATGCTCAGTCTATCACGCTACTTATCATGCTTGACATGTAAGTAGTCCAGTTTTGTAGCTTCACATGATTCATACCCCATTTTTTGATATCCATGGTGCTGCTCCTGGCTTGTTCTCTTGCACTCTATATTGAAATACAGATTTTCCCCCGCCCCCAGTAATAGTAAAGGGTGGATATGCCAGACAATGAGGTTGCAGAGGAGAGTTAAATACAATTCTGCTTGTGCTCATGGCTGAAAGCATCTCATGCATGCTTAGTTTTCAGTTCTAAATCTGTTCAAAATCTATCTCATTTAGTGCAGTGATCACTGCCACACAACAGAGTCAAGGGTATTCTCCATGTAAAGGTGGGTCATCATTGCCACAGGCTGTGTGGTGGTCACTCCTATCAACATTATCATGGACATATGCGTCAGTGACAAGTACACTGGTGAGGATAGTACCATGGCAGTCTAGGTGATGGATGGTGAAGACCCCCATCCACAGTACACTCTGTACTATTACGTTCTACTTGATTGACAAGATTTTTGACTTGGAAGAATTTTCTTCATTGACAACTTTTTAAAGTAAATTAACTTTAAGAACAAAGACTATGCACCATCTACATGATTTCAAGTTTATAACTTATTTTATGTTAGCTCACTAAAATCCTTAATTTGAATGTAGTTTGCCAAAATGTTAGAGAGCAGAGAAATTATTGATGATAGCCATAGACTAGCAAAATGCCTAAATTTTCAGTCAGCAGTGAAAATGCAGTGCTCACCCCTGACCTCTATGAATGCTGCCCATGAAAATCTAGTGATCTAACTGTTGCATTCAACCAGAATTGAAGATGGCAAAATTGCAATACAAAGGAAACTATTGATACTTACATTTGACTGCTGTGTTCTGCTGTGTACCTAGGTGACTGGCTGAACTGTGAACCTTTGTACATTTTGCTTTGCTTGATTAGAAATGGCTTTTGTCTGCAAAGTTCTGTGGTAACCCAAACCAAGTTGACGAGCCATCTTTCACAAGGTTCAAATTATTTACAATTAGATTCCCATTTGCAGGTGTTTCTCCATTGGAATGCCCGAAAGGATCAACTCCTCCTTTGCCCCCTCTGATTTTCAACCCTTCCTCATTTTAGCAATATAGTTAATGTATATGAATATTGAAGCCAAAGGATGATCTTGTTATTGCAACAATGTTAGAATGACTAATGCGGTGGGCAAAATCAAGAGCAACAGTAACTCACCAATGCTTCTACAAATGCACATTCCAAACCCCAAACTCTATCACCAAGAGGGATAAAGGGCAGCAGATATATATGGGAACACCAGCAACTACAAGTTCCTGTCCAAGTCACGTACCATCCTGGCTTGGAATAATACTGTGGGTTATTTACTGTAGTTAAGTCAAAACCGTGGTATTCCAATTCTAACAATATTGCATGTCTCCCGACACCCCAAAGATTCCAGCAGTTCAAAAAATGCAGAGCTGGCAATAAATGTTGGCCTTGCTCATAATTTCGCTTTGAAATATATTAGGAAGTGTTACAGAAAATGTTTAATCTTGAACATTATTTCAATTTAAATCAACTCGAAAATGTCGAGAACATTCACACAAACAATAATTACAAACTGTACTGGAATTCTAGTTGAAACAGTAGAAACAAAATATTGGAAATACTGAATAGACCATAGAAACCTTCTGCTTAGATGGCAGAAATAGTATTCACTTTCTGGTCTGTTATTTATTTGTAATTAATTAACAAAACTACTGTTAAAAAGACAATTATAAATTATTCCAACATTTATAGTAGATAAATCCTATATCCCATGGACGACTCGAAAAAAGCGATCCCTAAGCCTGAAATGCAGTATCTCTTCAAGCGATCTCTAAGCCTGATCCCCCCTCCAGTTTTCCAAAATCCGCAATATTTTGTTTTTATTTAACAAGTTGGAGGTTGGTGAAAAGTTACATTCACACTACACTGTACCCAAAGCAGAGCTTTTTAAAGTCTTATGTCGGAAATGTTTCTATATTAAAGATCGCTCCACTTCATCATCCTAAACGTGTTTGAACTTTGAACTTGCTCTCAATCACATCTGTTCGCAAGGTTAGCTATGCACATATATCACCCTGGTTTCTGAATCTGCGAGATCCCCTCAAAGACAGATCTATTTTTGAGGTTGGAAACCCAAAATTCAACCTTGGCGAGTTAGCCAAATCTCTAAAACGTGCTACAGGTGATTGGAGAGCGGAATTAACCCTAGCGAGTTAATGTAGAATTAAAAAGTGTATAGTAATGAAGACCTGATTTGAGTGAGAGCAGTTGAAAATTTCTCCCGGGAGAAAAGACGCTAGCATAGTGCCATGACAGACCACCAGAACCATATGATGTATATTATTCCAGCTCACAGGTTGGTTAACAAAATACCCCATAAGAACTCAGTGGAAAAGTGGAAGTTAAGATTTGCTTTTGTGTTGTTTTTAAAGGATGCTACCTTACAGGTTTTTGAGAATGGCCGGATCTTTATAAAGCTGACCACGCTGGTTTTCTTTGGGTCCTGATTAAAATAGAAGAGTAAAAATACCAAGAGGGCGCATTTCATTCCAACCAACCCTATAAATATTCACATGTCGTCAAGCGAAATGCGCGAATATGGAAGGAACCGCAGGGGGACAGCTACCAAAGCAGCCCCTTCCTAGGAAATGCACCGAGTTCCACTCTGAGGTCGGAGCGGTTTCCATGTTTAGTTCGAGTTTTTTAAAAAAAACACCAGCCGAAACCTTAAACGCATTTCAATCATTTTAAAAATAAATAACAAAAGACAAATATTCACAAAGTCTTGCTAGTACGTTAATAAAAGCCGGTGTTTCATTTATATTTGTCGCTCGGTTTAGTATTGTACTGCATTTTAAACTGGTACGTGTATGTCATAGACAGTCGTGTGAATCAAGCGTCAGGTGTCCTGGGATCTGTCGATCTATGATGTGGATATTTCTAATCAACCTGTTCAAAGATGTTATTACACCGGTGCGGGAGGACCTAAGCCTGGGCTTGCTGACTCAGAGGTAGAGACACTACCACTGCACTACAAGAGTTTACTTTCGGGACATCCACATTCACAACAGGTGGCTCAAGGAGTCGAATGGAAAATGACTGGGACCTAAAGGGAAATAAAATACTACCTCAGAAAAAAAACCCGAAAAAACTGCAGATGCTGAAAGTCGGACACAAAAACAGTTATTGCTGGAAAAGCTCAGCAGGTCTGGCAGCATCTGCGGAAAGTAATTAGTTACCGTTTTGGGTCCAGTGACCCTCAGCTCGGAATACGTCTCATTCTCGGCGAGAACCACATACTATAGCTTGCTCTCTGATGAATGTGACAATGGAAAATTCCACTTTTCCCTTGAAAAGATTGTTTTTACCCCCGCGCCCTAATCTGCACTTCAGGAATCTCAGCACTTCAACACAGAGAGACATCAGCCCAGTGCGTGCAAGCTGCATTAATCCCGACCTGAACAAAACAGGCTGTTATGAGCCAGGGAAATGTCATATTTCCACAACTTCTAAAAAAAAGTTGGAACAGACACTGAATGCTGGAGGAACTCAGCGGGTCAGGCAGCATCTATAGGGAGAGAAATTGACTTAACATTTCGATTCTCGTCCAGAATTGTTCAGAACAGGTATCATTTTGCACACGTTAATGGTGTCTCTCTACCAAGATGCTGCCTGACCTGCTGAGATTTTCCAGCAATTTCTGTGTTTGATTCCGATTTCCAGCATCTGGAGTATTTTGCTTTTATTTAAAAAGTTGGAGCTGGGTGAAGATACATTCACGCTACACTGCACCCATAGTAGAGATTTTTTTTTAAAAAGTCTAATGTTAGAAATGTTTCTATATTATAAATTACTCCACTTCATAATCCCAAATATATTTAAACTTACTCCTATTCACATATGTCCGCAAGGTTAACAGTGGACAGTTATTAGCCTAACGTCCTGACCGGCTGAAGGTGAAACAAGGGTATGTCATTTCATTGAGCTCTCATTTCTGGGAGGCTATCCGTCCGTCATGTGGCTATCGCAGCTGCTCGGATAGTTACTAAGGTATTCTAGGACAGAAATAGCAACACCCTGTCGTAGCCTGGGTTGTTTATCGAACGCCGGGGCCATTTTTAAAATCGTTCATTTTGCAGTCGACAACAGAATAAAGATCGCAAACGAATGGACGAAGCGGAATCGACAAACAAATTATAGTAACAGAGAGCACCGTTGTAGTTGGAAATCAATTACACGCGGTCAAAAATTGTGACCGCGTGTAATTTACCCCGATTCAGAAGCACACTCTCGCCTGTTAAAGCTGGAAACAATATTCTGAACCATCAAAACCACTGAACAGGCATTGAGTAGTCTCGGGTGCAATTTCAAGTTCTAACAGCGAGGAATCAGAGTCGATTCCAAAATCAAACTTTTGGGAAAACAAACCCCCACACCGACTATTGCTTAACAACATTTCAAAACAATTGGTACCACTTCAGGAATTCGTTCGACGGATTGTTCTGCTTTGATTTAAAATAAATATTCCCACCGCCCGCCAATGTTAAATTTGAACATTCAGCTGAAAACGCCTGGTTACATTTTTACTCAGCATTAATCAACATTTGGAAATTAGGACCACAATCCTCCTCCGTCTACAAACAAGAGCGAACTTCACTTGGTAATACATCGCGAAGTGAATCGCAGCATTGCTCGGTGTGGAGGTTCCACCTCCCCTCCATCTCCCCTTTCTAGTCTCTGAATGTTGTACCTTATTTGATGGAACTCGCTGAGAGTTGGTTTCAGGAGAGAACTGTGGCTTCGTGCGGAGGACTTGGATCAGCAGCCAGCTTCTGAGAGCTGGAGAACGAGACTGTCTGAAACAACACACAGGAACTGACGTCTCCAACCCGACCCAGTAGCTGGGGGTGGGTTGTGGTAGCCTGGAGAACCATCCAAACAGGCACAGAAACAGACCATTCACCCCGAAGGATCCAATGATCCACATGTCTTGTCTCCACCCAATTCAGAAGCGTCCGAACACCGTTCACTCTCATGTCACACAAGGAATGTATTCAGGAGAGGAAGGGAATTTTTATCAGTCGAAGAACACTTTTTATTTTGTACTCGCATTGTTTCAGGCTATGGGTTGAATTGAACCATTCTTCCAACTTAAAATCTCATTTCAGAAAAAGATAGAGAAACTCAGCAGGACTGCCAGCATCTGTAGTGAGAGAAACACAGTTAACATTTTAAACCCAATATGACTCCAGAGGAAAAGTTTCTGTAGCACTGTTTTTATTTCAGAATTCCAGCATCAGCAGTGCTTTATGTTTAACTGTCTAATTTTATTGTTCAGGAGATTTTTGTTGCTTGTCACTTGAAACTTTTCTTGTCTCTACCAGCAGTTAGCTTGTTTAGAACAGTTATATGCTAATAACTATCGGTCATTCAACCTTTCAAAAAAAGTAGATTGTATCATTTAAGGTAATTCAACTGGTTGACTGATCTACTAATATCCCCTGTAAGAAACAAACTATACATTTACTGCAAAGTAAATCTATAGCTCACAATACAAGACCTAATTTCTGCTGAGTAAAATGGTGTGTGGTAGCATGGTGATTATGTTCCTGATGTGGTAATTCAGAGGGTAGGACCATTAATTTGAAGACATAACAATTGCACAAGTTCTATCAATTGGTTCACTAATATCCTTTTGGGAAAGAAATCTTCTGCCCTTACCTGATTGGGCCTATGCAGCATTTCACACCTTGGGGCTTGTTTGTAAGTTCTGGCAATGAGACACTCTGCCAAATGCCCTTGGCAGGCTGAAAACAAAAATTGTTGGAAATCACAGCGGGTCAGGCAGCATTCGTGAAGAAAGAGCAAGCTAATGTTTCAAGTCTAGATGACAGTCCATCAGAGACTCTTCATCATGATGAACAGTCACCTAGAATTAAAATGTTAGCTTGTTCTCTCTCTATGGCTGCCTGACTGATCCACCGTGATTTCCACCTTTTTAACTCCATTTGCAGCAAAGACTCCAGCATCTGCAGTAATTTGCTCCACCTTTGGTAGTCTCCTCAGGTTATCATCCAATAGGATCTACCATCTAATTTTCTCATAAGGTCTTGAGGATAGTTGAGAATAGTACATGCTGACCACTGCCTGATGGGTCCTGGGGTCAAAGGTGCTTTTCTGCATAAACATCTCCATGAGAACCAGGTGGTATGGAACAGTCCAAGTACTTGGAGAGTTGCACAGCAATGTGGCAAGACCTATTCTTTGTAACGCTGAATTAGAAACTCAGCATTGTGTTTGTGTACTGAGAGTCTACACACAGCTACACACAAAGATGGTCATCAGGATAAAGGTTCATTTTTTTTTCCCTTTTAACTAGAGGATTGTAAATCATATTCCAGTGAACATGACTCAAAGCAGAAAGGTGCTTCGGTGATTGCCCTGATGCAGGAGTGAGGAATGGGTCACATTCGCGCATGTAGAGCAGCATTGAGAGCTCCTTGCATCAATGATCAGGTTCTTACCTGTAATGAACAGGAAACAACATTTCCACATGCTCAATTCTTATTTTATCATCACTCCTTGCTCCTTCCTGTGTTTTTAAAGCACATAATCTGGCCCCTATAAACTAAATCATCCTCAGGTAATCTGATTGGACAGTGAAAGGGAAAAAAAGGATCTATTAGCCCAATTCCCAAAGAAAATAGCTTCTCTCTTGCCTCAGTTTACTTTGTCTCCTGAGGCCAGTGCGAACTGGTTGCAGATACCAATAGTCTGCACACTGACAGTGGGTCCAAGCAGCAGGATGTGACCTCAATGCGTAAAAGCAGGCTTTGACCTGACAACCTCTGCTACCTGGGATGGTCACATCTCTTTTGTTTATATCCTTTCCTGATGGACTAAGCAAAACATTCTATACAACACATGAATAAGATGAGAAGTGAGAAAAAAACAGCCCTGCCAGACTTCAGGTTTATACAGACCACTTTCTGAGTTGTAACAATTGATTGCAACTGCTCTCCTGGTGTTTGTGTAGACTAGCTGTATCCAACTATAGATTCCTTCATGAAAGTCCATTCAGGGCAGACCAGCTATCATGGAGCTGTATGATATTCTCCTGGTCCAGGCTGATGAAACAGGTATTCATACCCTCATCTGTACCAAAACTATCATAAGACCCTCTGAGATCTCCCAGGAACAGCACAGGTCTCGTCACAGTGAATTATAAACTCCAGAGCAGTTCTGACCTGAACTTGGACAGGATTCATAACCCACATTCAGTAGTGAGATTGGTCACCAATTGCAAATTTCCTCTGTCTCCTTCTGCTCGTAGATGAGGATAATGATGTATTTCCTCATGGGTTAGGAACTGCTGTTGGCCAAAAACATTCTCTTGTGCTCCTCCAACAGGTCCTCACTGATCAAACCCCACAGCAATAAATCCAACCTGACCAGTAAACAGTTGTTTCTGGGAATAAGACTTTTCTCAAAGCACTCAGGAACCTCATTCAGTACATCCTCCCACATACTAGCATCCTTAGTGATGGAGAACAGGAGTAACCAGGGGGCCATGCTATGGTCTTCATGTTGTGTGGTATGGCATAACAGGATTTTCTGATTTTCCAAAGTCAGACTATGATGACTTCACCAAATCATCATCTTCCTACAGAGTGTTGATCACAGACCTCCCTGTATGTATCTTCTGGAAGAAGAAATATGAGTATAATACATCCTGCTCCACAGAATGGAAACTGGACTGGAGGATTGCTTTGAAGACCTCTAAGGCAATGAGTGAACCTTGTTGGCGCTTTACTTCTTAGAGATTATTCTTGACATCAACCCGTATTGACTGTAAATGGAGCAGATTCTGCAGCTTTTGGGAACTAGGTGCATTTCCCTCTGTTTCCCTCTTGCCTTATGAACACCTTTGCGGATTAAGAATATCTTGATGTCTGTGTTGATTGTTTCCCAGCAGAATGCCAGAGTTCTCCAATCTTTGAAATCCCACTTAAGTTGTCTGACGTTTTCTAGAGTCAACAGACTCATGTTCAATTTCCATAACCCCTTGCCAACCCTCTGGTTTGCTTGTGGATGACAGTCATCATGTAGAAAGCAGTAATCAGAGAAGAACACCCCCAGCTTAATACCTGTGGATTTGATGGCACAGACGTGGGACACAAACAGGAAGTCTGTTCTCGAATGGACTTGTTGAAGATGTTGTATAATTTGGCATCTTTTCCAGTTGCCATCAGGAGATGGCATGCAGTTTGCTATCAGTGCTGCTGGATCACACCGCAACAGTGATGATGTTGTTGGAGTCACCAAGCAGAATGTTCAGTGTGGACATTGCCAGGTGGGAGCTACTGAAGAACATCTAGTTGTTCACTGTTTTGAGATGAGACATACACATAAAGTAACATGGAGTAGAAAATGTTTGCACATTTCATCTGCTACAAGGAGGTGCCAAAAAGGGGAGGTCATGGCCTGGTGGTAATATCACTGGGCTGTTAATCCAGGTAATGTTCTGAGGACCTAGGTTCAAATCCCACCACAGCATATGGTGGAAATTGAATCCAATTTTTTAAAAATCTGGAATTACCAGCCTAAAGGTGACTATGAATCTATTGTCAATTGTTGAATAAAACCCATCTCGTTCATTAACATCCTTCAGGGAAGGAAACTGTCATACTTACCTGGTCTGCCCTACATGTGACTCCAGACCCATAGCAATGTGATTGTCTTTTAACTGCCCTTTAGGCAATTATGGATGGTAAATGAATGCTGGCTTAGCCAGTGACGTCCTCATCCCGTGAATGAATAAAAAAACTCACCATCTCCTTAACTTTTCAAAGTGGTGAATTTGCCTCCCCATGGTAGAATACTAGGCTGAAGGAACATGAGTCATTTCCTCTCAACTAGATCAATGGCCCATTGGACCACTATCATGACCACTGCCTGTAGGAGCTGAGATGCATATTACACATTCCTAGCAGAAACAGAAGGGTAGCTTTAACATTGGCCAAGTAATCCAATATTGAAGCACACTTAATGCTATGCACATTATTGGAAGTGTATCAATACCCATTTTAGGAAGTTCTCTTATTTATCATAGCCATTTTTCTTTTACAGTTCCACTCCTTGGGTCTGCTCCTGCAAACCTAATCTAGCCTTATTAAGGAATGTGCCTTTGCAAAGAAGATCTGCAGAAAAATGCAATGGTTCATTCCCAGCAGCTCCATAATGCCAGACTGATTAGATTCCTTACAGTATGGAAACAGGCCCTTTGGCCCAACAAGTCCACACTGACCCTCCGAAGAGTAACCCACCTAGACCCATTTCCCTCTGCCTAATGCACCTAACACTATGGGCAATTTAGCATGGCCAATTCACCTGACCTTCACATCTTTGGACTGGGGGAGGAAACCGGAGCACCCGGAGGAAACCCACACAGACATGGGGAGAATGTGCAAACTCCACACAGACAGTCGTCCGAGGCTGGAATCGAACCTGGGACCCTGGTGCTGTGAGGCAGCAGCACTAACCACTGAGCCACTGTGTCCTCCCAGGGACACACACCAAGAAAAACAACTGAGCCTGGTGGACCATCAAGTCCTTTACATCTATCTGAAACTTACTGGTCTTCCATTGCATAGAATTGTCCTTGACCAAGGATATATGCAGACTGGCACATTCCAAGGTACAGGATTATATGAGGTTTGCAGTAAAGCATGGGCGGCCATTGCAGAGATAGAATGGGGATAGGTAATTGTCAATTGCATTTCAGCCATTGTACAACGGGGCCTGAAAACTGTAGATGGCTTGAGCTGTGTGTTTTATGAAGAATGCACTTTGTAAAACAAAAGGATTGAAAATACATTGAAGTGCTGTGTGATTATACAGGAAGAGTTTACATCTTCTGCATTTCATGTAACTTCCAAGTTGAGTTGTTTTCATCACTGGGCTGTATACCTGACATTGATTGCATTTTATAAATATTAAATCAATTATATTCATATTGAGTGGAACAAGCTGCATGGGGATAAGTTGAGTATTATTACAAATTTTCCAAGGTTCAAGTTGAAATGTTTTGGTATCATTTTTACAAATGTTAGGAATAAAGTATATTTTTGGAGAAAAATGTGATTCCAGTCTGTAATAATGACATTGGCTCTGAACTTGCCTAGAAAATCACTCAGTTGTCAAGAGGTGACCCTTCATAATCTTCTCAATGATGATTTGGAATGGGAAATAAATGCTGACTTTACCAGTGGCTCCTACATCCTGTGAATAAATTCTTTAAAAATGGTCACAGATCAATCAATGTTAACTGTTGTTAGATGACATGCCAATAATGTTACTGGCAAGGCCAAGACTTCTTTTTCTTTAAAGTTTATGCACACACACACACACACAGACACACACACCTTCCCCCACCCCCAAGGGAGATGTATTAAGGTTAACAAAAATATAATCGTTAACCCAGGTCAATCAATAAAGTTCTCATTACAACTCATTTTATGATCCCAGATGAGATCAGCAGACTCAAGTCACAATCCTGAATGTGACCATCACATTTATGTTATGATCCTGTTGGGATCAGTAATTTTTTTTTTCAGATAAGTTTTGGAATCCCAAGTACTTGTGAATAAACTAAAGCCCCAGGATTCCACAGTTTTCAATAAACAGACCAAACATTATGAGACAAGTTTGCCAAAAGAAAAACAATCTACTATGTAGACAACTTAGACTCTAACATTCAGGCCTAACATGAGGAAAATACAAGTTGACAGTTAAACTGTGGTTGAACACACCACAGATTGCATTTTTTATGTCAATGCATACAAGATAGATTTTACCCAGATGTCAGTGTCACTGTCAGTCACCAAACTTCTTTACAACATTGTCTCCTTTGCAAGAGGTTCCACTTTTTTCAAAGATCCTGCCTTGAAAGTCATTCCATCACATACTTCCTCAACAACTGCTCACATTCCAGTAGTTAAATCTCTTCACCCAAGACTGAATTTTTTAGAATCAGTGAAGTTGTACTCCACCACCTACTCACAGCTCTTTGGCAAAAAGTTTCAGTAAACTGGCACTGTCCCGGGGTTTGTCCAACTTCCAACATTTCCCAGCTGTTCAACTGCTTATTGGCTTCCTTTATCCTCCACTCCCAACTGCACTGATCTTCCAGGGACTTCTTAATTGGCTGGAGTCTGAAAGCAGCAGAACTGCTTTGATTCAAAACTCTCCCAGGTACAATTACACAAGCAAATTGAAATCAGAGCCTTCTTAAGGTTCACACATCTATGAAGACATAACCTGCTCTGGACTGTCCTTTATGGTTTAGCATCCCCAATTTGCAGTTTCAACTATGAGCTAAAGAAATAAATGCATCTTACAGCAGTTCAAAGTTAACTGAATGATTGTATTATAATATTAATATAGGTCAAATTCACAAACATTTTTCTGGAGTGTCATTATTACAAGCAGTGCGTAGACAGCATGGCTCCAGTTTTTCAGCTCAGTAAGCCCACCTCCCTTTTTTTGATCCTACCTTCCTAGCAATAACCTCTTAAAGGAACAGAGCCATAACCTATCAACTGTAATATTTGTATTTATCAAATATTCTATAATTAATCTTTGATCTCAAAACTAAAAATGATATACCAAAATTCACAAACACTGGCATACGAGGAAAAAGAATATGTTTCAGGGTTGTAGGGAGACAGAACTATGAAAATCGTGAAAGTCTGAGTCTGATTTTGAGGATTGTTGAGAGAGATGTTATTCCTCCTCTGTAACAATCAGATAAGTTTATAATATTCATTGTTCTTTGGTGGTGTTTAAACATTGAGACCTGGCTATTGGCACACCATGCAGGTATCCACATTAACAAAGGTGTTCTGATCTCCCATTAGAAAAACCTGTAGGTTCTTCACAGCCAGAAGTGAGCTGAGTGGCTCTAACTTCCAGGTCACAAATTCTCAGCGTCTAGTCGGTAAATTAGGAAACTGCATATTAATGAGGCAAGATCTGTGGTTAATAAGTTCATGACAGGCAATAATCCTCTTTAATGTGCAAATTGCTACTGCCTGGTGAAAACTTGCCTCAATGCTAGCTGTTGCGTAAAAGATGCAGTGAGTTGCTTCCAAACATAAGATAGGTTTTTCCCAACTTTTCATTTGTTCTGCCAAAAAGTCTGCTATATCCCACATTGTTCAGGTCCCAGCTCAGTGTCCTGGCTCAGTTAAAGATGTTTTCTCTCAAATAGAAGTCCATCACTTAATGGAATTAAAAACTAATTGCCCTTATTTTTACCTTCATGGTAACATTAAGACAGGATGGTTAAATGTTTGGCCATGGAATTTTGTTTAATAAGTCCTAAAAAAGTGGAGAGAGAAAACTTTGAGAGATGGGGGATGGTTGAACGGAGTTTGAGGTGGGCCAATAAACAATGGTTTTAGTTTTCATGTTGTTTAATTGAAGGAGATTTCAGCTCTTGTAGAACTGGATATATGATAGAGGAGGTGATGGCCCAGTGGCATTGTCACTGCTCTGTTAATCCAGCAACCCAGGTAAAGTTCTGGGGATCCAGGTTCGAATCTCGCCAGATGGTGGAATTTGAACTCAGTAGACATCTGGAACCAGGAGTTTAATGATGACCACAATACCACTGTTGGAAAAACCTATGTGGTACCTTTAGGGAAGGAAACTGCTGGCCTACCTGTGTGTGCAGACACAAGGTTGACTCTTAAATGCAATGGCAATTAGTGATAGACAATAAACGCTGACCTCGCTAGTGATGCTCTTATCCTGTGAATGAACTTTTAAAAATGATAACCAGACTGAAAACACAGAGGCAGTGGAAGGGCCAAGAGAAATGGTGGTGAAAAAGTACTGGGTATTGTCAATGTACACATGAATCAGACACCTTGTCTGTGCATGATATTGATAAGGGGCAGTTTGTAGATGAAAATCTATGGAAGTTGAGGATAAATTCTTGGGGAAGGTGACTGATGCAGAAGCAGGAAGAGAGGCCATTACAGAAATGCACTGGTCATTTTCTAATCAACCTGCGCAGAGATGTTATTACACTGCTCTGGAGCAGGTGGGACTTAATCATAGACCTCCTGATTCAGAGGTAGGCATACAACCACAAGAGTCTTTGTGCGCTAGTTATAACTGAATAAGAAAGAATGGAAGCACTTGGACCATGGAGCAGTGTTAGCAGATCATGGTTACAGTCACAGAGAATGCGATTTATTACTTTGATTAAGGGGATTGCAGTGCTGAAGCGGTGACAATCTAATTGGAAATATTCATTCAGAAAGGCAGATTTATAGGATGACAACATGCCATCTTGGGAGAGAATGGGAGAACTTGGAAGAAGAAAGGAAGATTAGAGTTGGGCGATTTGTAAAGAGGGGAACAGTGGATGTTTTGATGAGGGGTATAATGAGAATACAAATGCGATTTAAAAAGATGGGGGAAATAGTATCTGAGGAAAGGGAAACTCTACAATATCAAATGTCTTTTAATTATTCCCCTGGTCTTTTGATTTATGTTTTTGTACTTTTTGTTGAAGAAACTTAACTGTCTTTGCAGGCTTTGTTTCTTGGCTAGATATGTCTCTTATTGGCAGTAGAAAAACAGGAAAACAACACATACGGACCAAATATTGAACTGCAGAAGTAATCACCCCAACATCCACAAATGAACCTGCATCAGAACATTACTCCAATGAGCCACCACATACTGCAGCACAGAGGAACTACGCAGAGCAGAGAAAAATCACCTATACAGTGTATTAAAAAAGAACGGGTACCCAATGAACACAGTCTACCGATTTTCCAGCAACAAACCCAAACAAGCATACAAAATGCATCCAGAAACCCTAGCTACTCTTTCTTTCATCAAAGACATCTCTGAAATGAATGCCAGACTACTCAGATCCCTTGGCATCATGGGAGCCCACAAACCCAACAACACACTAAAACAGCAGCTAATGAACTTGAAAGACCCTATACAGACAACAAGCAAAACTAATGTTATTTACAAAATATCATGCAAGGACTGTAACAAACAGTACATTGGTCAAACAGGCAGAAAACTAGCCAGGATACATGAACATCAACTAGCCACAAAACGAAATGACCCTCTCTCACTAGTATCCTTATGTACAGATGAGGAAGGACACCACTTCGACTGGGACAACACATTCATCCTAGGACAACCAGAGACACACACGAGAATTCCTAGAAGCATGGCATTCCAACCAGAACTCTATTAAGAAACACATCGAGTTAGACCCCATTTGCCACCCCACTGAGAAAAAGAACAGGAAATGACATCACCACATGAAATGATGTCATCATAGGAAATGACATCACCAACCCAAAGAAACCCAAACATATAATTAGAAAGTAGGAATTATCAACAGTGCCTCGCCTGGAGGCTCACTGAAGGTGTTACCTAGTAGGGTGTTGAAATGTCAGGAAATGAACCTTCCAGCTCAGCGACCAAACCTACATCCAGAACCTCAACCTGAGCTACAAATTTTCTCAAAGCTCACTATTGAACAGTATGGATAGTATCTGAGTTGCTAATATCACCAGTTGTTGTCATTCACTGATATATATTGATAAAACAACCTATAATATTCACATCAGTGGAATACATTATTTTGGCTAATTCTTTGATAAATTGATCACATACTGTAATGAGAAGCAAACTTAATTTTGTTTAGTATAAAACAATAACTTATGTTTATATAATGGTTTTAATATAATCAGACTGCCCAAGGTGCTTCATTGATCACTGTCCAATTTGTAGCATCACACCCATGTAACATTACATAAAAATGCACTTTTTATAACCTACACCGCAACGTTTAAAGGCAAGCATCCAGTATATCTTCTTAATTACCCTATTAATCTGTCCTGTCACCTTCAGCAATCTGTGGACAAGTACTCCAACAGGATTTTTAAATCCAGTAAGTATGTTAAAAAAAGACAGTGAAGCATGTAAAAAGAGATTAGGTCAGATGACCAAATGCTTGGTCAAAAAGACAGGTTTTAAGGAGTGCCTTAAATGTTGAAAATAAAGGTAAAGAGACAGATTGGTGTAAGGACGGAATTCTGAAGCTTGGTACCCAAGAAACTGAAGGCGTGACCATAAATAGTATAGCAATTAAAATTGGAGATGTGCAAAAGACCAGAATTACATGAGCATATCATCTCATTCTAACATCAGTGTTAGGGAAACTACTGGAGAAAACAGTGAAGGAGAAAATTTATTTCCATTTAGAGAGGCAAGGTTTGGTCAAGAATAATCAACACGGCTTTGTCAGATGGAGATCATACCTTACAAATCTACAGAATTTCTTTCAAGGAGGTGACCAACTGTTTGGATGAGGATAGGGCAGTTTATGTAGGCTATGTGGATTTCACCAAGAGCTTTGACAAGTTCCCATATGGGAAACTGATCAAGAAGGTAAGAACTCCTGGGATCCAGGATAATTTGCAAGTTGGATCCAGAATTGGCTTCATGACAGAAGACAGAGGGTGCTGGTAGAAAGCATTTTATAATGTAGCTGAGAATGTGGGGGAATGGATAAGTAAGTTTGTGGATGACACAAAGATTGGCTGGGTTTTTCACAGTGACGAGGAAGGTGTTAGGTTACAGGAGGATATATACGGATTTGTCAGTTGAGCAGATCAATGACAGATGGAATTTAACTCTGATAAATGTGAGATGATATACTTCAGAAGAGGAAACAAGGTAAGTGTGTACTCAATGAATAACAAGACACTTATAAGCTAAAAGGAACAAAGGGATCTTAGTCTGCTTGTCCACAACCCTGAAGGTGCCAGGACAGGTTAATAGGGTGGTTAAGAAGTGAGATGCTTCCCTTTAATAGTCAGCATGGATTATAAGTGAGATGCTTCCCTTTAATAGTCAGCAGGGAGGTCATGTTGGAGCTGCACAGAACTTTGGTTAGACCATTAGCTGGAATTCTATGGTCATATGAAAGATGTGAGTGCATTGGAGGGGGGTGCAGAAGAGATTACCAGGATGTTACCTGGGATGGAACATTTCAGCTAAAAAGAGAGGTTGGATGAGCTTGAATTGTTTTCTTTAGAGCAGAGACCTGGAGTTGGGGGGTGGGGTGGCATGCTAGAGGTGTATAAGATTATAATGAGAATGTGTATAGGGTAAAAGCAGGTGGGGAAAGAGTTAAGTTCTGAGTTTTGTGAAACAAGAGTTTCAGCTGAGCATGACTCAGATCAGAACTTGCAATTAATAATGGGATGCTGGAGGCGAGGGTAATGGGTTAACAAGGGTGGAAAAGCATTGATTATGTAGAGCCATTTAACAATATTAGAAGCATTTAGTATGTAAGATCAGCTTAACAAAGTGAAAAGTATTCATTATGTGAAGCCAGTTAAGGTTAAGAACATTCATTGTGTAACACCAGATGGCTTAATCTTTGCTATTGACACTCGCTGATTGTAACGGTCAACCAATCATATGCATGTTGCCTTATCTGGATGCTCCTCCCTGTAAAATAACTCTATAATTCATTAAGAAATTGCTCTTGCAGAGAAGACCAAGAATTCATGTCTCTATGCACATGGGCGATTGTTCTCTCTCCCTCCAGGGCCTGGAATAAAGATGAAGGAGATAAAACTATACAGTGTCTCTGAGTGTTTTCCTTCAACTGAGCAGGGGTGGGGGAGCAGGATGGCAATATTCGACTGTGGGGGGAGGGGGGGGACGACAATGAGGGGCATGGACAGGGTGAATAGAAAGCAGCTGTTCCCCTTAGGCGAAGAGTCAATAACACAGGCTCATAATTTTAAAGTTAAAGGTAATAGGTTTAAAGGAGATTTGAAGAAAATGGTTTTCACCCAGAGGGTGGTGGGGGTCTGGAATGCACTACCTCGATTGATAGTTGAGGCAAAAAACCATTTTACCTTTAAAAAGTAATTGGATGAGCATTTTAAGTGTCCTAACATTCAAGTCTATGAGCCTAGAGTGGAAAAGTGGGACTAATGAAGGTAGTATCTTTTTGTCAGGGCAGACTTGATGGGCCAAAGACCTCTTCTGTTCGGTGTGCTTCAATGAATGACACATATTTCAGAGGATTGTGTGATTGGAAGAAATTACAGAGATAGGGTGGAGGCAGGCTGTTGAGAAATTTTAAAACTAGGATGAAAAATTAAGTATCAAGTAATAGTTTGAACAGGAACCAATGTTGCCCAGAAAGCACAGTGATTATAGTTGAATTCTGTTTTCTACAAGTTAAGATAAGGATAGCAGAGTTTTCAACGTCTTCAAGTTTATAGAGGGCACAATATGAGAGACCAGTTCATTGAAGTAGTTAAGTCTAGAGGTAATAAGAGCAAGAATGAGGTTTTCCACTTCATGTAAAGTGAAACAAATGAATTCAGGTGCTGATATGGAAGAGGAATGGTGCAAATATGTGGTCAGAATATTGTGTCTGGGTCAAATACAACAACAATTTTATGAATGGACATATTAAAGCAATATGGAAATATGAGGCTTTTGTTTAGCTTTTGTTTCTACTCTTGTTGAGTTTTATGCTTATCAAGCTGATTTATATCTGCATTTGTTAAAGGAACACTTATATACATTTAGTATTATCAGGAGCACTCCCAGGACAAGCACAACTCGCATCATATAAAGGCTATAACATACTGTCCTGCCCCAACAATATTCACCAACATCATCAGAAAAGGTTCACAATCTTTTGTGATTTTTTTTCATTTGTGTTTACTATTTCCAACAAGCAACCATTGACAATTACTGCTAAGTTATGAGAAGTCTTGTGTTATGAATTTATGTCTACAAGCAACTGGAATGATTAAATCCATTTCTCTTGCGATTCCTTAAAGACAGCTGAATTCAGATAGGTCTCTTTCTGATCTGCATCCAAGGACAACTAATGGAAAATTGAAGGGAATACATAGAAAAACAATTGCTAAGCAACTTATCTTAACTCTCAAAAGTGTTGCAAAGCTTGCAATAGATTACTTTGAACTAGGAAGTGGCGAGATGAGTACAGCATTAGTAATTGGGGATTCCATAGTTAGGTGACAGAGAGGAGGTTCTGTGTGAATGAGAGAAACTCACATTTGGTGTGTTGCCTCCTAGGTGCCAGGGTTCGTGATGTCTCTGATCGTGTTTTCAGGATCCTTCAGGGGGAGGGGTCCACATAGGTACTCATGACATAGGTAGGAAAAGGGATGAGATTTAAGGCAGAAATTCAAGGAGCTAGAGTGGAAGCTTAGATCTAGAACAGACAGAGTTGTTATCTCTGGTTTGTTGCCTGTGCCACGTACTAGCGAGGCGAGGAATAGGGAGAGAGAGGAGTTGAACTTGGCTATAGGGAAGGTGCAGGAGGGAAGGTTTTGGATACTTGGTTAATTGGGGCTCATTCTGGAGTAGGTGGGACCTCTACATACAGTATAGTCTACACCTGAACCAGAGGGGTACCAATATCCTTGGGAGGACATTTGCTAATGCTATTCGGAAGGGTTTAAACTAATTCAGCAGGAGGATGGGAACCTAAATTGTAGTTCCAGTGTCCAGGAGGTTGAGAGTTGAGGTCACAAGAGTTTGCTGCCAATCAGAAAGTGTGTCTACTTCAATACTTCTACTTCAAGGCAGAGATTGATAAATTCTTGATGTCACAAGGAATTAAGGGCTACGGGGAGAATGTGGGTAAGTGGAGTTGAAATGCTCATCAGCCATGATTGAATGGCGGAGTGGACTCGATGGACCGAATGGCCTTACTTCCACTCCTATGTCTTATGGTTTTAATGCCAGGAGCATCTGGAATAAGGTGGGTGAACTTGCAGCATGGGTTGTTACCTGGGACTTCAATGCTGTGGCCATTTCAGAGACATTGATAGAGCAGGAACAGGAATAGTTGTTGCAGGTTCTGGAATATAGATGTTTCAGTAAGAACAGAGAAGATGGTAAAAGAACGGGAGGTGTGGCCTTGTTAGTCAAGGACAGTATTATGGTGGCAGAAAGGATGTTTGAGTACTCGTCTGCTGAGGTAGTATGGGCTGAGGTTAGAAACAGAAAAGGAGAGGTCACCCTGTTGGGAGTTTTCTATAGGCCTCTGAATAGTTCCAGAGCTGTAAAGGAAACGATAGCAAAGATAATTCTGGATAGGAGTGAGAGTACAGGGTAGTTGTTATGGAAATACTATAGTTTGAATACTTCAGATGGGTCAGTTTTGTCCAATGTGTGCAGGATGGTTTCCTGACACAGTATATAGACAGGCCAACAGGGGCAAGGCCACATTGGATTTGGTACTGGGTAATGAACTTGGTCAGGTGTTGTATTTGGAGATAGGTGAGCACTTTGATGATAGTGATCACAATTCGGTTATGTTTACTTTAGCAATGGAAAGGGATAGGTATACAAGGCAGGGCAAGATATATTGCTGAGGGAAAAGCAATTATGATGTGATTAGGCAAGATTTAGGATGCATAGGATGGGGAAGGAAACTGCAGGGGATGGGCACAATTGAAATGTGGAGCTTATTCAAGGAACAGCTACTGATCGCCCTTGATAGGTACGTAGTTGTCAGGTAGAGAGGAAGTGGTCGAGCGAGGGAGCTGTGGTTTACTAAAGAAGTTGAATCTCTTGTCAAGAGGAAAAAGGAGGCTTATGTTAGGATGAGATGTGAAGGCTCAGTTAGGGCGCTTGAGAGTTACAAGTTAGCCAGGAAAGACCTAAAGAGAGAGCTATAAGAAGGGCCAGGAGCAGACATGAGAAGTCATTGTTAGGTAGGATCAAGGAAAACCCCAAAGCTTTCTATAATAAAAAAATGAGTACAGAGAGATTATGGCCAATCAAGAATAGTGATGGGACGTTGTGCGTGGAGTCTGAGGAGATGGAGAAGCGCTAACTGAATATTTTTCATCATTGTTCATACTGGAAAAAGACAATGTTGTTGAGGAAAATATTGAGATACAGGCTATTAGATTAGATGGGATTGAGGTTCACAAGGAAGAGGTGTTAGCAAATCTGGAAAGTGTGAAAATAGCTAACCGGATGGGATTTATCCTAGGATTTATCCTGGGAAGCCAAGTAGGCGATTGGAGAGCCTTTGGCTTTGATCTTTATGTTGTTATTGTCTACAGGAATAGTGCCAGAAGACTGGAGGATAGCAAATGTTGTCCCCTTGTTCAAGAAGGAGAGTGGAGACAAGCTTGCTTATTATAGATCCGTGAGTCTTACTTTGATTGTAGGTAAAGTGTTGGGGAAGGTTATAAGAGATAGGATTTAAAATCATCTAGAGTGGAATAAGTTAATTAGGGATAGATAATACAGTTTTGTGAAGAGTAGGTCATACCTCACAAACCTTTATTGAGTTCTTTGAGATAGTGACCAAACAGGTGGATGAGGTAAAGCGGTTGATGTGGTGTGTATGGACTTCAGTAAGGCGTTTGATAAGGTTCCCCTTGGAGGCTTGAGATCGAGGGTGACTTAGCGGTTTGGATCAAAAATTGGCTAGCTGAAAGAAGGCAGAAGGTGGTGGTTGATGGGAAATGTTCATCCTGGAGTTCAGTTACTAGTGGTGTACCGCAAGGATCTATTTTGGGGTCACTGCTGTTTGTCATTTTTATAAATGACCTAGATGAAGGTGTAGAAGGATGGTTTAGTAAATTTACAGATGACATCAAGGTCGTTGGAATTGTGGATAGTGCTGAAGGATGTTGCAGTTACAGAGGGACACAGATAAGCTGCAGATCTGGGCTGAGAGGTGGCAAATGGAGTTTAATGCAGAAAAGTGTGAAGTGATTCACTTTGGAAGGAGTAACAGGAATGCAGATTGCTGGGCTATTGACAAATTCTTAACAGTGTAGATGAGCAGCGAGAGCTCGGTGTCCTTGCACATAGATCCCTAAAAGTTGCCACCCAGGTTGATAGGTTTGTTATGAAGGCATATGGTGCGCTAGCTTTTATTGGTAGAAGGATTGTGTTTCGGAGCCACAAGGTCATGCTGCAGCTGTACAAAACTCTGGTGCGGCCACACTTGGCGTATTGTGTGCAGTTCTGGTCACCGCATTATAGGAAGGATGTGGAAGCTTTGGAAAGGGGTCAGAGGAGATTTTACTTGGTATGGAGAGAAGGTCTTACGAGGAATGGCTGAGGGATTTGAGGCTGTTTTCATTAGAGAGAAGATTGAGAGGTGACTTAATTGAGACATATAAGATAATCAGAGGGTTAGATTGGTTGGGCAGTGAGAGCCTTTTTCCTTGGATGGTGATGGCTAACACAAGGGGTCACAGCTTTAAATTAAGGGGTGATGGATATAAGACAGATGTCAGAGGTAC
Organism: Chiloscyllium plagiosum; assembly: GCF_004010195.1. Taxonomy (NCBI): domain Eukaryota; kingdom Metazoa; phylum Chordata; class Chondrichthyes; order Orectolobiformes; family Hemiscylliidae; genus Chiloscyllium; species Chiloscyllium plagiosum. The sequence continues at coordinate 26,939,053 of NC_057736.1, forward strand.
TTTCTTTACTCAGTAGTAGAGGCATGAAGTGCACTGCCTGCAACAAAAGTAGGATCTCCAGCTTTAAGGGCATTTAAATGGTCATTGGATAAACATGGATGAAAATGGAATAGTCTAGGCAATAGATGGGCTTCAGATTAGTTCCACAGGTTAGCACAACATCGAGGGTCAAAGGGCCTGTACTGCGCTGTAATGTTCTATGTTCTATCTGGCCAATTCAATAGCCAATTGTGCATGGTCAGATTGTACATAGCAATTGCTAGATGGATTTAATCTATTATTAAACAAATTGATTTGAGTTAAGGGTAGAATGTTGGCTTAGACACATGGAGACCTCTCCATTCTTTTACACATAATGACATTATTCTTTTATTTAACATCTTTACAAATCAGTGGAACAATTAGATGGACCTTAGTTTAACATTTCTTTGGAAGGATGGGACCACTGGCCAATTGCTCAAGACTTGGAGACAATATTACTTACTACATCAAGCTTGCATTTAACATCATGTTAGATTGGATTTGGACAGTAAAATAAGTTATAATTACGGCCATTTTCGTTAAACTAGACTCCAAACATTTTCTTTTAGGTTTACCTGAATGCACATGCTTTCTAACAATTACTTCAGCTTTTGGGTCTATGAATACTTTGTAAACAATTCTTAATTTAATCAAAAATGTTTATAAAATTACCTCTTGGACAGAGAATTGATGATAACTTTGGTAACAGAGCCATGAAAATCAATAAGATCCCAAGTTTAATTTCCCAATCTGTGCTTAGATGCTATAATCAGCTCAGTAATAGGAATGCTACAACTGGTGTCAATGTACTTACATTAAATAAAGGACAATTATCCAAGATTCCTGTTCTTCATTGCTATCCATTGTGTCTTGGTGAACGTTTACAGATGTTGATGCCCAATTAACGGTCACTTCTATGAGTCCGTGCAATAAATTATCTTTGTAATTAAGCTGTCACACAGAGAATAGTCATTTAAGAAAAGTATTGCTGTGCAACAGTGGTCTAGGAACTCTGTTCCCTTTAGAATGGGAGAGAGAAAAAGAAGGGAATTAACCTGAGGCGGGGAATATGTGGAGAGAAATGTAATTATTTTCATATTAAAAGTAACTCATGATTCTGCATACACTTCTCAACAGCAAATTCGCAACAGAAAGTTGGTCATTGTATGAGGCTCCCATTAGACTCTACGGTAGACAAGCAGGAGACTGGAAGAACACAGCAAGCCAGGCAGCATCGGGAAGTGGAAAAGTCAACATGTTGAACCACTTCTTCGGGTCGATCAAAGGAATGGAAGGTAGGGGGAGGGGGAGGGGCTGGGAAGGGAGTTGGGGATGGGAAGGGAGGTTATTTGAAATGGAAGAACTCAATGTTGAGTCCTCTGGGCTGTAGGCTGCCCAGGTTGGAGATGAGGCATTGTTCCTCCAATTTGCAGTCTGATTCGATGTGGCAATTGAGAAAGCCAAGGATAGTCATGTTGGAAAGGGAGTGGGAAGGGGAATTAAAATGGGGGGGTGACTGGGATTCAGGTCGGCCCCCTCAGGCCCAGCTGAGATGCTCAACAAAACGTGCACTGAGTTTACATTTAGTCTCCCCGAAGTAGAGAAGACAACATCGGGAGCACCAGATACAGTAAACTAGGTTGGAGGAGTGGTAGGTGAATCTCAGTCTCACCTGGATAGGCTGCTTGGGGCCTTGGATGGAAGCGAGGGTTAGGGCTCTATGTCAAAAGTCCTGTTAATAGTTTTCTATATTAGGTTTCTCGTTCTTTTTTGTGCAGACTATATCCCAAGAGATGTAAGATATATACCTTGAACAAACTTGCAATTCATCTATTAAATGCAGAATGTTTTCATGTCGTTTGAGTCAAATAATAGTCATAACAATGAGATGAATGAATGTCTCATACTTCTTTAGCTCACCCTTATCCATAAAACCCTGCAAATTTAATTGTGTCCTTTCTCAGGCCAACATCTCTGTCACATCTGTGGTGCATCAGCTGTGCTGGGTGGGTCACATTGTCTGCATGTGGAACACAAGATTCCAGAATAAATTACTTATTCTGAGTTTTATATGGCAAGTGATTACCAGGAAGGCAGGGCAAATGCTTAAAGGATGTCCTCAAGTTATCCCTTAAAAATTATAACATTCCTACTGTCACCTGGGAATCTCTCTTCCACAACCACACAAAGAGCAGAAACATCCATGTGTCCCCACTGTGAATGCCCGAGACGGTTTAGAAATCTTGCAAATTGCAATTCTTTACCTTTTTGAACAGGCACAAGCACAAACATGGGCAGAAATTTGAACATCCCAAAAACCTCCATAGCTCCATACAGCTAGCCGTGGATTCTTTTGTGATCTCAGGAGTCACAACTTCAGAGTGAAAGAAAACAAATCCTCAGTCTCCAAGGACTGCCTGAGATGCAGAGTCAGAACAGTAAGCCTTGTTCCTCTTGAAACCAAACTGTTTAATATCAGCTTACTACATGGAGCAGTTATATTAGTTATTAATAAAGAGAATTATAACAATAATTCCTATAAAATCTAGCTTTCATGTACCATTGATACATTTAATCAACTGTACCTGTTTGTATTACTATTATAAACTGCAACAACAACTTGTATCTGTATGGCAGCTTTAATAATGCCACAAGCGGATTTAAAGGAAAATTCGACAGCCTTACCGCATTTTTTATGATTCCAAACGGTTATATTAGGATAGGTTGTCAGTGAGCAACGCTATTTAATTTAATGGAAATTAGCAATTTTATCTTTTCGTGAGCATAGATTTTTTGTGTTGACCGATGTTGAACTCCTGAAAAGCACAAAGTGGAAGTTGCCAAGCCACGCGTCAAATTAAGATGGAGGTTGTGAATAAGATCTATCAACTACAACGGGCAGCTATTCAATTCCAGGTTGAATGTGTGGAAGCACTTCCGGGTGGTTGCTGGGCCAGAGACGGTGGGATCATGGCTGCAGACGGGTTGCAGGAGCAGGTTTTAAAGCTGCAGACTCGCTTGTCAGAGACTCAGGAACCGAAGAAGGTAAAGAATTGCAAGTTGCAAGGTTTCTAAACCATCTCGGGCATTCACGGTGGGGGCGCAACTCTAGAAACGGGGGAACGAATCTTAACACGAAGACATTTGACTTAACACCTGGAAAACCAATGATCGATCCATTGAATAATACAGTCCAAGCATTGGGGAACTAGGGGTCAGGCCAAGGGTCCTTTGCCTGGATGTTTATATTTAATCTGAGGTGTTAATCAGCTTGTTTTATTAATTTTACATCTTAACTTTCTGTTTACAAAAACAAAAATACGCGTGTGTCTTCACTCTGTGAGTGAAAGTGATGACATTGCATTCTTTGATTCTTATAGGAGCCCCCATTTAACTGAATTAAGTAGAACTGGTTAGTATACTTAAGAGAACAGAAATGTTTTGCTGCCACGTTGACTTCAAATGTAATATTTTTTTTTATTTTACAAACCATCCAGAACACTTTTTGATGGGATTAGTTCAATTTTTAAAAAATTGGTAATGAATAATTAAGTGATGGATAGAGTAAATGTATGAAATGGTGTTAGTAGATAATTTTGATAGCTCTGCATTTGGGGATCTCAAGAATGTAAGTTATGTATAAAGAAAGCTTGTTGATTGCTTAGTTGAATTCTGTTGATTTTTTAAAAATTGAATTAGTGGATATTATATCAGTGCTGCAATTTGTTCAGTATAGGATGCTGAGCAGGCAGACTCTCTGGCCTAGCCTCTTGTAAATATGAGGTTCATTGAAAAATTTGCCCATGTCATAACTGGTGCTAAATACCATTCATTCATCACCTCTTGGCTCGCTGACCAGAATTGGGTTAAACAATTGCTTAATTTTCAAATTTTAATCCTTATTTTCAAATTTTCATCCTTCTTTTCAAAACCTTCAGTAGTCTAGCCCCTCCCTGTTGTACAATGTAATCCAGCTCCACAATCCTCTGGGAAATTTCACGTTTCTTTAATTCATGACTCTTGAGCTGTGCTTTTAGCTGCCAGGCATTTAGCTTTGGAATTCCTTTCCCAAAACCCTCTGATTCTATCCTCTTCCTTTAAGATACTCTTGAAAAGAGACTTCATTGTTAGAATTTGTCCAAATATCTTTTTCTGGCTTGGTGCCCTGTTTTCTGCATTATAATACCTCTAAAGTGCCTTAATGTTTTGTTATGTTAAAGGTACTATATAAATGCAAATTGGTTTTATAAAGGGCAACTATTTCCACTTTCTCTAATCAAAGGACAATGTGATGTTATAACAGAAGCTTGCCCTAGTTGTATCTCTCTAAGATGTGGCAGAATGTGAAGCTTCTGTCTAAAGGTAAAAATTTTAACTCTTAAGATCTATGCTTTGCAACTGGATTTCAATTTGATTTATTTTGGGCTTTCTCGTTCATTCTTTTCTTATTTCTGTAGTTTCTATTTGTCAGGAATTGCAGACTAGATCCCCTTTTGAAGCTGATGTCTTTGATTTAAGTCCCACCTATTTAGATGTAGTATTCCAATAGTTGTATGTTATAAATTACAACCAGTAAAGATTGCACCCTACGTTAGAAGCCATACTTTGCTGCAATATGTTGTAAATAGGGCATAAAAATCAAATTGGATCTGAATCATTTTAATCCTAAACTAAATTTAATCTGCTATTGCAAGGGTAATGTTTTAATCAACTGTATGAATGCTTCTACTCAGTCCTAATCCCCACTCCTCAGCAGGACAGCTGGCAATCTGGGAGCCAAGTGTACTGTAACAATTTCAAAGATGTCTGCATCAATGCTCAAAGCAATCTGGCCATTTTGGGGATATTGCAATAGTCTGTAATGGATATTGAATTCTACCATCAGTTAAGTGATTATGTGTACCCTGAGGGTAATCTTGTGACTTTTTCATACATGTCTAACTTGTGAGGCCAGTTTAATGACTGTTGTTTGAATGGCCAGGTGAAATACATTACGTTCAGTCTCATAGTGTCATAGAGGTCTATAGCATGGAAACAGATCCTTCAGTCCAACTTGTTCATGCTGACCAGATATCCTGAATAAATCCAGTTCCATTTGCCAGCATTTGGCCCATATCCCTCTAAATCTTCCTATTCATGTTGTGATGATGCTCCTTTTAACAAGGTTATGTTATGCTTGTTTTTTTTTCAGTGCAGTCGTAAAAGATACAGACTCTACAAAGTCTAAATTGAAGGGTTTAAGGGCCAGTCTGATTATAGCAAACAGATACTACCTCAGGGAACAGGCTTTCAAGTTTTTTTGGGGAAAAAATACACTTGTACAATGAAAGGGGAGCAGCCAGTTCTCCCAGCTCAGCTTTACCTTGGTTTGGTTTTTAGTAGTAGTGTTGAAAAAACTGCTGGATCTTAAAGAAGCAGGTCCGTGCTGACCTCTCTCTGACTTCTCTCCCATAAGAAGCTGTTTGATGTTACCTTTTGTGCCAAGGGGTGCTTATGAGGCTTGTTGCAAATATTGGGAATAGCATCATTAAGTTGGTATAATTTATTGGGTTTTTGGATGGGTTAAGTTATTTGGTATTCTGTTCTCTTTTGTGTTTTATTCGGTAATCTTGTAAATAAACTCTGTTTTGTTTAAAACAACATGGTTTGACCAGCTACATCCCTCCTGGGATATCTGCGTTACATCTACTTAAAACAACTAGCAAAGTTAGAGTCTGTGACACTTTCTTGAAATGCTTTGAAGGGATCTGGCCTTGTCAATGATAATATACCCATCCAGATGCCTTTTGTGAGATTTGAAAATGTTGGTGGCCTTTCTTCTTTAGCAGTTTAACAGCTAAATGACTTTGACTGCTTCAAAAGTCATTTAATAGTCTCACATTTATCATATTTTATGATCTGAAAACTTTGAATTCTAATACTGTATTTTGTTTTACTGATTCCAGATTTTTAAAACTGAATTATTTGTGAACTCTCATTCCAAGGATTAATAATCCAGTATTATAGCCACTGTACCCATGATAAGCATTGTAGGTTTTATTTCCAGACTTGGTGTGGAGCCTTAGTTCAACTCGACATGTTTTCCAAAGAGAGGGCAACTTATTAATTTGGGACTGATGAACATCACAATCAGATTTTTGAGTGGAAGAAATATGTGTATTTATCAATTCCTTGTAATATGAAAATATTTTAACTCATCCTGATATTGACCTTTTAATTCGCACTGCAAAGTACTCAGTCTAAAGTTTTACCATTTTGTCTAATGAAAAGCCATTGGTCTCAAACATTGTGTATTCTTAGTCCATTGATGCTGCCTGATGTGCTGAGTATTTCCAGCATTCTGTTTTTAGTACATGGATTTTAGCATTGTTTGTTTCCATTTTTATTATTGGATACTTTCTAAATATAGGTGAACAAAAGTTATCCATGTGTGAATAGTTGTCCACAAGGGATCCCTTCAGCAGCTGTGTTTGTAGGATTGCTTTATTGAAGAGCTACAGTTGCCTAATTAGACTGAAAGGTGAAGTCTTGATAAACATCTGCCTGGACTAAGTGTAAAACGGCTTTGCACTATTCCAATTACTCCAGTTTATAAAGAGAATTTATTCCTGGAAAATTGATTATTTTTCCAAAATTGAGCAGTAGAATAATGTTAAAAGGCAACTAGTTGGCTGGGAAGAAATTGCAAGTTGGTATGCAGTCAAGATTTTGATGCCATGCGCACATCACATTATTATCTTTCACTTCTACTACAGTCATTTTTATACAATCACTGAAAAGAACTTTTTTTGAAATGCAAAATTGCTGATTGTCAATTGGAAATTATAGCAAAAAAAATTGTAATTTGATTAGTTTGTAGGACATACATTCTGTGTATCATTTAAGTATAGATTTAAAAAATGCTTTCCTGATGACCCAAATAGGTAAGATTAGTTCTGACAGACCCAAGAAAGATGTGGAAGGTTCCACTCCCAAGATTCAATTGTTTCTGAACAAGTTGATATGATTAGTTACAGGTTAATTCACAACACTGGTAAGATGGGAAAGAGAAACTTGCTGTCTTTCTGCTGATTTGTTATCCAGGGCCATCTGCTGGAGGTACATGTAGATATAAGATAATGTTTTGGCTATGTGTGTTCCCTTGTTAAGTCACCTGTTGACAATTTCACTCTCTGAGCATGTGTAGAAGTGATGTTTTCTAAGAAATATGTCATCTGCTTACTCTTTTGAGCAAAATGTACTGCTTCACATTTGCTGATGTTGAAATTAATTTGGCAATTAAATGCCCATTCTGCAAATTTGTTAATGTCAACTTGTACTATTTCATTTTGTCTCCTTCATTACTAATGACACCAATTTGGTGTCATATTTAAATTAATAATCCAAATCATTTATACACAGCGAACAACAGTCGTCCCACAAGAATCTTTACGGAACATCACTTCACATCTATAGCCAGTCTGACTGACTGACTGATTATTTTCTATTTTGTCTGACATGGAAGGAGTTCTGATTGAATTATCTTCCAGTGCTTCAGTTTTGTTCCTTGTTGTCTTATGCATTATCTGAGTTCCATCTGAGTGTCTTCCTGCTTGAAACTGAAGTTCATGTAGGCTTTTCCATTTGAAATAGGAATTGCGTTGAACATTCATGTGGAAGGATAATGTATGTCATATAAATCTTGTTGGTTTGTTTATGCTGATGAGAATTTTGGATGTTCAAACAGTGATTGATATAAGTTGAGGTCTGCCATTACACCATTTGTTGAGCAGACCTTGTTTCCTCTGGGGTACCTGCAGAAAAACAATGAACAGCTGCTTTGAACCTTGGGTTGAGTGATCAAACTGTGTGCTCCTCTTGCCAAACATCCTAGGCAACTATTTCTGTGCAATTGGTCAGTAAAACTATTTACTGTATACCATTGCATTGAAAGCTCTATCATGCTGTAGTGTTACCTATAATCACTTGGAAAGAAGACATAGTGATTCGTTAGCAAGAGAGCTGGTGTTCAACTGCTCGTCTTGGTTAGCTGGAAGACTCGGACATTCTTTTCTCTTGATTTTGAAATGGGGCACAAGGACTCAAAGAAAGCCAGTTTTGAACATGTAGTAGTGTCAGGTTTACTGGTACAGAAAGGACTACATATTTTTGTTGAAATGATTTTCTGCATTTTCTTTTGTTTTTTTTAGATCTGTTAGAATACCTTGTAAACTGAATCTGATTTGATATTGTACTTCTTGCTTTTGTGGTTGCCTTGACACCCTTTTAAAGGAGAAAAGATACTGAAAACTGGAATCGGGGAATATAACCATTTCCTCAGTATTGTAAACAAGTATAAAAATCTCTTGAAGAACAGAGGAAGTGGTAGAGGTGGATATTACAACATTTAAAACAGATTTGGACAGGTACATGGATAGGACCAAATGCAGGCAAATGGGACTAGTTAAATTTAGGATACCTTGTCAGCATAGGCAGGTTGGACCGAAGAGTCTGTGTTTCTGTGTTTGTGTTTTTGACACTGACTATAATTCTATAAGTGTAAGTGTTAGGTGATCTGATGTTTTAGAAAGAAGTACACAGTTGGAGTTCTGTAGCTGCTTTCATGACCCCAGTTTGCTCTAAACATTTTACAGCCAATGCAGTACTTTTAGAAGTATAGGTACTGTTGCAATTTCGGAAATGAGGCTGTCTGTTTGTATCCAGCAAACACCCATAAACAGTTCTGTGATGAAGACCAGATAATCTTTTTAGTGGTTGTTGATTGAGAAAAATAGAGGCTAGAATAATTTAAAGTCAATTTGAGAAGACAAGCTGATGTGCCAAACCTGAGGTATCTGTATCCATGTTTCTCTGCTCACAGAGATTAACGCTATGGGAATATTTTCATTACCTGGGTTTGATTGTCATTATAGTTACTCCTATTTAGTTTCCCACAGAAAGTCCATGATATTCAGACTCATTTGAGGCAATGATATGTTGTGCTTTAAACAGCTGGTTTTAAATGGTGTACAGTGTTAAAGAAGGACAAGAAACATTGATTAAGAAGTACATTGTGAAACTTGAATTCTGTTTGTGTTTTGTGGGTAGCATTGTTACTGTTCTAAAAGGCAAAATTCTTGTGTGTTTAAAAATTAATAATATTAGTCACCACATTTCTATGTAAACTGAGGTATGAGAAATGCTTATTGTTGCGATGTAAGCAATTATTAGTGAATCTTTAATAATCAGTTGATATTTAACACAACCATTTCAGATAAAGCAACTATGCCCTTGATTGTTTTTATTTTGTTTCGTATTAATAAAGAGGAACATTTTTAAAATTCTTTTTGATGTTTCTAGATTTTTGACAATTAATTTGCTTCCTCACTTTCCATGTTTACCAGGACCTCTCTTTGTGTTCATTTGTGGGGCACAGGCACCATTGGCTGGCCAGCATTTATTGCCTGTCCCTAGATTCCCTTGATAAGGTGGTGGTAGTGAGCTGCCTTCTTGAACTGCTTTAGTCCATGTGCTGTAGGTAGACCCACAATTCCCTTGGGCAGGGAATTCCAGCATTTTGACTCAGCAACAGTGAAGGAAAAGTGATATATTTCCAAATCAGGATGGTGAATGACTTGATGGGGAACTTGCAGATGGTGGTGTTCCCTTGTAACTGCTGCCCTTGTCCTTGTGAATGGAAGTAGTCATGGATTTGGAAGGTGCTGTCTTAAGATCTTTGGTGAATTTCTGCATTCCATTTTGTAGATAGTACTGAACATCAGTAATGGAGAGAGTGGACACTTGCGCATGTTGTGCCAATGATTTGTTCTGGGTGGTGTCAAGCTTCTTGTGTCATTGGAGCTGCACCCATCTAGGCAAGCTGGAAGCATTCCATCACATTTCTGACATGCCTTGTAGATCATGGATTGGCTTTCGGGAGTCAGGAGGTGAATTACTTGCTATTTCTAGCCTTTGACCTGCTCTTGTAGCCACTATGTTTATGTGGTGAGTCCAGTTGAGTATCTGGTCAATGGTAAACCCTCCAGATGTTAATATTGGGTTTTCAATGATGGTAACACTAATGCATGTAAGGAGCAATGGTTAGATGGTCATTTCCTGGCATTTGTGTGGCATGAATGTTATTTGCCATTTTTCAGCCCAATTCTCAATATTGTTCCGATCTTGTTGCATTTGAACATGAACTGCTTCAGTATCTGAGGAGTCGCAAATGGTACTGAACATTAGGCAATCACTGGTGGACATTCCCACTTTCGACCTTGTGATTGAGGGAAGGTCATTGATGAAGCAGCTGAAGATGGTTGGGCCTAGAACACTACCCTGAGGAGCTCCTGTAGAGATATCATGGATCTCCAACAATGACCTCCAGCAACTACGGCCATCTTCCTATGTGCCAGTTCTGACTTCAGGAGAATTTGCCCCCTGATATCCATTGATTCCAGTTTTGCTAGGGTTCCTTAATGTCATACTTAGTTGAATGCGGCCTTGATGTCAAGGACTTTGATTCTCACCTGATCTCTGGAATTCTGTGCATTTGTCCATGTTTGAATCAAAGCTGTAATAAGGTCTGGAGATGAGTGGCTCTGTTGTAACCCGACTGGCCTTACTGAACAGATTATACTGAGTAAGTCTTGCTTGATAGCACTGTTTATGACACTTGCCATCACTTTACTGATCATTGAAAATAGACTGATAGAGCAGTAATTGGCCACATTAGATTTGTGCTGCTTCTTGTGTACAGGGCACACCTGGGTATTTTTCCACATTGCCAGTATTGTAACTACTGGAACAGCTTGACTAGGGAGTGGCAAGTTCTAGAGTATAAGTCTTCAGTATTATTGCCAGAATGTTGTCAGGGCCCACAGCCTTTGCAGTATCCAGTGCCTTCAATTGTTTCTTGATATCATGTGAATTGAATTGACAGAAGGCAGGCATCTGTGTTACTGGGACCACTGGAGAAGGCCAAGATGGATCATCCACAAGGCACTTCTGACTGAAGGTTTCTGCAAAAGCTTTAGCCTTATCTTTTGCACTGATATGTGGGACTCTTCAATCATTGATAATAGGGATATTTGTGGAGCCTCCTTCTTTAGTGAAATGTTTATAATTGTCCACCACCATTTACAACTAGATGTGGCAGAACTACACCGCTTAGATCTGATCTGTTGGTTATGTGATCATTTAGCTCTGTCTATCACTGTTTGGCAAGCCTGTTTTGGTAGCTTCACTAAACTCATTATTAGGTATACCTGGTGCTGTTCCTAGCATGCTTTCTGCTCTCTTCATTGAACTAGTATTGATCCCCTGGTTTGATTATAATGGTTGAGTGAGGAATATGCCGGGCCATGAGATTGCACATTGTGTTGGATTACAACTCTACTGCTTTTGATGGTCCATAGCATCTCATGGATGCCTAGTTTGAGTTACTAGATTTGATCGAGGTCCGTCCCATTTAGCACAGTGATAGTGCCACACAAAACGATTGAGGATATTCTCAATGTGCAGGAATACTGATTCATCAATCAAGGGAGGATGGTACGCTGTAATCACCTGGAGGTTTCCTTGCCCATATGTAACTTGAAGTTGAGACTTTGTGGAGTCTGGAGTCGCTGTTGAGGACTCCCAGGGCAACTCTCTTCTCACTGTTTACCACTGTGCCACCGCATCTGCTGTGTCTGAATGCTGGTGGAATGGAATATATCCAAGGATGGTGATAGGGAGTCTGGGGCATTGGCTTTAAGGTATGACTATGCTTGACTGGTCTGTGAGACAGCCGTCCCAATTTTGACGCTAGCCCCCAAAATGTTAGTGAGGAGGACTTTATCGGGTTGACAGGACTGTTTCTGCTATGGTTTTTTCCGGTACCTAGGTCGATGCCAGGTGATCCGTCTGGTTTCATTTCTTTGTTGGGACTTTGTAGTGATTGATACAACTGGATGGCTTGCTAGGCCATTTCAGAGGGCAGTTGACAGTGAACCACATTGCCTTGATACTGGAGTCACGTGTTCATAGAATCGTAGAATCCCTGCATTTGGCCCAACGAATTCACACCGACCCTCTGAAGAGCATCCCGTTCAGACCCATACTGCCTTCCCTATTCCTGCAATCCTGCATTTCCCATTGCTAATCCACCAAGCCTGCACATCCCTGGACACTGGGCAATTTAGCATGGCCAATCCACCTAACTTGCACGTCTTTAGACTGTAGGAAGAAACCAGAGCACCTGGACACAGGGCGAATGTGCAAGTTCCATAGTTTCCTGAGTTGGATATTGAACCCAGGTCCCTGGCACTGTGAGGCAGCAGTGCTAACCACTGAGCCACCGTGCCATCTGCACAGTTATGGCCAGACCAGGTAAGGATGGCACATTTCCTTTCCTGAATGACATTAGTGAGCCAGATGATGTTTCCAATATGATTTCATGCTTACCAATAGACTCTTAATTCCAGATTTTTAAAAAAAAATTATTGAATTCAAATTCCACCATTGACCCATTCTGGGATTTGAATCTGGGCTCCCAGAACATTAGTTGAGTTTTTGGATTAATAATTATAATACCACCAGGCGATCACCACTTCTCTGATGCTCAGGAGCTTCCTTTAGCTAAAAGGGTAAGATAATTCATGTTGACATTTTTTGAACAAACCTGTTAAGGTGTGTGTTGACTGACTACCAAGACTTTCAACTTATTCTCTCCCTTTCAACAAAAGATTTACAAGGATGTTGCCAGGGTTGGAGGATTTGAGCTATAGGGAGAGGTTGAATAGGCTCAGGCTGTTTTGCCTGGAGCGTCGGGGGCTGAGGAGTGACCTTTTATAGAGGTTTATAAAATCATAAGGGGCATGGATAGGATAAATAATCAAAGTCTTTTCCCTGGGGTTGGGGAGTCCAGAACTAGAGGGCATAGGTTTAGGGTGAGAGGGGAAAGATATAAAAGAGACCTAAGGGGCAACTTTTTCACGCAGAGGGTGGTACGTGTATGGAATGAGCTGCCAGAGGAAGTGGTGGAGGCTGGTACAATTGCAACATTTAAGAGGCATTTGGATGGGTATATGAATAGGAAGGGTTTGGAGGGATATGGTCCGGGTGCTGGCAGGTGGGACTAGATTGGGTTGGGATACCTGGTCGGCATGGACGGGTTGGACCGAAGGGTCTGTTTCCATGCTGTACATCTCTATGACACTATAACCATTTCCTGTCATTCTTCCCCAACGATCAAATTCTGTTTTAATGAAAGATCACCACGTGAACGAAGTATGTCTAGTGCATTGAGGTGCATGTATGGCCCTGAAGAGCTGTTCATTCTGTTGTCATAAATTTTAATATACAGGTCACATAATAAGCACACCATAGCTATATTTTGATGCTGAAATCACTGGACATGATGCTTGTTCTGACTGTACAGTTTTCCTGTTTATTCAGCAAGGGATGTTGTTGTATTTTCAATAGCTGTCTCATCTGCTCCATCACTTAATTGATTTGTTTGTATTCCTTTGGAGCTTAATGTTATGTGGAAAATGTTTTAGTTACTGGCACATGGTCAAAAAATGTTATCTGTTCAAAGAACTGGTAGTATGAATGAGCATTTTATGTTCAAAGCTTTCGCCTGGTGATTGGCTGCTGTTGCAATTTCAAGAACAGTAAACTCACACAATGTAGCAATAGAAATCTTCTGCTTTTGGGAGAAGTGGGTTGAAGCAAGAGGCTACCATCATAATTGATCTAATTTCAACTGCCAAGGTTGACAGGATGAAAATTTTCTGTGAACTATGTGTAATTATTTTAAGTAGTTTCAGCCTACCTCACATTGGGATTATGCTTTGTTTTCCATTGCTTGTTCACCAGTGAGTTTCTTTTTTGTAATGTATTTTGTAGAATTATTCTTTTACTCAATAGATCTCAGATCTGTGACAGAGTACAGGACAATATGAATGGAATTTTTAATGGTATCCTATTACACTTTTCCCCTCGTGGGTAGGTTCGTCCCATTACAGTCGGCTGCAATCAGAAATTTAGGGTAAGGGGAATCTCAATTATGAACTTGATTGTCTTTTCATGAGATAAGTTAAAAATCACACAACACCAGGTTATAGTCTGACAGTTATATTTGGAAGCACTGCTCCTTCAGGTAGCCATGGAGTATGTTCATAAGACACAGACTTTATAGCAAAAGATAGCAGTGTCATACAACTGAAACGATACATTGAGCAAACCTAGATTGTTGTTAAGTCTTTCATCTTTTAGAATGGTTTGCAGCTTTTGGTTCATTAATATGTAAATCCAAGAACTACTTTTAAGTCACATTCTCGAGATAACTTAAAGCTTCATAAAAGATGACATCACAGCTCAGACAATGTCAACCCGCCCATGCCGATCAGTTATCCCAACCCAATCTAGTCCCACCTGCTAGCACCTGGCCCATATCCTTCCTATTCATATACCCATCCAAATGCCTCTTAAATGTTGCAATTGTACCAGCCTCCACCACATTCTCTGGCACTCATTCCATATCTCCACCACCCTCTGTGTGAAAAAGTTGCCCCTTAGGTCTCTTTTATATCTTTCCCCTCTCACCCCAAGGTCCCTTTAGTTCTGGACACCCTGACCCCAGGGAAAAGACTTTGCCAATTTACCCTATCTATGCTCCTCATAATTTTGTAAACCTCTATAAGGTCACTCATCTGCCTCCGACGCTCCAGGGAAAACAGCCCTAGCCTGTTCAGCCTCTCCCTTTAGCTCAAATCCTCCAATCCTGGCAACATCCTTGTAAATCTTTTCTGAACTCTTTCAAGTTTCACAACATCTTTCCGATAGGAAGGACACCAGAATTGCACGCAATATTCCAACAGTGGCCTAACCAATGTCCTGTACAGCCGCAACATGACCTCCCAACTCTTGTACTCAATAGTCTGACCAATAATGGAAAGCATACCAAACACCACCTTCACTATCCTATCTACCTGCGACTCCACTTTCAAGGAGCTATGAACCTGCACTCCAAAGTCTCTTACCATTAAGTGTAAAAGTTCTGCTAAGATTTGCTTTCCCAAAATGCAGCATCTCGCATTTATCTGAATTAAACTCCATCTGCCACTTCTCAGCCCAATGGCCCATCTGGTCCAGATCCTGTTGTAATCTGAGGTAACCCTCTTCGCTGTCCACTACACCTCCAATTTTGGTGTCATCTGAATTAAACTCCATCTGCCACTTCTCAGCCCATTGGCCCATCTGGTCCAGATCCTGTTGTAATCTGAGGTAACCCTCTTCGCTGTCCACTACACCTCCAATTTTGGTGTCATCTGCAAACTTAGTAACTGTTCCTCTTCTGCTCGCATCCAAATCATTTATGTAAATGACAAAAAGTAGAGGACCCAGCACCGATCCTTGTGG
>NC_057736.1:26955493-26988135 GCF_004010195.1 Chiloscyllium plagiosum
CTTTATACTCTTCTAAGGATTCACTCGATCTATCCTGTCTATACCTTACATATGCTTCCTTCTTTTTCTTAACTAAACCCTCGATCTCTTTATTCATCCAGCATTCCCTATACCTATCAGCCTTTCCTTTCACCCTAACAGGAGTATACTTTCTCTGGATTCTCGTTATCTCATTTTTGAAGGCTTCCCATTTTCGAGCTGTCCCTTTACCTGCGAACATCTGCCTCCAATCAGCTTTCGAAAGTTCTTGCCTAATACTGTCAAAATTGGCCTTTCTCCAATTCAGGACCTTTGTATCCTAGAACATTAAGCTGCCAGTCCTGCCCCTCCCTGAGCCATGTTTCTGTAATTGCTATGATATCCCAGTCCCATGTTCCTAACCATGTCCTGAGTTCATCTGCCTTCCCTGCTATGCCCCTTGCATTGAAATGAATGCAGTTTAATTCATTAGTCCTACCTTGTCCCTGCCTGCCCTGACTGTTTGTTTGACTCGCTTCTGTTCTCAACTATACCAGTTTCAGATTGATCTCTTTCCTCACTATCACTGTGGTAACCATTAAACTCTCTTTAAACTGTCACTTCTGACAAGAAGTACATATCACTGCAAAGGCCATTTTTGCTCCTTCACAATCCACAGACCCAGAAATTAACACTATCTTATTCCTCTACAAACGCTGCCCCAGGTTAAATTAATAGTTATGGCTTATATTTTAAGTTTAATCAAGAGACCTATCTCTAAAAACATATATAATCAAGAAAGAACCCACTCTACTCACTACTGCACATTGTCTGTAGGCCACACATAAAACCACGATTAACTTATCTGATTCTGTGCTGTGACCTTTGCCCAACCGTTCCTCCAAAATCAGTTGTGAATTTCACTGTTTGTTAATTTTCCCAGATGCACACCGATGTCCAAGTAACTGTGCAGGTTTTCTCTCTCTCTCTTTCTCTCTCTCTCTCTGTGAGTGTGTGTGTAAGTGTAGTGGGGCCACATGTAGTGTGACATGAACCTAAGATCCCAGTTGAGGCCATCCTCGTGGGTACCTCATGGGATAACAAACAAACATATTGCAAATACTCGACAAGGTATAGTAGCATCTGTGGAGAAAAACAGAGTAAATATATCTGATCTGTGACCTTTTCATCAGAATGTCCTTTTTCATGGACTGTTTGTTACTGACACTGGAGGTTGCCAAGTTTAGGTTTCTTTTTGTTAAATTTCTCCACCGTTCTTAAAATATTTACATCTTGTTGAAACCAAACCCAGTTGTAACCACATTTCCATGATCTGCAGGGAAGCTATGTATGTCCCCAGACTGAGTATTGTTCGTTAATTAACCCTCTATTTTCCTCATTTTCTCTTCCTTCAATCACTGAAGCTACAACTAGCCACCATGTTGCCTGGAAGATGTTGAATGTAAATGTTATTTGTTATTGTGTTTTGAGCTTGAACTTTGCATTATAGTTTTGTATTATATTTATTGCGATATCCTACATTTGTTAACATTAAATACATAGTTAATTACTAACTTGACTTAAAATTTTCCAACATTTAACCATAATGCATTGAATTTCCAGCTCTTAGTTTTTAACAGTTTTGTACAAGTATAGTGTTGGTTTTTTTCATTTCCATCCCATTTTGGAGGCATTATCTCATGCTTAAATTATACCCTCCATGTGTATGTCCAGGCCTAACCTCTTAAACTGTGGGTTTTTACCGTTGATACTTTGCCACCCTGCTTCTACAAAGGTTTCTGGTGGTAAATTGCACAATTTTCTATGTTTGTTTTCATGTTGAATCATTTTTATGATTTTAAATTTGTGTTCTTCTGCACTGTTCTTACTGATCTGTGAAAACAATTTATCTCCATTATATTTTTTTATTACCTGGCATAACTCCATTAACCTAGTCAATCTGTTGAAAAATGCTCTGTTCTAATTCTCATGTCTTCCTTCGTAAGTGGCCTCCCTCCTGCTAGTTTGATTGCAGAATCTTCATGAGATCTGTATCTTGGGTTACAACAGAGCCATTGCCATTTTATATTTCTTTATGGCTGTCTTCTGTCATTTTACATATACTTCCTGTCTGCTCTTGATGCCTTATTGATAAATGGTTTATGATATTAGAGGTGAATGTCTTCAAATTATGGTCTTCGAATTCAAATCTTGCAGTGAACAACTTTGAAACTCACACACCTATGTACATAAACAATTTCTCCCTCTGACCAATGACAGCAAGGATAATCCTTTTCATGAATTACCATGTAGACTGACCATGATTATAAATTACTAACATGGTTGTGGCTGTTCATTATATTAATAATGCCATAACTAGCATACGAGTGCTGGGAATAATGTAAAGATGTGTTTGTAAGCATTAGGTAGCTGGTTTCAACTGGTTCAGTGTTCTTTGAAAAGAAACTTTTTTAAGTAGGCAGCGAAAAGTGATATGATACCATATATTGTCAAAATTAAAATGGCTTGCTTTCAAAACTACACTCTAGTACCTTGCTCCTTGTTGAAAAATGCTGGGAGTGTATACTTTACTGTGGATTCTGAAAAGAAATTTATACGATTGCAAAGTGACAAGGAAATTAGGCACAGGACATCCTATTGCAGACCAGAATTTTTCGACTCTTTCCTTTTCTTGTGACTGGTTTGATAACAGTTTCCATAAGTAGGTCATCTCAGTTGCAAGCCAGAATGTCAGATAGTGAAGTCTTAATGTAGTGAATTGTTTACTTATTGATAAACATCTAAACTGCTCAATCAATCCATCTATCCTCCATAAATTTAGGTGATGATAGAAGATCATCACTATGCAGTACGTTAACATTTCAAGATTGATTTGACAAACAAAAGAATTCATAAAGTGGCAAAATACTGTACATGAGTCAGCAATTCATACCATCTGTTGTGACAACTCTTTTAAAAGTCTGTAGTTTTGTCAGCAGACTATGGTAAATAAACACTTGTTTTGCTGTGCATTATCTTTCTTGGTCTGGATGAACTGAAATTGAAGATTACTGTATTTTACAAGAATATTTTCTCTTTGAAATACAAGTAGAAAACAAAAATTGCACTACCAAACTGTTAGCAGTCTTAGTACCTTCAGTCAGCATAGGACCTTTTTATAGCCAAACAGACCAGAAAGTTGCCTGCTTTTTCCCCTTTACATTAAATTTATTACTTTTTGCCTTGATAAAGATGAACACTTAATTTTTGCATTTAATAAAGCTCCACATTGATATTAGCGAATGGCCTATACACTTGAGTCCCTTTTGCTTCAGTTTCATTGTCATTTTGTGGAAGAGACTATAATTCCCATCACTCTAGTGGAATGTTTTGCTCCTGATGAGGATGTACTTGTGAGCAACAAATATTCTTGCACACTCGCACACTTTTGCTCTCGCAGCAAAAGTCATGAGCTTCCAAAAGCGGATCAGTAGCAAATTGCATTTTTTATCTGCTCTGTTTCAGAGAATGCAAATCACGGATTCCATAGATCAAAGTATATTCTCTAGCTGTGAGCCAAAAGGTAACTGAACAGCTTGTTCAGTTTCTAATCAGTTGGAAAAAATCCATTTTAAATCCGGAGTATGTGGCGCTATCACCAAGATGGCCACTTGTCATTTGCACACATATTGGCAATGACATGACACCGAGGAGAAAGTGAGGACTGCAGATGCTGGAGATCAGAGCTGAAAATGTGTTGCTGGAAAAGTGCAGCAGGTCAGGCAGCATCCAAGGAACAGGAGAATCGACGTTTCGGGCATAAGCCCTTCTTCAGGAATGAGGAAAGTGTGTCCAGCAGGCTAAGATAAAAGGTAGGGAGGAGGGACTTGGGGGACGGGTGTTAGAATTGCGATAGGTGGAGGGAGGTCAAGGTGAGGGTGATAGGCCGGAGTGGGGTGGGGGCGGAGAGGTCAGGAAGAACATGACACCACCATGACAGAACCTTCTGGCTCCTGGCTGTGTCTTTCGTGTCAGAACCTTCTGGCCACCCCCTGTCTGTGTTGTTGGACTCTGCCTAGTCACTGCTGACCACATATCTCATTGCACGGTTTGCCACTTTGGGCTCTTTCTGAATATGCCAGTTTTCTTGTTTATTTTAGGAGCACTTTTGACATGGGTGCTTCAGCAGTATAAGTGGTGCAAGTCTAATAAAACCAAGCACTCATAAATTAGTTCTGAAATAATGTCATGACCACTGGTTTCAGTGTGCTGATACTCAGGAGATTGGCTACAAAGCTGTACTTTTTATAAAATTGTGGGAAGTGGGTTTGACTGGCTGGCCACCATGATTGCCTGTCCCTAGTTGCCCTTGAGAAGCAGTGAGTTGCCTTCTTGAACTGTTGCAGTCCATGTCCTGTAGACTGACCTACAACACCTTTTGGGGAGGGAATTTGAGAATTTTGACCTAGTGACAGTGAAGGAACAGTGATATATTTCCAAGTCAGGATGGTGAATGACTTGGAGGGCAACTTGTAGGTGGTGGTCTTCCCATGTATCTGCTGCCCTTGTCCTTCTGGATGGAAGTAGTCATGAGTTTGGGAGATGTTGAACTTTTGCAGTGCATCTTGTGGATAGTACACACTGAGCGTCTGTGGTGGAGAGTATTGATACTTGTGGATGTTGTTCTAATCAAACAGGCTGCTTTGTCCTGGATGTCAAGCTTCTTGAGTGTTGGCAGAGTTGCACCTATCGAAGAAGGGCTTATGCCCGAAACGTCGATTCTCCTGTTCCCTGGATGCTGCCTGACCTGCTGCGCTGTTTCAGCAACACATTTTCAGCTCTGATCTCCAGCATCTGCAGACCTCACTTTCTCCTTGCACCTATCAAGGCAAATTGGGAGTATCCCATCATGCTCCTGACTTTGTCTTGTGGATGGTGGACAGGCTTTGGGGAGTCAGGAAGTGAGTTACTCGCTGCAGCATTCCTGGCCTCTGGTCTGCTCTTGTAGCCAATATATTAAATATGGTGGGTTCATTGAGTTTCTGGTCAATGGTAACCTCAAGATAATGATAATGGGGGTTTCAGTGATGGTAACACCATTGAATATCAAGGTGCAGTGGTTAGATTGACCATCTACCATAAGAACCATTGCCTGGCATTTGTTGAAGAGTTGTCACTTGTGCTGAACATTGTGCGATTATTGGGAAATATTTCTACTTCTGACCTTATGATGGAGGAAAGGTCATTGATGAAGCAACTGAAGATCATAGAATCCTTAAAGCATGGAAGCAGGCTATTTGGCTCATTGCGTGCACACTGATCCTCCGAAGAGCATCCCACCCAATTAAAATGAGAATTTTTACATGTCGAATAACTCAGCCCACCCTCTGGTTTGCTGTGGCCTTGACTTCCCTTTCCTCGAATTCCTAATTCAGACTGGTCTGTTAGTGGGTTGTATTTAACAATGATTTCTCGGATGAGATTAACCAAGCTAGTCAGATTGTTTGTCATCAACAAACAAAAAAAAAGAAATTATTAGAGAAACTCAGCAAGTCTGGCAGTATTTGTGGAGAGAAAAACAGTGTTAACGTTTCGAGTCAAGTGACTTTTCTTCAGAACGCTCTGTCTGCCTACCTGCCAAGATGTACGTCAAGTGAAAATTTAATCAAGGTATTGGGGAAGAGAATGCAAATAAATAAAATCACACTCCTTTTTATTTGAAATTTGGCTTTGAATTTAAAATGATATCAGAGACAACTTTCCTGTGATATGTTCTTTGATCATAATGGAGTAATAGTGATTAGGTCAATGTATAATAGGGTAACAACAGAAGGTTAACATGATATTATAAGGATCAACTACAATAATTTCTGCCCTTATATAAAAAACTTGATCAAAATTGTATTTATAATTAATACTACTTTCAGCATTTCAATGCTCAAAATGATACTGAATCTCAAGGCATAGCTGTTTCTTGATATAAACAGTCAGATGTTTTTCTATTTAAAGCGGTACTATATAATTTCAAAATGTACTTTGTGGTATAGCATTTTTGGATTTAATTTATTTTTTTTAAATTTAATTTGAATTGCAGGACTATTTGCTATTGTATTTATTCACATTGCGTTTGCTTCAACATTTTTTAACAAGGAAAATTAATAGGAAGTACTTTTGGGTCATACTGATAGATATATCAATATTTTAGCATGCTAGTTATCTTATATGGTTTTAGTTGTAACTTGATTTTTTTAAAGAGCAAACCAATACTATTGAAGGATGGGTGAATTGTGCCGTTTGTCACCTTTAAGATGATAGCAGTGTCAGGTGGTTGCTATTTTTGACATTTGGGCAACTGTGCCGTGTCAAAGTAACCGTTTATAATTGGCATCAGCAACCACTGAGGGTGAGATTCCCATAGATGGAAGCTGATGTCAGTGCAAGTTCAGCCATTCCAAAGTTGACTGCAGGAACATCAGCAACTTGCCGTATATAGTACCAGAGCAGCTGTACTTCTGCCCTGTTGTTCTTTCTACATAATCCTTTTTGTGACAGTGTTGTTTAACCTGCAGCAAGACATGTGAAAGCTGTTGAAGTATTTGGACTTGAGCACCTGTCCTGGTTAAGTCCAAATTACTTTAGTTATGATTTGTATGGGCATTGGCTCATTGTGACTTACGAGACGGGAATGATACCAATCTTGTAGATTCAAGGTCCACTTGAGACTTGATTATATAATCCATGCTAACACATCGGTGCAGAACGAAAGGAGGTAAAAGATACCATGACACTCTGAAAAAGAATGGGGAAGACACCTCCACATTTAGCCCTTCAATCATTACAATTGAAAAGTAGATTGGTTTTTAAATCAAATGATCACTCCTCTGTCTCATTGTTAATAGTACAACCTTGCTGTGTGCAAATTGGCTGTGGTTCCTCTATTACAACAGCGACTACACTTAACAGCAAATTCCTTGGTTGTAAAAGTACTCAGGACATGATGAGGATGTGAAAACTGTGACATAAATACAAGCTTTTCCTGCTTTCATTGTCTGAAAAAGATGACCTCACAAGAGATTGCTTTTAATTCTTTTGAGGAGAGCAGTGCTAATTTCCTCTTTTTGTATTAAAAGCAACAGTTTAAATCAGAAATCTATAACAATCCCTCTGAGACATTGAGAATGAATGTATTCCGCAGTAACACAGACTGGAAAGGACCAGGGTTCCTGGTAACAGATCTGCGACTGAGAGGGTTGGTCCTGTACAATTCAGTGATACTGGGCCGAGGAGGGAAGATCACCGTGATTTCTGTGTGTGATCATTGTTTCTAGTGACTGGTTATGTGGCTATCTGGTGAGGAGAGGCGGTTCCTCATGCAGAAATAGCCTGATTTTTCAGTGCTATCACCAAGTGTTCACATGGCCATGACACACAAGATAGCTGGCATCCGTTGAATTGAGCACAAGTGAGCTAGCATTTGTGAAATAATATCCAGCATGACCTCCCTCCATGATGAGATCAGAAATGGGATGTTCAATTATTTCCAGTGTTCTGTATAATTTGGAACTCTTCGTATAAGGGAAGTCTTGGCAGTATGCTGCAAGAGCTGGACACCATAGAAGTGCCAGGCAAAGACTATTTCCAACAAGTATTTCTAACCATCTCCCCTTGCTGTTAAATTTCATTGCTATCATTGAATTACCCATCCTGGGGTCACCATTGACCAGAAACTGAAATAAACTAGCCATAAAAATACTGCCAACAAGGGCAGGACAGAGGCAGCAAATTATGCAATAAGTGCATTCTCCTTTAAGACCTCAAGTTGTTGGAGGTAGTATGTTGGCATGGATAGAGAATTGGCTAATGTGCAAGATAGAGTGAATGGGGATTAGGGGTTCTTTTTCAGATTGACGTGTAGCCAGTGGGGTTCCACAGCAATCAGTGCAGGGAAAGCAACTGTTTACAATTTAAGTAAGTGTCTTGGAGGAAGGAAGTGAATGTAATGTAACCAGATTTGCAGATAACACAAAAATAGATGGAAAGGCAGGTTAAGAGAGGGATGCAAGCGGTTTAGAGAGATATTGATAGGTTATGTAAGTGGACAAAAAAATTGGCAAATGGAATCTAATGTGGGAAAATGTGTAGTTAATTTTGGAAAGGAGAACAAATGAATAGAGAATTATTTAAAAGGAGAAAAACTGCAGAAAGCTGTAACACAAAGGGACTTGGAGGGACTTGAGCACGAGAAATAGCTAGCACACAGTTGCAGCGGGTAACTAGAAAGGGCAATGGAATGTTGGCTCTTATTTCAAGGGGTTTGGTGTATGAGAATCGTGAAATCTTACTGCAACTTTACAAGGTGCTGGTGAGATCACATCTGGAGTACTGTGAGCAATTTTGGTCTCATTGTTTAAGGAAAGGTATGGTTTCATTGGAAGCAGTTTGGAGGAGGTTCACTCCGATGATCCCTGAACGGAGGGTTTGTTGTATGAGCAAAAATTAAACGGGTTGAACTCTACTCGTTGGGAATTTAGAAGAATGAGAGGGGATCTCATTAAAATAAAGAGAATTTTGAAGGGACTTGACAAGGTAAATGCTGAGTCGATGATTCCCCTCTTGAGAGTCTACAACCAGGAATTGTTGTCTCAGAATTAAGGGGTGCCAATTTAAGATTGAAATGAGATGGAATTTCTTCACTGAGGTTTGAATGTCTTTGGAACTCTTTGCCAGAGAGAGCTTGTGGTGTCAAAGTTCTGATATATATTTTAAGGCTGAGATAGATTCTTGATTGGGGAATCAAAGGTTATGGGGAAAATGCAGGAAAGTGGATTTGAGGTGTGTCGGGTCAGTCGATCCTTTTGAATGGCGAAACAGGCTCAAGGGGCCAAATGGCCGATTTCTGTTCCTATTTCTTCAGGTCACATGGTCTTAATTAACTCCCCTCCTGATTTAACCTGTGCCTATCACTATCTATCACCCACAAGTCAGGAATATGATGGAATATACACCACATGACTAGACGAGTACAGCTCCAGCAACACTCAAGAAGCTTGTCATCTTCCAAATCAAAGCAGACGATTTGACTGGCATCCAAATCTATCACCATAAACCTTCACTCACTCCACCACTGGTGCATATTCGCTCAGTGTGTTCTATCTACACAATGCCCTGAAACAACTTAGTAAGCCTCTTTCAGTAGTACATTTCAAACCTGTATCCTCTGGAAGGATAGAAAATGAGCTGCAAGTGAATACTACCAACTCAATATTGCAGTTCATGTCAGGCATCATCCTGATTTGGAACTATATCACTGTTGTTTTACTGTTGAAGTGCCAAAATACCTGAAATTCTCTTCCTAATGGCACTACGGATGTACCTATAGCAAATGGACTGCAATAGTTCAAGAAGATTGTTCACCACAACTTCTGAAGGGTAATTATGGATTGGGAGCAAATGCTGAACTTTTTATTCTTCAGTCTTTGAAGCTTTTGAGCCACACTCTATCTGTTGCATAACTTCTCTCCTGGGTCTCCTTTTATGCCTTTTTGATACCATTTTATCACTGGCCTACTTTGGCCAGATAGGATCCATTCAGCTATACCATCAATAAGATGCACTCCAGCAACTCACTGAGGCTGTTTCAACAGCATCTTCCAATGTTTTCCAAGCTCGTGATGGCAGCCATCTAGAAGGGCATCGGAACATTCATTAGCTGCAAATTCATCTGCAAGCCGCATCACCCTAACTTGGAACTATATCTGTTCATTCACCATTGCTCGGTCAAAATCTTGGAACTCTTTCCCTGACATCACTGCAATGTATCTACACCACGTGATCTGTGGCAATTCACTGCCATGTTCGTAAGGGCAATTAGGGATGGATAATAATGTAGAAACATAGGATTTTTGACAGGGGCAGGCCATTTGACCCTTTTGAACCTGCTGTACTATTCAATAAGATCATGGTTGATCAGGTTGTGGTTTCAGACCCGATTTTCTGTTCAAACCTTAAATCTCATGTCTAACAAAAATCTATCTAACCCATCAGCCACCATGTTCTGGGGAAAGAATTTTAGAGAAAAGGCATTCTAAACTGTGTTCTTTAGTTTCAGTCTTGCTCACAAGAGGAAACATCCTCTTGGTATCCATCCTAATCATTCCCATTGGATCTTGTATGTTTCACTGAGATCATTCAGATTCTTCTAAACTGAAATGGACATTGACCTAACCTTTCCAATTTTCATAAAACAAGCCTCTTGTCCTAGAAACGAGTCAAGAAACTTCTTTGTACTGCTTCTAAAGCAACCTTATTTTTTAAAGAAAATGATAAAATTCTACAAAGTACTCCAGATATGGTGTCATTAACACACTGTAGAGTGACATTCAAATTTCAGACTTTTATATTCCATATCTATTGCAACAAACAACATTCCATTTGTCTTCCTAATCACTTGCTGTACCTGCATACTTATTTTGTCATCCATGCAACAGGACAGAGATCCCATTGAACATCTCTCTCCATTTAAATAGTATACTGCTTTTCTATCCTTGCTGCCAACATGGACAAGTTCAGATTTGCCTACTTTATAGTCCATCTGAAAAATGTTTGTCCACTCTCTTAATCTATCTGTATCCCTTTCCACCCAGTTAGCAATGTCCACATCCTGTGAATAAATTTCAAAAAATGTAGGCATGATTTATTTGCTGCTGATGTATACTCTGACCCTTTTTTTGTCTGGATATGCTGGTTGATTTTGTCGAATTTTGCACTTAAACTTACTCTAAATTGGAGAACTAAAGCATAGTTGCCTGTACTACTTCCCAGTCAGAATGAATTTGGTATTTTAACCAACTCTTCCTGGTTCAGACTTTGCACTGCTTATTAATGATTATTCAAAAACAGAAAAAAACCGAGGAAAAGGAAAACTAGATTAAGAAAGTGCAAGAGGAAGACAGGAAAAAATTTAAGAGGCATTATTTGACATTAATTTAGATCATGCTACAAGAAGGTACTTACACTGGAATGAACTAGATCTAATGTTTCAGATGAGTTTAGATCATAGTTAACCAGTAAATACAGAAACTTTATGCTATTTAATGTTGAGTCTGTCAGTGAGGTATTGTTAATGGAATACCATTTTTGGAGGAGCAGGGCACGTTGAACAGCAGTGTCCTGATTTTCTTGTTTACCTGTTGCCATTATGTGGTCATTGGAATTCTACATAATTTGTTTCCTGGCTATTACCAGTGTAAAATCTGGCTCAGTGGCTTGACTTTCTTTAATGTGTTTATATTGCAGCACATCTAAACACTCCTGTTAATGTAAGTAACTCCTGAGAGGTGTTTTTGATCAGCTCTTTGAAGTCTCAATAGGCCAAAAATTTCTTCAAGCAGGCAAATTATCTATCCTCTGTGGAATTCTTAAAATGGCTTATGGGCATAATAATGCCTCATTCCATCTTCTGGTTCATTGCTTCTCTCTTCAGCAGCGTAGCTGAAGGTGATTACTTAGTTAAATGGAGGACACATGCTGTTCCTAGCACCTGCCTATGCTCAGTGCAGCAACAGCATCACGCTAACTCGTTTCTTTTTTTTAGAAACAGTCAGTTATTCAACACAGGTTATGGTAACCAGGAGTGTTGTAAACAAAGAAAAAAGAACTTGCAATTAAAATACACCTTTTGACATTCCAAATCTGTTTTGAAATATAGTTACTGTTGCTATGCATGAAATTAAGCATCAAATTAGCACACAGCAAGGTCCTACTAACAGCAATAAGAATAACTTTTTTTGTGCTGCTGATTGAAGAATAAATATTGTAAGACGCTGAGAAAGTACCTGGCTTTTTTTTTCAATGTGCTTGGAAACTTTTACCTGGACCCTTATCATATTAACCCAACCAAAAGGCAATTCCTCTGCCAGTGCAGCACTCAATATGTCTCAGAAATACCACCCTACAGCCTGTGCTCAAGATTGTAGAGCAAGGCTTGAATGTATTGACTCAGAGGTGAGAGTACTAAGAGTGAGCCTCAGCTGGCGCCTAAGGAAATATGTTTTTGTTTTGACACTCTATAAATAGGTTTGCAGACACACACTTACTATTAAAGGGGTGAATAATGCATCCAGAAATAATGGCGTGAATTTTAAGTAACCTTTAATGCCCTATGATTGGGAAATATTTCATCTGTCATGTGTATTTGTTTGTTTTTGTTTATTAATTTTCATCAAAGGTATACTTTGCAAACAAAAGGAGTATTTTAAAAAAAAACTGCAACAAAGCTTTTACCTTTTTTACTAAAATTGCTACTGCTTCAGAAAGAGCAGAATTTTTTTGTATTCCCATCAAGTGTATTTTTAAGATTTTAGATTTCTAAGTTATTTTACGTTCTATAAACTTGTAACATGCAAAATCCAAAGCAGGTATACAAATCATCCTTATAGCATGGTCACTGTCCAGACTGGTGCATATAGATTAGATTAGATTAGATTACATTACATTACAGCGTGGAAACAGGCCCTTCGGCCCAACAAGTCCACACCGAAACGCAACCCACCCATACCTCCTATATTTACCCCTTACCTAAAACTACGGGCAATTTAGCATGGCCAATTCACCTGACCTGCACATCTTTGGACTGTGGGAGGAAACTGGAGCACCCGGAAGAAACCCACGCAGACACTGGGAGAACGTGCAAACTCCACACAGTCAGGGGCATTAATGGAAGGGGCATTAATGGAAAGTCAGAAAGCTGCACCTGCTTGTGGAAAATTGAGGAAATAAACAACTCCACTAGTAGAAGTGAACTGTTCTATATTTTGACTGTCCTCAGTTGGCTTATTTTCAAACTTCGTGATCTCATCTGTACTGTGCTAGGATAGAGGTTTTTGATTTTCTTTTGTATAATTTGAAAGTACTGTCAAATGACAGTAAAATTCAGAAATATGTTATGTGACAAATATACCATATTTGAGGGTTCATATTTTCAATTTCTTTTCACTAGATTCTGAAGACCTTGAAGCGCTTGAATGAATTTCCTATCACTGTGGATATTTTAGCTGTAAGTTACAATTTTCTGCATTTTAAAGTTTAGGGAGTGGAAGACCACGCTCCTCATAAACTAGCTGCCAATCTAATTTGGCATTGTACAATTAGAGTTTATAATATAGAAAACTTCCATTCAGTCGGAAGTTTTCTCTCAAACTTTGCTCTCAAACTTTGATTAGTGAATCTTTGCTTTTTCAATCATTTATTTAAACAAATATGAATTATAAATTTGCATAAATTCTGCAAGTAAATGAAAGTTAAAAACGATGGCCAGAATTTTGTGTTAATTGGTAATACTTTTCCAGTGAAGTTGCAAATAACATATTAAACATTCTACCTTTACTTATTCAATAAGAAGGCAATGACAGGGTTAGGGTTACTTATTGACTGGCACAATCTATTAGGATCTGTATTGTATACATTTTTAAAAAAATTGTTACAATACATTAATTGCAAATAACAGGAGGTGTAAGTGTCATTTAGAATAATATTTGAATTTGAAATATCCTTTATTTGTATGTTGAGATTAATAACATCTTAATTATTGTTGTGTACATCTAGAGATCGAGACTGCCACGGTTAAATATTTCACAATCGGTTTTGCTTTTACTTTCCAGTTTTCCCAATGTTCTTGTCTTCTTTCCTTGTCATTAAAAATTTTCGAAAGCAGTGTTGGAGCAAAGTGCCAGCTATATTGATTGTCCACGTACCTGGGACCACCTCCAGTGTCTACTGATGTAATTGAATATTCTGTCCATATCAGTGTTTGTACAAGAGCACATGATGGATAAGAATAATTCTGTTCTCACTTAATATTTCCGGCTTAAATTGACTGATTTATTTTTTTGACTAGATCTAAGAGTTAGCAGTAAGAACTATGGCTTATTTACCTTTGTAAAATGCAGTGCACCTGGGCCAGTTGTGCTTCATTGCCTGAGATCAGCAGAGACCTGAGAAGCCAACCTAGGAAAGTTTATCTCTGGTTTATCCAGTTCATTTTGGCACTATGCATAGTTTATCATCTTACCTGAAAATAATCACTGTCTGGATGATGCAACCAAAACAATCAATATATCACTTGTCCAACATCAAGGAATCAAGAGTAGGATTCTGATTGAAGAATAAGAATATACTGACAACATAATCTGTGACAAAAAACATACTTCAAAACAATGGAGATGCTGAGTTCTCTTTTTAGGTTGTCAGATTATTTACATAATTCCCATAGCTAAACCCACTATAATGTTGTTCCTATAAAGAGTATTTTCATAAGTAATGACTAATGTTAGATCATCAAAGAATACCAAATGTAGCATAGTGCTTCTACACGAAGATTGTTTGGCATCTACCCTAACTAAATATATTACAGACTTACTTATATTTGATTTTTAATTCTTCTCTTAAGATTTATCTTATCTATAGAATGTGCAAGTCTGAGGAAAAATAGGAGGAGTGACACAATGTAAATTGTTAATTTGTATATTGTAACAATTTGATTAAGCTGGAAATGTACAAGTTGTTACTTCTAAAGCAGATTTTTAGTTCTTAAAATTCAACATATTCCCATCTCTCTAGCCAACTTTCTGATTGTCAATGAATAGATGATTTCTGTCCAAGGTTCTTTGTGGAGAACCTCTGAGCATCTTGTCCTGGCCAAGCTCCACTTTCCTCCAGTTAAATTTGGGGAACTGAAGTCACTGTCACCTTCTTCATTAGTTGTCCATTTCCCTTCACCCCCTGCTCCCACCACTCACCAGCAACAAATCCCATATACCTCCCATAATTACTGTCTCAAGCTGAACCAGACCATTTACAAGCTTTTTCCTAAGTGAGGCTTTGGATCTCATCTTCTTTACCTCCATTAAATTGTCCATCTCTACCCTTGCCTCAGCCAACTACAACTAAAGTTTGCATTTGTGTTTGTGGATTTCATCCACCAGACTAGATTACTCCCAGCAGCCTCCCATCCTCCTCCTTTTCAAATTTGAGTTCATCCAATACTCTGCTCCCTGTATGCTTACGATGCCAAGTCCTATTCACAGATCAATCACCACCTCGCCATCTTTCATTTTATCCCACTAAACCACACCTTAGATTTAAATTGTTTATTCTGTGATCATGTCCATTGTAGTCGGAGACTCTCGTCTTCATAACCTCTTTCAGCCCTACAACTCTCATAGAACTTTACATTCTTCAAACTCTATTCTTTTTCACCTCTCGAGCTCACTTCTGTCTCTTTTTTTTTAACTGCCTAAGTTCCAAAGTCTGAAATTCTTTGCCGAAACCTTCCTGCCTCTCCTCCCTCCCTCCTTAAATGCTACCTCTTTTGTAAGGCAACTAATGGATAATAGGTAACGATAGTTTGGAGTTAATTAACTGATATTCCTATCTTGTTTTACACATAAAAGATTCAATAGAGTAAATTAACAAGGATGTATTATTGCTGCAGTGTTACAAAAGAACATATACTCCAGATTTCTTTCAGAGGCAGTATGCCAAGAAATCAACTACTGTTGAATACACCATGAATGCACATTTCTTGAATATGTTATTGAATGTTGGAGTATAGTAGAATTACTGTTTAGTTTTCAAATTTATTAGAAGAGTGAGGCAAGGATTTGAGATTATGGTAAGTGTACAAGCTGAAGAAATTTATTTCATTGCTATTTCTTTTCTTTTTTGTAACTAGGATACAGGAATAGGGAAAACTGTGAATGGATTCAGGAAGCATGATGTGGTTGGAGATTATGCCAAGAACTTAGTTTCAAAGTGGAAGAAACTGGTACCCCAGGAAGTAGAACGGTATTGTTTTAAAAGCCCTCTCAGCATAAATAGGGAAGTCTTCCTGTGTACACAATACATACACAACTTTCCTATTTGTGTTTAATGTATAACAGCCAAATTCTTGAACTTGAAAGAAAGAGATTATTAATTGTGTTATAATGCATAAAAAACCTAAAATGCACACTTGTTCCCTCAATGTGGTAGTTTTAAATGTGGAGGTTGTCATTTTTAAATGACCCCAACTCAAGCTCTTTGGCAATTTATTGTCACCAGTTTTGTAACTGGAAATCTATTTTTTATATTAATGTTAAAATAGAGGGAATGGCATTCCAAACTAAAGTGATCAGAAATCTGAACTTTTAAGTAATAAAATTTTGTTTTATGGGTGTCCTTTTGAATGTCCTAGTGTTTAATTACTATTAAAGATGAACAAATGTAATGCAGTATCTCACATTCCTTGGGAGTGTCCATTCCTCTGAGCTAGGAAATCAGCTTCAAGTCCTACCTGCTCCAGGTATGAAAATAACTTCTCTGGCCAGGTTGATTAGAAAATATCTAAGTAAAGTATTTTAGTGATACTTGAAAGATGATTAGAGTTTGCAGTTGAAAAAAATAACTGCCTTTGCCTCTCTGCTATCTACCACCCCCCCCCCCCCCAAATAAAAATGTCCCTGATTATTTGATTAACAAGAGCATGGCACCAACTTCAGTACTTTTCAGAATTATAGGTTTGAATGTTGACTCCTCTGTTTTATTTATAACATCATGTTGCTTTATACAGATATAATAATTGTAACTTGAGTTTACGTGCATGAATCGGGCAGGAATTCTATCTTTTGTTCAACTAAATTGTTACATGATCCAATCATCTTTATGACTCCTTGCCTTTCTTTCTCTGCGTTCCAAAGCAATTATTTTTACCAGTGGCTAGACACTTAATTGGAGATCAGAGTCCTGATCACCTTACAGTTGACACATTAGTCTTCAGTCACTCTGCAACAACATGTAAACATTATCTTGTTGGTACACATTTTGCTGTTATTCATTGGGATTGAATGAGAAGTACTTTATATTCCTCTGCTAACTAAAGATTAGTGCTATAATTCTGTTTCTCTGGCTTGCATAATGTTTTGTTATTGCACCCAACAGTGATTTATCTTGCCTTTCTGCCATCAAAGCATAAACTTTTATTGTAGAAGAAAACAATTTGACGTTGTATGCCTGTGCTGACTTTCAAATAACTATTCATGTGTCCCTCATATGTGAATGTATACCATTACTGTCAGCAGGTTTGATTTGAGGAGCTCAGAGTTGACTCTGATGTTGATAATTAAAATAAACAAATGGATACTTTTTAGTAAATATTAGAAGTCCGTGATTGTGAGTTCAGCTTGACTTTGTTCAGTGTTCCCTCTATTAAGCATGTGAACTAATTGTTAATCCTTCTAGAGGTCTGAGATTGAAAGTAAGACCACCATAAACTGTGTTGCTTGGCTCCACTTTACCAGTGCTTCTGCCTGCTGTTGAATGTTCTTTTAAAAATAGAATGCTTTCTTATTTTCTAAGTACTGCTACAATACCGATTAGAACTTTATGGCCAATTATTAATTATGTTTATTTTGTTCAGATCTACCAATACATTGGACGAGCGACAATTTAGTTACAATAAAGGGGTATCTCGAAAGAGACACCGGGACCTTCCTTCAGAAGATGATTATGGACAGACATTCCAGATCCTTCATAGAGAGTCCAGTGAACCAAACTATGAACATATTCATGAGAAAAGGAGACATTTATTGGAGAATGAGAAATCTTTCAGATCTGGTAGCCAAAGCTATGAGTCTTCAAAATCCAATTTTAAAGAAGAGGCAGAGAGATGGACTAAATCTCCTCCTGTGGAGGACTATGATGAGGAGAATGACTATTCTGAGGAAGATGTTGAACAGCCTATGCAGCCATCAAAAAGTTTCCAGAAAGCTCCTCGGGACCATCACAGCTCACGGGTAGAAGTGAACACAGGCCGGGACAGGGAACATAAGTCTTCACACAAGGGAAAACAGCAATCAGTTACAAAAGATGAAGAAAAATATAAACTTTCATCACTACAAATGCAAGATAAAATAAAATCTTCCTTAAAGGAACAGCATAATCATAGGGACCGAGGAGAGTTTGCGTCAATAAGTTCCAGTCATAAGAAACCTCGCCAGCAACCTGAGGAAACTTTAGAATGTAAAAAATATAAGCACAGAGACTCGGACAAACGAAAACCTGATCATGAAGAACCAAGGAATACATCAGACAAACCCAAAGAGAAACCTACATCAAGTAAACAGAGAGAACAATCAGATTCCAAAAAATCAAAACCTACAGAAAAGCATCAGTCTGTTTCTTTCCCTAAGGACTCGACTAAACCAGAAATAGCTGATGACTTTGAAGAACCAACAATGTCATTTGAGTCTTACCTAATCTATGACCAGCCACAGAAAAAAAGGAAAAAGGTTAACAAACCTGTTGAGAAAGTTAAAGAGACTCGGCCAGATAAATCCAAAGGCTCAGATAAACTTGTGTCAAAATCGGATTCTAGAAGCTCAGACCCCTCTTGGAGAGAGAAGAATGTTGAAGAAAAGAAGAAATCCAAACGACACATTAAAGAAGAGGCTAGTGTTAAACCCAGAAAGGTAAAATTAAGATTAAATAAAATTGCATTAAGATCTTAGCTAATTCTGGGGGGGAAAAAAAAAGTATTTTATAGATTATAGAAGTTTAACAGTCATCTCGTTTGTGAGATCTGGGGTGACATGGGTTAAAATTCAGCCCTTTAGATCTAGAGTGTATGAATTTTTACATGGGCTTAATGACCACAGCTTGCCAAAGACAGGAAAAGAGAGACTAGCCTTTTGCTAAAAGTGACCAAGTTTGAAGGCACTGTGTTCTTACAATTGTTTCAAAGTTGCTTCATCTGTTGCTGTATTTTTAACTCCCATAGAATACCCTACAAGAATTATATGGTCTATAGGGGTGTAGCCATTGGAAAAGCAGAGAACAGAAAAAGGAGCAATTGCACATTTGAGTCTCAAGGACCTACTATGTCATTATCGCAATGAAATAACAATGTTTATTTCAAACTGTACATCTGTAACAAATTCTTAGCCTAGTGGTTTTGCTTTCTGAACAATTGTATTGCCTGTTGGGTAGAAACCTGCCTAAATTTCAAACTCAAATTAAGTATCAACTGTTTTGTCCCTTTTATTATTATTGGTAACTAATTGTGCATTTGGAAGAGGAACTATATGTACTTAGTGCTTTAATTTGACAGTGAAATTCAAAAGCCTCAACACATCCTGAGGAAGTAAACCAGTGTCACCATTAATTTAATCCTGCCAAACACTTGCTCTGCACTCCATTATTAAAATTAGAAACTAGTCTCAAGATGTGTGAAAATGGCAAGAATATTGATGAGGTTGAATTCTACACAATAAGAAACATTCCTGTTACTTCAGACTTTGGTATTAACTGCCTTATGATGCTAGGTACAGATTTGGCAAGTTCAAGAAACGTGGAGAGAATATAGACTGACTTGTGCTTGATTTTTGCTTCATTTTTCCATTACAGTGAAAAGCATGTGTGATTACTATGAACATCTGTTTTCTCTGATTTAACCTGAGAATTTTATTTGCTACAGCCAAGTATGATGCTGGGTCCTCTACTTTTTGTCATTTACGTAAACTATTTGGATGCGAGCATAAGAGGTACAGTTAGTAAGTTTGCAGATGAGACCAAAATTGGAGGTGTAGTGGACAGCGAAGAGGGTTACCTCAGATTACAACAGAATCTTGACCAGATGGGCCAATGGCAGATGGAGTTTAATTCAGATAAATGCGAGGTGCTGCATTTTGGGAAAGCAAATCTTAGCAGGACTTATACACTTAATGGTAAGGTCCTAGGGAGTGTTGCTGAACAAAGAGACCTTCGAGTTCAGGTTCATAGCTCCTTGAAAGTGGAGTTGCAGATAGATAGGATATATCGGAAAGATGTTGTGAAACTTGAAAGGGTTCAGAAAATATTTACAAGGATGTTGCCAGGGTGGGAGGATTTGAGCTATAGAGAGAAGCTGAACAGGCTGGGGCTGTTTTCCCTGGAGCTCGGAGGTTGAGAGGTGACCTTATTAAGGTTTACAAAATTGAGGGGCATGGATAGGGTAAATAGGAAAAGTCTTTTCCATGGGGTCGGGGAGTCCAAAACTAGAGGGCAAAGGTTTAGGATGAGAGGGGAAAGATAGGAAAGAGACCTCAGGGGCAACTTTTTCACACAGAGGGTGGTACTTGTATGGAATGAGCTGCCAGACGAAGTGGTGGAGGCTGGTACACTTGCAACATTGAAGAGGCATTTGGATGGATATGTGAATAGGAAGGATTTGGAGGGATATGGTCCGGGTGCTGGCAGGTGGGACTAGGTTGGATTGGGATATCTGGTTGGCATGGACGGGTTGGACCAAAGGGTCTGTTTCCATGCTGTATATCTCTGACTCTATATCAGTGGATTGCCCAGCCACCGATTGGTTTTGGGAGCAGGTTAGCTGTCAAACTCCTGGCCACAGAATTAAATTTGGCATAGTGTTGAACTGTAGAGTCATTGAAAAGACTTTTTTTATTATGACATTATTTCTTATTAGACATTTATTAAAATAAATTATGGTACTATCAATGTTCTCAGCAGCACTTTATTCGTCGATGGCTATTAGCCTTAAAAGTAGAGTGAACCACAAAAGGAAAAGATATAGAAATACATCAGCAATGAAGTATTTAGTTTTACACTGGCCAATATCTCTCAGTTTTGGCATCCGATATCAGATGCTGCTGGATGGATCTTCAATTATTATTTGCAGTTTGTCACTTCAAGGCTGAAATTTTAATATTGCTTTTTCTTTTCCTCTTTCTCAATAGATGATGATTGATGTAGTACCTGTATTACCGGATATTCCATTGCCACTTATCCAGCCCAACTATAGACCCCTTCCTTCAATGGATATGACACCATTATCACCACCAAAAAGAAAAGGTGAGTCTAACCTGTTGTAGTTTGGAATTGTGAATATGGTCACGGTGTGAGTGGATGGGACTTGGTGAAAGTTAGGATAAATACTGTGGAGTTTTGGAATGACTTAATGATACAGAGGTTGCAGTTGGAAGGCTGGCAAGGAGAAAGTTGGAATGGCGGAGACTGAGGTAGTAAAGCTAGTCAAGATATGGGTTTTAGCAGATATGAGCTGAGGCAGAAGTGGGGCAGGCAGTTTAATAGAGGAATAAGTAGATTCCGGAGGTGATATGAAGATGGAAGCTCAGCTCAGAGTTACATAGGAAAGTTAGCTTGTGAAGAGTTTGAGTAGAATTTTGCCAGTTGATGGGATGTTTAGCTACTGATGTTGAATTTGATTCCACATGTTTCAATCTTACCCAATCAATGCAGGTGGGGGAGCCAGCCAATAACAGATGGAGGTTTATTGGTAGTTTCAGCATGTAAAAGGAAGATGCTATATTTAAATGCAATTTGCAGTCTTCACATACCACACATAATATGCTGAGTTTCTCCTGGTGATGGGGCCCCAGTGAAGGACCAGAAAACCAGGCACGACTCAGTCTGAAATTAGTTCATCCATAACTAATTTGTCATGCTCCCTTTCCCAAAATCTGCTTACCAATTGGAAGATCTAGCAGCAGTATTGTGAGACAAGAGGATGCAGTGATGATCACTGACTCTAATGTGATTGGGGTCAGGTGTCTCTGAGGCTAGTTCAGGTAGGCCATGAGATATTGCTAAAGAGTCAGCCATTGTCATTGGAGGCTTAGTAGTCCGTCCTTGTGTCACAAACTGGTCCAACCGGATTGGCCCCGCCAAACTCGCAGGGAGGCCTCCACGGTCTAACTGGCTGAGGAGGGCCCAGCTACTTATGCCCTGTTTAGCTGCTGTCCTTGTAGTGAGATGACAATAGTTTCAAATGTCCTCAGCCTTTGTGATTGAATTCTGCACATGTCTAAACCGTACGCCTTTAGGGCACTCCTGTTTTTACCCAATTTCTACCACCACAGTTTACCTGAAGAGTTGAGGTCCCTAGGACTATCCAGGATGAATGAGTTGCAGCAGTTTCCCTGGAACCATGTACATGTCCGCAGAATTTGTGATGTCAGAAACTAATAATTTGTTCAGCAAGTGGGAAGTCTTCATGAAAGCACATTGCTGCTGTGCAGGTACCTTGATAGCCACATGCATACAGTCCTTGGGAAGTGAGCTGTGACTCTGTATTGCCTGGAAAAGAATGGGAAGA
This sequence comes from Chiloscyllium plagiosum, assembly GCF_004010195.1. Lineage (NCBI taxonomy): Eukaryota > Metazoa > Chordata > Chondrichthyes > Orectolobiformes > Hemiscylliidae > Chiloscyllium > Chiloscyllium plagiosum. The sequence continues at coordinate 26,977,599 of NC_057736.1, forward strand.
AAAGAAGATTGCAGCTAATTTACCAGCTTCTTTTGTTCTAGCTTGAGTCTTTTGACCAGTGTGTGACAGGTATTCTGGTTGAAGAGATTGTATGATCTCAGTTGGGAAAAAGAAGGATGGTGAGTGGCTGTATGTGCATGTGCGCAGAGTTACGGTGGGTGTGGGTTGTGCGTTTGAGTGCTAGGTTGTTTATACAGTAGCTGGAGATGCATGTATATGGGGTGATTGTGTATGTCTGTGTGCATGAGTGTGGGTTGAAAATGTGAATGTTTGGGAGGACAAAGTGTGTTTTTTTTAATGCAGTGACTAGAACTTAATTCCTGAAGTGCTTTGGATATGAAATACAGTTTCCTTTCTGCTCCAGCTATATCTGTTCTGTCTGAGGAGGATCTGGGATTTACTGGTCGCCGGTTTAACTCAAAGATGCAGGTGTATTCTGGATCAAAGACTGTCTTCCTTCCAAAGATGATGTCATTGTATGAACAGTGTATTCGAGTTCTACAAAACAACGTGGATTGTAAGTCACAAATAAGCATCAGAATTGCATATTTGCCCAAGTATGTGAAATTAGGATTGCGTGATATGTTCCTAATAAGAAAGTAGCTCTGTATTCATTCCAGGGTTGCCTGATCCTCTGCTTTCAACATTTGAATTTAAACATAGGTATTGCTTTTTGTAAGTTTTAGTTTTATTTTGTTTGTCACACTTCCCTCCGTCACTTGCCCCCCAGTTAGAAAGCACTTTGATTACACTAATATGTGCTTCAGAGATTGAAAATCTTTGACTACTCCATAATGCCATCCATTGGTGTTCCAATCTACTTTGTTTGGTTTGTCTCTCTCAGCAAATAGATGGAAAGATTTTCACCCTACCTTCTTATTGAGGGGTAATTATATGTAATTATCAAGTAACATTTAAATGTCAGCATGTATAGGGCTCTTTCTTGACCAATGGTATTTTCCAAACTTTCCTTAAAGACTTTGGTGCCCTGGTGTGGTATGGTTCTGCATGTGCTAAGATTTCTATTTCCTCATCACAGTGTAAACCTTGATAAAGATCATTGGCAAGTTACTTGACACAGGCTAGTAGATGTCCGGACTTCCTTCAACAGTGTTGCATCTCAATACCATAATTTTCAATTCTAGCTTCCACAGATTTAGTTCCTTTCTTCCCTCCTGTTCTTGTACATATGTGGTTGCTTAATGTATATTCCTTCCTTATCTTGATTTGAATTTACATGGTCTCAATCAGTAAATGTTGCTGGGGACTGCTGAATAACGTGCAGTACTAATCATATCCACTATTGGTGGGAAGGGATTTAAAGAGCTGCATCTTTGGGTTCGAACCAATGACCTCAACTATGGCAATGCCTGAGGCCAAAACTTGCTGCATTCCTTGCAAGGAAGCCTGAGCATTTTAAAACTAGTTGTATGTTTGAAGCTGAGGGAAATTGAAAAGTAGAATTGTTGTCTACATGTTCTTTTTGCAAAAACATTGATCCACATGTGATTGTGTTACCATGGTCTAACATTCCAGTATGGCTAGACCATAATCTTTCCTGCATGAATGAGTTTTGTGGACTGTAGGAAATAAATTCTTCATTCTAATTCTCTCTAAATACTTTATCTGTCAATAGAGTAGGAACCATGTTGAGCTGGAATGGATTATACATGTTATACCTGTTATTCAATATGACAATTTTTAATTTAATTGTTATGCCATAATAATTACACTAGTAACCAGGATTCCATTTACTCCTTTCTCTTAAACTCACAAGCTAAAGATAAAGGCTGTGTAAAGGTAAAGTCACTGTAATCCCAGAGGACAATAGGGCTATTCTCTCATGAGAGACATCTGGTAAACTAAAGATCACCATATTTCAGGTAAGAGGTGAGATTGAAAAGGTGGAACTTTCATGGTGATCTCAGCCAGTACAGGTATTGACCTGTGCTGTTGGTGACACTTGACATCGCAAATCAGCTATCTAGCCAACTGAACTAACCAGCCTGTGCTGTAGGGCTGTATATTGTGGCTGAATTAGAAGCACCCCAATCTTAAGACGAGGTTTATGATTTTAAAAAGACTCCGAGTCGACGTATCGCAGGATTGCTTTTCTCAAAGCTTTTATATAATTATATGTTGACTTTTATTCCTTTTTCTTCCCTGTTGCTGAGATAATGTTTTGCAGATCACAGACATTCTCCAGAACTCTCTCTGAATATGAAAAACACTTAACATGAACCTAGATTTCAGGAGTGGCATCATACTTGAGTCTGATATAATCATCTGTGCAAGTGTACATTCTAGCAGGATAATAGTCAGTCGAAAGATGTCTTTATTTAGTCCCCTACTTTTCTTAATCTGAAACTGAGGTATTTTGTAGCTGCCAGAGAAACATTTTGTCTAAAATTTATAAATCTTTGTGAATCCTATTATTTGGGAATGTTATAGACTGGAAATTCCATGAAGTGCTCCTCAGCTGATGTTACTTTAAGGAGGCCCTGCTTCTACTGTTTTATCTTTGTGTTGTATATTTTTCATTAGTATCTGTTGTGCTTTCTTGCAGCTATTCATGAAGTTGGAGGAGTGCCATTTGAAATTTTAGAACCTGTCCTGGAACGATGTACCCCTGAACAGCTGTATCGGATTGAGGACTGCAATCCGGTAAGCCTGTGCTCTGATTCCTAAAAGGGAAGTTAATGGAAAGGTACAGGAACTGCTCATTGTGGTGCCCCAGTCTTTGCTAATAGTAAAACAAATTTTTATCTTTTCTGTGATCCTAACTTTATTTATGGGGAAGACAGTATGATGAGATACTAGTGCAGTGGTAATCTGACTGGATTAGTAATCCATAAACCCAGACTCATGCATTGGGTACAAGTGTTCAAAACTCACCACTGCATGTGGTGGAGTTTAAATTCCAGTGAAGGAAATCTGAAATTTAAAGTTAGGCTCAATAATGGTGAACCATGAAGCTATAACTGTTTTTTGTAAAAACCAATCTGGTTCACTAATGTCTTTTTAAGGAAGGAAATCTGCCATCCTTACCTGGTCTGGCCTACATGTGACTTCAGATTCAGTTGGTTGACTCTTAACTGACCTCTGATTCGAAAAGCATGGCAATGGAAAAAGCACAGCAGGTCAGGCAGCATCCGATGCAGCCACAGAAAGATTTTGTCTAAAACTTATAAACCTTTGTGAATCCTATTATTTGGGAATGTTATAGACTGGAAATTCCATGAGGTTGCTCCTCAGCCTGGCAAGCCACTCTGTTCAAGGACAGTTAGTTATGGGAGACAAATAATGGCCTTGCCAATGATGCCCACGTCTCACAAAAGAATGAAAAAAAAGTGGTTTGAAATAGGTTGACAGACTTTAAGAATTTATTAAGAGGTGTGGTGAAACACACTTTTTGGGCCAAAAATCAGAATCCCTCAGAATTTGTTGTGATCTCAGTTGAAATATTTTTTGTCTTGTATCGTCTTTGCTGTGTCCTGTCAGTGTACACATTGATAAAAAGAAAAATGGGACTTATTTTTCACAACTTCAGGTCCCAGAGCACTTAAAAGCCATCAAAGTGGTTTTGAAATGATGTAATTGTATTGCAGGTAACATGGTATTCATTTTGTCCATGACAACAGCATTTGAACAGCAATGAAATAAACAACTAGATAATTTGTTTTAATGTTGTTGATGAGGGACAAATATTTGTCAGGCACCCAATGAACTACCCCGCTCTTCTTCAGACAGCTAGCCAACAGCAAAAGTCTGCTGATCTATTTTAAGTGAGTTCTGGTTATAGACTGGGAAAATTTACATCCTCCCACATCCCAATAGACCAAATTGTTGATATGGTGATAGCTGCATCTTTCTTGTTGATTCTAGAACTGTGCTGAGTTAGCTGATGTCACCTAAGGCAGCGGTAGTAATGTGACCTATGGCATTAGCACCCAGTGGTTGCAGAAGTGAAAATAAACCAAAGCTCCTGATTCAAGATGCTAACGAGTGACCCATTGTTTGAAGTGGACCTGAGTTCTGTCATATGTAAACAAGATCAGATTTGGATGTGATGCCTCTATTGGTCAAATTGTTTGCTGGTTTCACAATGAAGAATAAACACTTGCATGAAAAACATTTACAGTACCATAGGATAAAAGGAGGAAGTTTCAGATGGATTACCTACAAATGGGGAGATAGCAGAAAATGTTTTTGGAAATTGATGCTTTATGACATGCATCCTAGAATGATATGGAGTGCTGAGAGGACGTGGCAAATGATCTGACCACAAATTTTAAGCATTTTTGGACATAGATCTTATGTCAGGAAACTTGAGAGTTTCTATACTGGTACATTTGTTCGAAAAGTACAAAAAGATAAATTGGGTAACTGTGGACCAGTCTAACATGAGTAAGTAAACTTCTGGAAGTCATTATATTGGGGATAAAGTTAAGATAAAATGCATGTAAACTAGGTAATAAATAGCACTGTATGAAATTAGAATATGGTAGGATGGAAAAGAAATTTGATATACGTGTCTACATGAAGGCAAACAGATATTGCTAAACCTGTAGCAAAAGGTAGATAAGCTGCAGTTAAAATATAGTGTATACTTTGGAGTTACCATGCTTTAATATCAAGACTTTGGCGTGGGTGCAAAAGAGGGTTACTGAGATGGCAAACAGGGAATTAATTGTTTTAGTATGAGGAGTGCTCAGGAATACTGGAATTCTTAATTTTGCTAATTGCTTTTTTTCCTCCAAGTTAAAAAAAAACTGTTTGAGGAGCAGATTGAAAATTTTTGAACTTAGTACAAAAGTAAGATCTTTTTAAAACACAATTGTGACGAATAAAATTAGGAGAGATGGGGAAAAAAAGCTTTCCATCCTGTAGAAAAGTACTGCTCTATAATGACATGCATTGAGGTAAGTGTCATTCTGGATCCAGATTCAGTGCCTTGGTCATTAGGTAGAGTATCATCATCAAATAAAGTGTTGACTCCGGTCTTAAATATCCCAGGGTACAGTACTTCGGAAGATCAAGGTTCTTTTTAGAAATTAAAGTTCATCATTAGAAAAAGAGATGGATGTACTCCATGCTTAGAAAAAGAGAACATACCATACAGTGGCATCAGTTGAAACAAGCGAGATTGTAGTGGAATGGAGAGGTGGATAGTCTGAGAAAATTAAAAATGGAACACGGTAGACAGCAATAATGCAGGTAACATCAGCTGTGATCTGCAATTAATTTATAAGCAACAATTGTATTTCTCAATAATGCTATTTGTCAGTTGGCCAGTGTTGGCACTGAAGAAAAAGATGGCTTTTGATGTGTTACGTGTTAGGCTCTATGAAGTCAAAGGTAGGTATGATATATGAAGGGTATGTCTGAGGGCATGTTTAGCAACCCACACTTATTGTATTAAACAAGTAATTAAGTTGTGGAAACAGAGAATTGCTGTTTGTTTCCTGTGGCTATTTTGTCAAATTAGCTGAACGCTTGAAAACTTTGGGACACTGGTATCTTGTTGGCTGTCTGATAAACACTAAAATAGTTCATGCTGGTGCAGGTTTCACAACTACATGGTCACACATAAATATGAAGGATGAGGTTACTGTTTTCAAAAGAGCTGCCAGCATGGTCAGATGATCTGAACCTGACTTCATTCAAGTGTTTTTTTTCAGGCATCACAGAACAAGGTCAGTTTAGGTTGGGAAGTGTTGCAGTTGTCTCCAACATTTCTAAAAAAGAATGATTAATTATTTTCAGGACATTGAGAATTCAATTAGTTCTTAACTGCTACATAATATTCACCATCATCCTTTTGAGTTCTCTGCCCAAAAATGGGTCTAACCCACAGCAGTGAGGTGTCAACCAAGGGTAGGGAAAAAAGGCAGCTCCCAAATATACCCCAACAGAAGGGGGATTGAACTCCAAGCTGTTGGTATCAATCCGATGCAAATTGGTCATCCAACCGACTGAACTAACTGGTTCCTCCAAGTTTTTTGTTTACTGTAGAAATGTAAACATACAGGAATTTTGGGCAAGGATTTTCTCCCTCTCTCTCATGCTTTAACAAGCTGATTTACTTTTACAAACTTCACTCCTTTCCCCTTGTCCCTCCCTAAACCCTTCCCCTCCTCCTCTTCCCCCCTGCCCCCCCATTCTCCTCCTCCTCTCTCCCTCTGCCCTTCACTTTCCCCCTTCCTTTCCTTCAACTCGACAGTGAGAATTAATAGGCCATGAAGGACATTACAGCCAAATGTAATCCCATTTAACTTGATCTCCAAATATCTGCACTCTCCAGTGGAACATAACAATCCAAACTGGTAGCACTTGCAATGTTGAGATTTTCTTGTTCTGCAATTAGCCAGGACAGACTAGGAATTATCTTTCATGGTGTACAAGACTGAAGTACTAACAATTTATAATGTAATATTCAGAACTTAATTAACTGATACTGCTACTGCCCCTATTGAATCGTGAGTGTGCATGGTTAAGCAGATTGACAGTGAAATTTTCAAATACTCAAAATTGAGCAAAGTAATCCACTGATATAATATAAAGTTTGAGGAAATTGGCTTTCATGTTTTGAATTCCTATGCTCCGAGGTTGTAATGGAATGTGCATTCAATGTCTGGCGTGTACTTCGGTATGCGCAGTTTCATAGGTTTCAGTAAGAATGCCTAGAATTTATCAAAGTAGATTATTTTATTTTGAAAGCACTTTTTCAATTTTTCATGCTTAATAAATTAACTGTTGTGTTTAGATAACTTTTGATATGTGGTGACATGTTTTTTTAAAACCATGCCTTATTTGCAAGAAAGGAGACTTAGTACACAATTCAGACTGATGTTCTTATTGAGCTATTGACTTCTCGCTTTAGCTTCTGTAGAAAGTGTAGGTTATACATTTATATGTGTGACTGGAAATGGACCTGGGAATGGAAGTTTAAACCGGATGTTGTATACCTTTTGAAAATGACCAATGGACAATATGGAATGTCTCATAAATATTGCCACCTCACATAGAAAGGTCTTCTTTTTCTGCAATGGTGAGTTCAAAAGAGCTGGAAAATGATGGAAATCTGAGTTATATCAGGTCTGATATAGCAGCCAATCATGGGTTGAAATTGGTCTGGACAAGGGGCAATAGATATCGGCAATGTGTTTTGTGCATATCTCATTATCTGCTCCATTAACTACCACCCAACACCAGTTTCTTCATCTCCAGTGTCTGGGTGTTGATCTGCAAAATTATCCTTAGTATTTACAGTGCTCACTCCCTACAGGAGAGGTGAGATGAATTATTTTGCAGAACATCTGTTGTCTCGTCTGTCTTTACCATGTGCATTCCCCTTTAATTCTCTCTAGTTTTCATCTATGTACAGATATTAGATGCTGATCTGTAGATCAGATCAAATCGCTGCTAATTCACCGGAGACCAGTTTTAATAGGCAAGCCTTGATGGTGAGCATTTATAGGTTAGTTGATTAGATGGAACTTTCTAGTTGTAACTAATCCTGTCCTTCTAAACTACCTATAAATATGCACTTTTCAACGTGATAGTAATACAAAGCAAAAATTCCCTAAATTTACTCCTTCCTGTAGGTACTGATGTTATGACCGATTGCATTACTACTAATTTTTATTGACTACACTAAACTAGACCAACATTGTAATACCTAAATTGACAATTAATTTGGTTGCATACGAATTGTTTTTGTGATTAATTTACAATATGAAGCAGTAGTGTAGCTTCAGTGAAGACTGATTTTGGAGGATGGAAAATTAGGTGTAGAGGTGGATTTAAAAAAAAAATGTAATTACGTAGTTACATTAAGTAGTCTGCTAATGTCAAAAATGGAGTTAACTAGCAATCACAACAGTTAACATTAATAATTGAAAAACATCCAAATTAGAAATACATGAGGGGGTGCATTTGTCCTGTAACATTTTATTTACTGGTAGGTATCTTTTCCCTAGGTTGGAGGATTTCAAGACTAGGGGTCACATTTTTTTGAGGTGAGAAGAGACCGATTTTAAAGTCGTGGGTGGTAAATCTTTTACAGAGGGTGGTTCGCATTTGGAATGAACTTCCTGGGGAAGTGGTGGATGCAGGCAATGTTACACCACTTAAAAGACAAGTACATGAATAAGAAAGGTTTGGAGAGATATGGGACAGGAACAGTCAGATGGGGTGAGTTTTTAGTTTGGGATTATATTTGGCATGAACTAGTTGGACCAAAGAGTCTGTTTCCATGTTGTATGACTCTATGTAGGCGTGAGGATTTTAATTGATTACTTTTAATCTCTATCTTTTAGTAAATGGATAAACGGGAGTTGTAGCCAAAAACAGGTAGCATATGGTAAAAAGCTATGATAAGATTGGTTCACTTGGTAACTACCAACTGTGTCAAAAAAAATGCTATATAGGAAAAGAAAATCTAAGCCTTTTCTTTGTCGTTGACTTCAACTTTTTCAATTAGTGTCTGATTGTGCATTTCTGCTGCCAAACAGACTTTTGTTGAAGAAACTGATCACCTGTGGCTGAGACACTGTAAAAGAGACTTTAAGAACCAGGAACGACAGGAGTTTGAGTCATGGCGTGAAATGTATCTACGTCTTCACGATGAGCGAGAGCAGAAACTCCGAGCTATAACTCAAAGCATTAGTTCGGCGCATGCCAGCAAACCAAAGGGTAAAGAACAATTTTAGTGAATGCAATAATTTAACTAATTGACAGAAATTTACTTTGAGTTGTACCAATGCAATGAAAGAACACACAATATTTTCTCTTGTTTCAAAAGGTTTTATGCTGCTAACACTTTCACTTGGAGGTATCCATAATTCAGGGTTCAATTGTTTTTATAGTTTAGCATGTTATTATGAACTGTAATTAATATTTGAATATATTGTAAAGGCAGATTCAATGGTGACTTTCAAAAGAGTGCTGAATCTATATCTGAAAACTAAATACTTGCAGGGCTATGGGACGTAATTGACTAATTCTTTCAAACATTGGGCACAGGCATGTTATGCTAAGTGCCTTCTTTATGTTAAGTATGTCTATTATTTCACTTTTTGTAAAGCAAATTCTTAGTAATAGATGAGGAAGGAAATTATATATTGGCTTTTATTGCTAGAGGATTTGAATGCAGGAGTAATGATGTCTTGCTGCAGTTGTATTTGAGATGAAGCTCACCAAGGCTCTGTAATGTGCGCAGAATTGATATCCTTACCTTTCTAAAAAAAAAATATACTTCAATAGAGGGAGTGTAATGAAGGTTTACCAGACTAATTTCTGGAATAACTGGATTGTCTTGGGAAGGGAGATTGAGGAGACTGGGTCTGCACTCTTTAGAATTCCGAAGAATGAAAGGTGATCTCATTGAAACACAAAATTCTTACAGGGTTCAACCGCCAGATGCCAGAAGAATGTTTGCCCAGTTAGGGGTCAAGAACCAGGGGGTACAGTGTCGGAATAGATGGTAGGTCATTTAGGACTGAGATGAGTAATGTTTGCATTCAGAGGATGATGAATCTTTAGAATTCTGTATGCCAGGAGGCTGAGTATATTCAAGACAGAAATTAATATATTTATGGATATTAAAGACTTCAAGGTACGGGGAATAATGTGTGAAAATGATGCTGAGTCAGAAGGTCAACCAAAATCTAGTTATGTGGAGGAATGGACTGAATGGCCTAATTTTGTTTTCATTGACTATGTTCCCAAGGTGAGGAGCAGAATTTCTTTCAGTTGTTTGAATTGTATATCTTATAAAACTTGCTGATGAACACTCTTTTTACCACAGAGCGATGCATTTGCTATTTGCATTTGCTTTAAATTCTCTGCAAATTGACCATTTCCAATTCCATAACATTTCCTAATTTTATTCAGCTGAACAAAGAGACCTTGGAGTGTAGTTGATAGACTGGATACTGAAGAATTTGGTATGTGTGCCTTTATTGTTATGAGTTGAGTATAGGAGTTGGGAGGTCATGTTACACCTGTAAAGCACATTGGTTAGGCCACTTTGTATTACTGTATTCAATTCTGGCCTCCCTCCTATAGGAAAGATATTGTGAAACTTGAAATGGTTCAGAAAAGATTTACAAGGATGTTGTCAGAGTTGGAGGGTTTGAGCTGTAGGGTGAGGCTGTATAGGTTGGGGTGATTTTCCCTGGAGGTTGAGGGGTTATCTTATAGGTTGAATAGTCAAGGTCTTTTCCCTGGTGTTGGAAAGTCCAAAACTAGCGGGGATAAATTTAAGGTGATTGGGGAAAGGTTTAAAAGGAACAAAAAGGGCAACTTTTTCATGCAGAGGGTGGTGCATATATGGAGTGAGCTGCCAGAGGTCATAGAGTCATAGACAAGTACAGCATGGAAACAGACCCTTCGGTCCAACCTGTTTGACCAGATATCCCAACCCAATCTAGTCTCACCTGCCAGCACCCGGCCCATATCCCTCCAAACCCTTCCTATTGATATACCCATCCAAATGCCTCTTAAATGTTGCAATTGTACCAGCCTCCACCAC
>NC_057736.1:26988457-27004749 GCF_004010195.1 Chiloscyllium plagiosum
TTACCATTAAGTGTATAAGTCCTGCTAAGATTTGCTTTCCCAAAATGCAGCACCTTGCATTATCTGAATTAAACTCCATCTGCCACTTCTCAGCCCAGTGGCCCATCTGGTCCAGATCCTGTTGTAATCTGAGGTAACCCTCTTCGCTGTCCACTACACCTCCAATTTTGGTGTCATCTGCAAACTTACTTACTGTACCTCTTATACTCGCATCCAAATCATTTATGTAAATGACAAAGTAAAGGACCCAGCACCGATCCCTGTGGCACTCCACTGGTCACAGGCCTCCAGTCTTAAAAACAACCCTCCACCACCACCCTCTGTCTTCTACCTTTGAGCCAGTTCTGTATCCAAAGGGTTAGTTCTCCCTTTATTCCGTGAGATCTAACCTTGCTAATCAGTCTCCCATGGGGAACCTTGTCAAATGCCTTACTGAAGTCATATAGATCACATCTACTGCTCTGCCTTCATCAATCCTCTTTGCTATTTCTTCAAAAAGCTCAATCAAGTTTGTGAGACATGATTTCCCACACACAAAGCCATGTTGACTATCCCTAATTAGTCCTTGCTTTTCTAAATACATGTACATCCTGTTTGAGGTTGGTACATTAACAACATTTAAGAGACATCTGGATTCTTATATGAATAGGAAGGGTTTAGAGGGATTCAGGCCAAATGGGACTAGATTAATTTAAGATATCTGTTTGACATGGATGAGTTGGACCAAAGGGCTTGTTTCCATGCTGTACATCTCTATGACTTAATCTCAGACCGTCTGCTGCTAAAGCATTCATTTGTGCCTTCATTGCCTCCAGACTTCACGAGTCCAATGCAGTCCACATTCTACCCTCCATGTACTTGAAGTAATCCAAAACTTTTCTACTTGTGTCTTAACTCACATAAGTCCTGTTTCCCTCTGCCCTGAACTCCGTGCTCATTCATTTACAACGACACCTGGTTAAGTAATGTCAGGTGTGGAATGATGCACTGGTAATGTCACTGAATTTGTAATCTAGAACTCCAGGCTAATGTTCTGTGGATATGGATTCAAATCCCACTATGGCAAATGGGTGAACTTGATGAAAAGCTGACTTAATGGTGATCCTGTAATCATTATCATAAAATGTCCTTTAGAGAAGAGAATTCTGCCATAATTATCTGCTGTGAGACTCTGGATCCACCAAAATGTGTATGATTCTTAACTGCCATTTGGCAGTTACATATCTTTATTCCTTTTTTCAAATCTTTATGTAAAATCCTCCAGCACTTCAAGAGATTTGTTGTATAATTCTGGCATTGTGTCCATTTTTTTTGATAACTTGACCATTTGTGGCTGCACCTTCAATTGCATAGGCTGTAAACTTTGCAGTACCCTCCCTATACCTCTTTGTTTTTCCACATTGTTTTCCTCTTTAAAACCAGTCTTTTTGATATAGTAATTGTCCATCGTTTAATATCTCCTTATGTGACTAAGTGTTATATTTTGTTTTGTAATGCCCCTGTAAAGTGGCTAGGGATACCTTATGATACTCAAAAAGTGCTATATAAATGCATATTATGATCAAATGTAGGATTAGAATGATCTGGTTCAGAAATTTCAGACTTTTTCAGTGTTAGTTTGTGTTGTTTCAAAATCTGGTCAAAGCTTGACCTTATAGAGAGAAACTGTCATTAGTTTAACATATTGCTTCTTTTCCATCAGCCTTGAGGTTTTCATCTATCCAAATTTGTTAATTACATTTTGGAACCAAACCTGTTTTGGGAAACATAATCCAGCTGGATTATTTTTGGCAATTATAATTATGTCACAATTTAGAATAGGTACATTTCCAAATTCAACTTTCAGCATTGCATTTTGAAAATCTAGCAATGTGTGCATGCCATAATGGTTTTTTGGACAGTTGGAGTTAAATGACAGAAAAATGGAGTTGCACTCCTGATTTCCTGTAATGCATTCCTGATGGGCAGGTTGTGTGTCTCAAGTAGCAATTGTTGCAGTAAACTTTGAGATGCTTCATAGTAACTGGGAAATGTATAACATATATCTTTTTCTCGTTCCAATAACTGACTGGCTTGTGTTTTTAAAAACAGGCCGACAAGCAAAGCTGGCCTTTTTAAATACTGAAGTAAAGCCGCCCAGAGATGTAAGGCGCAGACAGGAGAAGCATGGAACTGGAGTATTGATTTCAGCACCTCCAAGGTAATGTCGTATGTTCATTTTAGATGTGATATAATGCACCCTTAGTCTACAAGTCGGTATTTATTTTTAGCCTTTTTTACAGGCTTAGAAAGACTTTTCTCGACTTACTTATTCAACTTTATATGATTCTTGGCTTCAAAGCTGTGAAAGGAATCACCTGTTGAGAAATTATACCAATTTCTGAAACCTTATACACCATAGTTGGATAAGTGTGTTGAATTATATTTGGAGCTGTTGAAGTCATTTTGTTTGATCCCTTCCCACTTTTTCTGTAGGGTAAAGATGCAAAGTCCAGGAGGAAGCAGTGGCAGTGGAGGAGGAAATCAGTCTTTTGATGGTCCTAGTACCAGCCATGGCTCCACATCATCCAGTCTGACACCCCCAAGTAGTGGAGGGGGTCTCCATGAATCCAAGAAACCACAGGTCAAAAGTAAGTTTAAAAATATTTATATTTTCTGTTGTCCCAAGTTTCCCAATTCTTTTTTAATATAGTGAGTCTATGCTTATTGAGTGAAGTATGACAACAGAGGAAATGGAAACTCATAGCTTAGTAACCACATCTAACATTTTCCGTTGTTGTTATTATATTGCGCTAAGTAGTAAAGATCTGCCAACCCACCTGACTCTTGTGATAGCTCAACTGATGGATGCTTTGCATGGCTTAGCTCAGCTGTTCAAACCTGCGAGCACTTAAGTTTGATTCTTCGTGTGTGACTTAATTAGAGCAGCAATGATACATTATAGGAAAAAAACATCATTCAAATTTATGTTTATAGTTGCTCAAAGTGTGGAGCCGGAAAGGCACAGCCAGTCAGACAGCATCCGAGGAGCAGGAGAGTCGACATTTTGGGGATAAGTCTTTCATCAGGAATAAGTTCATAGTTGCTGCCTTGATTGTGTATGTATGTGATTAGAGATAAGATCATCCTTGGATACTATCTGTGTTCCTTCTGTTTGCTGACTTGGATTAACACATGGAAAAGATTTGATTAAGGCTACCAAGACCTTTGAACTGTTTGAAAGCCAAAGTGGCTATCTTCAAAAAAAGCACAATTAACAAACTTGAGGGAGTTTCCTTTCACTGGGAATCTTTGATTGAGTCAGCAGTTCTTTAGAGCACTTGCAGTTTGCCAGTTTGAGGAACTCAGTTTTACCCCAGTGTGATGACATCAGTGGAAATAATTTTTCACTTGCAAATTAAGTTAAGACTATTTCTTCAAATGGAGCTATTGATTGCCTGGGTTGCTTTGAAGGAATTGTGTGCATTATCACAGACAAAAATGTACCTGTGACTGGCAGGAGAAGCAAATCAGTGACTTTTAAAAAGTGACGATGAAATGGATTAGAATGAAAGTTAACCATGAGGCTCCATTTTAAAAAAAATCAGTTTGGAAGAACTGTGAATGAACAACACCATTTTTGTTCATTGTGCTGCTTATTTCTATTTGAATGTTTTAATATTTACACAGTGAGTTGTGAATCTTTGCCTGGAGCAGGATTGACAGGAAGGAGCGTCTGAGTTCTGAGGTAATGACTTTATTGAACCAATGGCTGTAAATATGCAGTCATCATATGTAGTTGCTTCAACAATTTTAGATGTCCGACAGCTCTTTAAGTCTCCTGGTGCCAGTAACTTGTACAATCTAGTTCAATAGCTGCAGTCCTCAGCAGTTAGTGTGTAAGCAATTATGTTGACTATCTGTAACCATAATGCAATGTTTAACATTGGCACTTTCTTGTAAACAACTGTGTAAGTACAAATATATCCATATGATTTACTTTTTGAATTGCATCAACTGTCAATTTTTCTAAAATGAGTGGCAGCGAACATTCTGTCAGTCATAGCAGTTGGAGGTAGAAGCCACTGACCATCGATCAGCCATTGACTGCTTCAGGAGGTAAAGTCGCCTTGTATTTTGGTGTACTTCCTCTGTAGCCATCCTAAGAACTGTTTTGAAAGAGATCTAGATGCATCCTTGCTGGTTCCAACAAAGAGTGATGTTTGAACAGCAAAAAGCAAAAAGAATGACGGATAAATGAAAGCTGAAAGATGTAAACAGTTATGTAAACAGTATTGTTTTTCTCTTTAAAGATTTCTGCTGTAATTATTAAACTTTTATATTTTTGTTTTTCAGAAATTGCACCAATGATGGCAAAAACAATAAAGTTTTTCAAGAACCGTTTTAGTCGAAGATAAAATGTGTGTGAGAAAGATGGAAGGAACAGTAATATCGCCCCCTCTTTGAATAGTGATGTATCTACTGGTCCTATATCCTGAGCCATTTTGCGTGCTCAAGAGCATAAGGGTACAAATTGCAATACCAAGAACTTAAAGACAGTTTGTGTGCTTGAAATGATGTCTATGGATTACATCTTATTTTTAAAAATATTTTATTATTTTACATTTAGAAGCAAAAATGTAAACTCTTGTTACTGGGCACTGAGTGTTTTATTTCCCCTCCAGAATATTCATGTGTAAATAACACTTGGGCCAGTCTTGTTGCACAAAGTTTAATCATTATATTTTAAAAATCCTTTACATTTTTAAATTGTCATCATAAAGATAAGTTGATTTTAATGATGATGAATTTGAGGCCTAGACAATATTAATGTTGCAGTATTGGTTTTAATGTTCTTTCCCAATGTTCTCTTTCTATCTCTTTTACTGTTGTGCCAATCTTTTTGCATCTCATGCTATATGGCGGTTTTGGTATTTTAACATCAGTTGTCTCATTTTAGGTAGGATTCATGGTTCGTAAATTACATTAACATTGTGGGAAAAGAAATGCAGTCACAGAAATAATTAGTGCCATCTTGACTTCTGTTTTGTGGTAATATGATTTTCTCCTAATAAAGTCCTGGTGCTATAAGTAAACATGTGACACTGACATGTATGTTGGCTGGTTTTTGAAGCTGTCAAGAATAAGATTTTAGTTTGATTTGGATTGTTTTATTTTTGTAGCAATGGCATTTATAGGAGAGCTTATCAAGTAATCAATCTTAAAAGATTGACAATCTTTCATTGATAGTTGCTGAGAGAGCTTCAGAATTTTGCCAGTTATATCACCAAATGTTTATATGGCAAAGGGCAGCCATGTTTTTTGTGGTTTTATAGGGAGCTATTTATTCTGTAAGCATGTTTAGATTGATCATTTCACTAACTGCAGGATTGTTACATTTCAAGTGGAAATTGGTTATATTAAATTATACAACAATCATAAGGATCATCTTATTTGATAGAAGTTACTTGAGATCCTGCTGGCAGATAACTATATATTATAGTAAGATGCAGTTCTCATGTATAACACTAAATTCTGTATTTTCCTCTCATGGAAAAGACCTCCCCCAGCTCAATTGCTAAGGTTTATACACATTAAAGAACAGAATATTGTCTGTTCATAAAATTTGCTTGGATTTGGTTTTCTTTTGTTATCTACAAGAGTTTTGCCATGGTGGCTTTCTTGACCAGTGTACATAATTGCACTTCAACGTAAATTGATTTAGTTAAACTCGGATTTCAGGCCATGAAACACTGTTATTATTATGAATGTTTCAGAAACTGGGATTTTTTGTTCATACACCACAGTGGTACTATTTCAATGACATGAGACAATAAACTGTGGCTGCTCTCTTGAGCAATACATAAGCAGATAGGTACATTATTGACAAAAACAATGCAAACTGGAAAAAGTGATATTAATATAAACACTTATTTTAAGGGGACTTGAGCAATCAGTTCACTATGTAATAAAGTACCATTAATTACAAGATATGAATGTATTTATCATATACAATATGTAGAATTCAATGAATCAACTATGGATTATATTGCAATTAAGTTTATAGGAATAATAGTGGTTAAATATCTCCTTTGGACCTTGTCACGTATATCCTGCCTTGGCAACTCCTAAAAATCAGATCTAAGGCCTGAACTGTATAGATAACCTTCAGATAAAATATAAACAGTAAGCTTGTTTATTTTAAATGAATGCCAAGAGTGTTTTTCTATGCTGAATTCAGATGATTGCCATAAATACTTTGAGTTAATCTCATGCAGTAATGGGGTATTACAAAACTATGAACAAGTTACAGGTTTATCAAGCCAGGTGTCTGTCATTTTACCAGTGAAATGTTTCACTGTATAACTTCATGTGTAAAGCTTTCTGTCTTCAATTTCTTCAATGTCCTGACCAGGAGAGTGGCCAGGTTTTAAAGCTGAAAATGCTGCTCTATAACTGGCCTCAAATAAATAATTATAGAATGGTTATGGTGCAGAAGGAGACCAACCAGCCCATTATTCCAGTGCCAGCTCTCTGCAGGGGCAACACATAGTTCCAATCCCCAACCTTTTCATCCTGTCTCTGCAATTTTCTTTCTTAAATAATTATCCTATTCCATATTGATAGCTAGAATTTAAATTTGTTTGAATCTGCTTTCCCCAATTTCTCAGGCAGTGAATTCTAGATCCTAACCACTCATTGCGCACAAGTGTATTTTGTCATCTTGCTGTTACTACTTTTGTCAATTACAAAGTTGTCCTCTGGTTTTCTATCCTGTTGACATGGGAGTACTTTCACCCTGATCCTTCATGATTCTGAACACCTTTAACAAACACAAACATTTTGTGACTTTTCAGAAGAATATGTAAAAATAGAAGGCTTTTCAGACCCCCCCCCCCCCGACATCTTCCCCCAATTGACTTCGCTAAGATTAGCATTTTGTTGTATAGAAATTTAGGCAAGGTAAAGTCTTTCGAATGATGGCTATTTTGATATCTCTCCAATGGTGAGGTTTATACACTTAATTTCTCCTGAGCAATTTTAGAGGGATAGAGCTAATTTTTAAATGGAAGAAACCAGGGTACCATAAGATTTTTTTTATCCTCCATATCCTTTTCCATATGCATATGTAACAGTAATATTAGCCATTTGCAGTATCTTTGAGTAGAACTAAAACTGACTGCTAACCTGTGACATTTTATAAATTCTAAGGTACATCCATGGAATCCTTCTGATGTTCAAATCCTCCAGAAGACGTTTATTGCCAGTCCTTGTATCTCAAGTGTGATTTAACAATATTTGCACTTCAACTGAAAATCCATTTTATCATGTTGTAATTCTGCTGCCTAAGCTTATTTTGCACTTAGGAATTAAGATATGGCATATACTCCAGGTAACATGGTCTATTGTTTTGAAGAAATAGTCACAAATATTTTGTTCTTAAAAACACAATAGTTGGAAGAAAATTGAGTTCTGACACCCAGTTTGTCATTGTGTGACTGACTTAGCATAATCCTAGAAGAAACCTCAAGAACTTGGTGGGCGGCACTGTGCCACCGTGGTGGGCGGCATGGTGGCACAGTGGTTAGCACTGCTGCCTCACAGCGCCAGAGACCCGGGTTCAATTCCCACCTCAGGCGACTGACTGTGTGGAGTTTGCACATTCTCCCCGTGTCTGCGTGGGTTTCCTCCGGGTGCTCCGGTTTCCTCCCACAGTCACAAAGATGTGCAGGGTCAGGTGAATTGGCAGTGCTAAATTGCCTGTAGTGTTAGGTAAGGGGTAAATGTAGGGGTATGGGTGGGTTTCGCTTCGGCGGGTCGGTGTGGACTTGTTGGGCCGAAGGGCCTGTTTCCACACTGTAATCTAATCTAAATCTAAATCTAAACTTTATAAATGTTGATCAAATGTTAAAATGAGGTTACAGCCTTGAAATTACATTTCTTGTATCAAATGTATTTATAATATGTTTTTGCCAGAAAGTAGCCTTGTTAATGTGTCTGTGGTTATTCTTGTCCCCTTAGAATAAAATGTCAAAAAAGTAGGTTATTTAGTAAATTATAATTGCACCTTCAAAGGAAAATGATTCTGCAGTAATTAATCCCTCCACCCCATGTACTATTCTTTTAATTTTGAATGCTTTTTCATTTCCTGTCTTTTAGATGACCCTATGTAACCCCTCATTTTACCCTGGTTAAGTGTACGGGAAGTTAACTTATTCTTAAGTTTTTTTTTTTGCTACTTTTATAATATGTGCGACACTGATCCAGAAAGATTTTTCCCTTACGTTCTCTCCGTCTTTTGCTGCTGAACCAAGTTAAGAGATGAGCAATCTTCATTGTTGAAGCTGTGACCTGTTATTGAAGCAAGTGTTACAGTGCTAATGCTGTATCATCCATCAAACATTTGCACAAAGAATTCCGAAGCAGCTGCACTCACTTTGGGGGAGGGGTAAAGAATGAGATTTCTCAACATTTGTATGTGGCTACTCGGCTAACTGTTCCTCATTTTAACTAGTGGCATTGAGTGTTAGGTGTATGCTGAATATAGATTTTGGAGTATAAAACTTAATTTTTAAAAAATATAGCTACATTTCACTGTTTGTTAAGGGAAGTTAAAACTATTTTTAAAGTTGCAATCTATGATTGTCATGCAAGAGATCTGTACCAATATCCACCATCTGAGTCTTATTGAACTTTGGGGTGCAAAGATGAACTGATGGAATAGCTGTCAACATTGTTTTTATTGTTAATTTAATAACACTTGGGGAAAAAAAAAATAATACTTGAAACCTGATTTCCAAGCAAAGTAAAAATAAATCACAAACCTGTTGTCAGAGGCCAGGTTTTAAACTCATGATAATTAATTCTATAAATGTGCACTGAAAAAATGTTGATGTTTCGCAGCTGACACTGTATTGGACAAATGTTTTGATCCTGAATTGTGAATTCCTTTTCCACTTTCTTTAAAATGCAATAAAAACGTATTTGGAGGAGTTGTTGTTTCCACCCTCCTCAGGATGAAAATCATTCTCCGATCCAGAAATGTTTGTTCAATGGGATATTCAATGAGATTGGTTTGGTCAACTGAATTTGTCCCTTTTGGACTTGTGAATACTGAACTAAATGAAATTGGCAATATCTGGGATATTTAAACAAAATTAATGACTTCTTAGTCAAAACTGTTCTAATGCAAATTGTCAAGGGCAGTTGTGGACAGCAAGACACCACTAGATTAATGTCTGTGTGTCCGTTTCTAAGCAAAATGCAAATTATTGAAACTTTATTTTTGTTATATTAATTACTGCTGGAAATTTCTTGTGAATAATTAATTATCAATAGAATTCTGGTAATACAAGTTGAACATTGCAAAACTATACTATGCAAATTATTGCATTAGTCACAGAAACGTTTTTGTTGATTCTTTTCATCTTACTTCACTTCACCTCTTTGCAAGTTTTAGGATCAGTGCCAACAGACTCACTGGTGATGATTCAGATTTAGAAACTAATATGGGATTAAAAACCCCTTTCCTCCCAAGTCTGTAAATATACTTACCTTCTGGCATCAAATGAGTCATGGCAGCCCTGCATAGATCAATAATTGTTTTCCACTCTTCATTCTTGATATGTATCTCCCTTCTCTTCTTTTTTCCAACTTCGCAAAAATGAGAAGAAGCTAAACGCTACAGTTTCTCAACAGCTGACTGCTATAAATGCTAAGGATAGTATGTTTTCCCAATACAATGGACAGTCAACAGTTTACACTTCACCCAAAGCCAGAGTCAAATTAGGAATTTGATACTTGGGGAATTGCAGAGGTGATCCCACATGCTATTATTTTAAGGCACAGTGTGTTATAGGTATTTGATAGTGTTTGGAAGAGTTGATGCAACCTCTTCTCAGTATTGAAATTGGGTAGACTGAAATTTGTATATTTTACTTTAGTCATAGAAATGTACAGCACGGAAACAGACCTTTTGGTCCAACTTGTCCATGCTGACCAGATGTCCCAACCCAATCTAGTCCTACCTGCCAGCACCCTGCCCATATCCCTCCAAATCCTTTCTGTTCAAACACCCATCCAGATGCCTTTTAAATGTTGCAATTAACTAGCTTCCACCACTTCCTCTGGCAGCTCAATCCATACATGTACCACCCTCTGCATGAAAAAGTTGTCCTTTGGGTCTCTTTTATATCTTTCCCCTCTCACCCTAAATCTATGCCCTCTAGTTCTGGACTTCCCGACCTCCGGGAAAAGAATCTATTTATTCTATTCATGACCCTCATGATTTTATAAACCTCTATAAGGTCACTCCTCAGCCTTCGACCCTCCAGGGAAAACAGCTTGAGCCTATTCAACCTCTCCCTATAGCTCAAATCCTCCAACCCAGGCATCGACTTTGTTTAAATGCGAAAAACATAGAAAAATATTGGACAACTGCTTCTGTTGATTTAATGACATGTTTAACAATTTTGCTTTAAGATATGAAATCTTGTTGCAACGTTTGGTAAAATAAAGATTTCTTAGCAGGATATGTACAGACTTCATTTCAATTTGGCTCCTGTTCAATATTCACATACTGTGCTTTGATAGCCCTCAGTGAAGTGATCTATTCATTACTGAAATGGTTTTTATGTGCTTTTATGGAATTATTAATGTAGGTTAAAATGTGAACATTATTAAACAAAGAATATTTCTTCATTAATGGTATTTAAATAAATCTAAACTTTATAACTTGTATTAGTTAAATTTTGCAGATTCTTGTAGTTGATTTTCACAAATAATTGTGGACTATTTAATTTTGAAAGTCACCTAACCATGTTTATAGAAAATGTATTTGGTTTTAATTTAGACTGTCAAGCTTCATAAGTCATTGTGCTTGTCCTGTTTGCATTCCTATTAATGCCAAAATGTCAAATGAAACAACCTCCTAATATTACAGTACAATGTGTGCAACTGATGATTAAACTGTTGGAAATTGAATTTCAACATAATGTTGTCAAAGATTGAATGTTTTGTTCAATCCAAGAAACAACATTTAAACTTTTATACTTATTTTCACTCCACAATTTTCTGAATGTATACCTGAAATAACAGTCTATAGCAATTAATTGGAAATGCTAAATTGTCTGAAACTGTAACATGTAACCTGATCTGAATACTGTTCAGAGAAATGTTCGTTAATAGATTTGTGATTTTACCGCTTTAATTCAAATTTTGAGTATCTTCCATCTTGATGTAATTGTATGCCCGTTTGGTTACAGTTTTAGTGATTTATCCTTGGAGTACGCTGCACAATCAGCCTGTGTTAGGTAAATCAATGCCTGAATACCCACCCTTTTGGATGGGAAGAGGAAGGAAGATCACTATGAAGTTCGAGACAGGGTGATGGCTAGGGTACTGAATGGCATCAGCACAATGGGTCAATATGGTGTGAGCTAGGGAGGAGGGGCGTTACTTGGAATCTCACATTTGAGTGCTATTGATATGGAAGTATTTGTTAGTACATCTCGGATTGGTTTAAATCTTCCATGTAGCTTACTTGAAGGATGCACTGAGACTGTGGAATTGTGCCCTAATAACTAAGTCAGTCGTTTCAATTGAGAAATTTAATAATAAAAGAAATACTATTTTGAATGTTGGGGATATTCATTATGTTCTTTTTGTCAATGTAGTTCAAATGTATGTCATTACTTGTTTCTATTATACACATTTGGAACATTTTGCATGAAATATACAGTAGTCCAGTGGTACAAGTGAAGTTAGAGACTTTGTTAGATGAGCAGAAACTTCCCAAATACAGAACATCCTCCTAATGATTGAGAACTGCAGGTTAAAGCGTCACTTGGGTTGAGGGTTTTTCTGTGCGCGCGTGCGCAACGTGATATCCATGGGTGGGATCTATTACTGAGCATGCGCCAAGTAGACGGGGCGCTAGTTCCGTGTTGGGATTTGCACATGCGTGGTGTGGCGGGCCGACGAAGGTGAGCGGGGCTTAGCAGGCGCACGGTGGAAACGGTAACCGGGGGCGAAGTTCAGCGGCGGAGCATCCTCTGGACTAGGCTTTGTACGTAGCTTCGTTAGCCTGTGAATCGGGTGGGTTCTCCTGGGTAAGGTATTTCCTGGGTGGGAAGGAAGTCTGCGTGCGGGCGGGTGTGGGTGGAATCCAGCTGCGGGTTCGCTGTCCCGGTACCGGAGCCCCACTGCTGGTGAACCCCATCGCTCGGTTCGGGAGCCTGGCTGCTGGTTCCGGCCACGTCAGGATTCCTGCTTCGTGCTGGTTGTTTCCTGGTGCCAGAGCCACACAACGAGCCCATTCATTCCCATCCCTGCTGGAGAGACGGGCGGCACTGGCTGGAAACCGCACTCCATTCAATCTAAGCTCATAGTATAAGGAAACTCGGGTCTCTGTCTAAAAGCACCTCTGAAAAGTTTATAACTCAGAAACTGCAAATAGTCTAAATTGCTGGACGGGAAAGGCATACGTAATTTCGGGAAATAAGGTATCAAGGTTCACTAAAATCTGACCGTTATAAACTTTATAAACTTTCCATGTCTGAGATTCCTTTCAGCTTGAATCTAGCGCGGTGTTCCAGGCCATTTATTGATTGCTTAACCTCTTTACACGTTGTTCGCATACTTGACCTGTGAGGTCAACTGGAAGGAATGTCTTGCAAAGCTATTCGGTTGGCATTGTTGAAAAACCGGTCAGATCCCATGAGAATCCTTCATTGGTCAGTGTAGAAAATGCTTTGTGTAAATACAAGTTGTTATTTCTCACTTTTTCTTAATGGCTTCTTAGCCCTGCTTTTGACAAAGGATGGTCGGGATGCCAGTAAAGGTTTATGTACAACATCTATGAAAGTTTTAAAGTATAAACCATTTGATTACTGTTCACAGTGACTGTCGTGGAGCGCCTTCAATTCTGTAATTGTGTTGCAGAATGGTCAGTTTTGCAAAGATGAATCATTGTATTAATGATCAATTAATGATACATGTCCAATGAAAGGTACAGATTTAATGTGCTTGACTAGTGATAGATTGCACTCAGTTTAAAGGCTAGCAAAATACAAGGGTTATTTTTGGTTTAGCAGAGAGCTAATTTGAAGAGTGTAGTGCTGGAAAAGCACAGTTGATCAGGCAGCATCCAAGGATCAGGATAATTGATGTTTCGAGCATAAGCCCTTCATCAGGAATGAGGCCTCATTCCTGACAAAGGGCTTGAAGGGCTTATGTCCGAAACATCAATTCTCCTGCTCCTCAGATGCTGCTTGACTGGCGAGCTGTGCTTTTCCATCACCACACTCTCTTCAACTCTGATCTCTAGCATCTGCAGTCCTCACTTTCTCCTTAGCAGAGAGCTATTCATGTAAAGAAATCTGAAGTTATTGATAGGGATAAACTAAATTCTCTTAAATTAGGTGAAAACACCCATCCTCCCTCAGCTGATGAATCAATATTCCTCCATGTTGAATGACACTTGGAGGAAGCACTGAAAATGACAAGGGCACAGAATGTTCTCTGGGTAAGGAATTTCTGTGTCCACCACCAGTAGTGGTTCAGCAACAACATTACGGACCGGGTGGATTATCATTGATGTATAGCCGTAAAAAAAAATTCTAATGAGTGATTAGATTCACAAATGCTTAAGAGAATGAACTTGTAAATGCAACATATTTGAATTTTTAATGTGACTGTATGACCTTAAGAATGTGGCACTTTATTGTTTCAGAACCTGTAGATTTGAGGACCAAGCCATAAATAAGAATTTGTTCTTCAACTTGAACTTTGTTATTAAGTGGTGAGTAAACATCAGTAATCCTGGAGAAACTTGATTGAGCTTCTGAAGAAATTATTGTTACAGTTGAATTTTGACAATGTAATTAATTCTGAATCACTTTGATATTTTATAGAAAATGACAACAGCAGAGAAGATCCTAGTGACAGGTGGAGCTGGTTACATTGGTAGCCATTGTGTGATTGAGCTGGTCAAAGCTGGATACGTTCCGGTTGTGATAGACAACTTTCATAATGCGATCAAAGGTATAAAATGTTTTAGGTTTATTTTGTAGCAACTTGTTTGTGAATCTATATGATGGATTGCTTTATTCTCAACAAAGAAATGAAACTGGATGGACCTTCGGCATTGACCTAGGTATCAGAAAAGATGATGGCAGGAACAGCCCTGTCGACTCTGCAAAATCCTCCTTCCTAACATTTCGGGTTAGTGCCAAAATTGGAAGAACCGTCTCTCGTGTTAGTCAGACAAGACCCTGACATTCTGTAAAGTATGATTGTGTGTTTTGACTATATGCTAGATATCACCATCACAGTTCCTGGTTATGTCCTGTCCCACCAGAAGGACAGACGCAGCAAAGGTGGTAGAACAGTGGTATATAATTGTGAGGGAGTTGCCCTTTAAGTCCTCAACATGGACTTCAGACCTCTTGAAGTCAAATGGCTTCAGGTTAAACATTGGGAAATGAAATCTCCTGCTGATTACCACGATCCATCCTCTCTCACCTGATGAATCAGTACTCCTCCATGTTGAATGATACTTGGAGGAAGCACTGAAAATGGCAAGGGCACAGAATATGGCTCAGTAACAACATTATGGACAGGCTGGTCAGGCCTTAAAGGGCATAACTGCACGGCTGGGTCTGCAGCTGCTGGAGAGGGAACTAATGAGGGAAAAACATACTTGACCTCACCCTTGCCAATCTGCCAGCTGCAAATGAATCTGTCTGTGACTGTATCAGTAAGAGAGATCAATGCACAGTTCTTGTGGAGATGAAGTCCTGCCTTCGCATTGAGAATACCTTCCATTGTGTTGTGACACTATCATTGTGCTAAATGGGACAGACTTCAAACAGAAACAACTCAAGAGTGGGCATACGTGAGGCACTGTGAGCCATCAACAGCAGCAGAATTGTACTCCAGCACATCTGTAACCTCATGGCCTGGCATAAACTGTACTCAACCATTACCATCAAACCAGGAGATCAACCCTGGTTCAATGGAGAGCGCAGAAGGCATACCAAACAATGAAGTATCAGTTTGGGAAAGCAAATTTCCCAGCAATTTTTCTTTTCATTCCTAAAACTGAGGTGTCAGTTTGGTGAAGCTACCAAATAGCATAGGCAGCAAGTGATAGACAGAGCTAAGCGATCCCACAATGAATGGATCAGATTCAAGCTCTATCATAACCGGTCGTGAATGATGTTGGACAATTGAGCAACTTACTGGAGGAGGACATTCCACAAAGATCCCCATCCTCGATGGAAGAGCCCAACACATCAGTGCAAAAAATGAGGCTGAAACATTTGCAGCAATCTTCAGTCAGAAGTATTGAGTGGATGGTCCACTTGACCTTCAGGGCTCCCCAGCACCATGGATACCAGTCTTAGCATAATTTGATTCACTTCACATGATAGCAAGAAACAGTTGGAGGCACTGGATACTGCAAAGGCTGTGGGCCCTGACAACATTCCAGCAATAGTCCTGAAGATTTGTACTCCAGATCTAGCTGCTCCCTTAGCCAAGCTGTTTCAGTATAATTGCAACACTGGTATCTATCCAACAATGTGGGGGAGGTTGTCCAGATATGTCCTGTATGTAAAAAGCAGGACAAATCCAACCTGGCCATTACCACCCTACCAGTCTACTCTCAACTTTCATAAATGATGGAAGCTGTCATCAACAGTACTTTCGAGCAGCACCTGCTTAGCAATAACCTGTTTAGTGGAGCCCACTGCGTTCCGCCAAGGCCTTCAGCTCCTGATTCCATTACAGCCCCCTTGGTTCGAACATCAGCAAAAGAGCTGAATTCCAGGGTGAGGTGAGAGTGACAGCCCTTGACATCAGGACTGCATTTGACTGAGTGTGTTATTAAGGACTCATAATAAAACTGGAATCAATGGGACTTATGATTCCAACCAGCAGAGTTTATCTCACCTGGTACGTGGGAAGTAGGTTGTAGTTAGAACATAGAAGAATACAGCGCAGTACAGGCCCTTTATTAAGGACTCATAATAAAACTGGAATCAATGGGACTTATGATTCCAACCAGCAGAGTTTATCTCACCTGGTACGTGGGAAGTAGGTTGTAGTTAGAACATAGAAGAATACAGCGCAGTACAGGCCCTTTGGCCCTCGATGTTGCGCCGATCCAAGCCCACCTAACCTATACTAACCCACTATCCTCCATATACCGATCCAATGCCCGCTTAAATGCCCACAAAGAGGGAGAGTCCACCACTGCTACTGGCAGGGCATTCCATGAACTTACGACTCACTGAGTGAAGAACCTACCC
>NC_057736.1:27007180-27019371 GCF_004010195.1 Chiloscyllium plagiosum
TGTTTTTAAAAATTCTCAAGGTCAAGGACCAGGCTCGCAGGAAAGTAGTCTGACACAGGACAAACAGCCAAGAGGCGAGTCTGCTAGAATATGAGCGTTTTATTCCCCGCAGCGTCGCCACAACCAGGTCTCATACTTACAACGGGTCTGGCTTATACTCACTCTACATGTTCCCGGAACTGGGAGCCGTCAGTTCTCGTAGAGCGGTTGCCAACAACCCACGCTCGGCGGTTAGACGTAACCCCGGAGCAGACTCCCGGGTCTGGTTTATACTCACTCTACGTGTTACCGGAACTGGGAGCCGTCAGTTCTCGTAGAGCGGTTGCCAACAACCCACGCTCGGCGGTTAGACGTAACCCCGGAGCAGACTCCCGGGTCTGGTTTATACTCACTCTACGTGTTACCGGAACTGGGAGCCGTCAGTTCTCGTAGAGCGGTTGCCAACAACCCACGCTCGGCGGTTAAACGTAACCCCGGAGCAGACTCTACCGAACTGGAGACTTTTCCAGCTGATATACTCTTTTCCAGATATAAACATTCATGTGAACAGCAGAGCAAGGCTAAAAAACACATTCCATTCTGGTTACATACAGATAAGAAGATTCACACGGGGAGGTGTGTAATAAGATTCACACGGGACTAAGCAACACCTCCATTCCGGTTAGATTCACACATGTATTGGGACACAATTTTAACCCTTTCACCACATTCCACTGCTTGGCCCAATACATGTGTTGCATTATGATTCACACATGTATTGGGACATAATTTTACACCACATTGGCCCACCCATCTTCAGCTGCTTCATCAGTAACCTTCCCTACATCATAAAGTGGGAAATGGGGATATTTGCCAATTATTGTACAATGTTCACTATCTGCAACTCTTCAGATATTGAAGCAGTCACATTCAAATAAGACTAGATCTGGGTAATGCCCAGGCTCGGTTGACAAATGGCAAATATCATTTTATGCCACATAAATGACAATACCTCTTATTGAATAGAGTCTATCTAACCACTGCCCTTGACGATCAGTGCTATTAGGAGGAGAATGTGAGGTCTGCAGATGCTGGAGATCAAAGTTGAAACTTTATTGCTGGAACAGCACAGCAGGTCAGGCAGCATCCAGGGAACAGGAGATTCGACGTTTCGGGCACAGGCCCTTCTTCAGGATCACTGAATCCCCCACTATCGATATCCTCGAGTTTACTATTGACCACAAACTCAACTGAACTCATCATATAAACACAGTAGCTGCAAGAGCAGGTCCCAGATTAGAAATACTGCACTGAGTAACTTGCCTCCTGACTCTGCAGAAGTTGCCCACCATCTACAAGGCAAAGTCAAGAGTGTGACTGAATACTCACTATTTGTCTGAATGCATGCAGCTCCAACAGCACTCAGGAAGCTTAAACACCATTCAGGACAAAGCTCACTTGGTTGAAACATTCTCAAACATCCATCCATTCCAGCACTGAAACTCAGTAGTAGTAGCAGTGTTACTATCCACAAGATGTACTACAGAAATTCACCAAAAATCCTCAGCACCTTCCACACCCATGACCACTCCCATCTAGAAGGACAAAGGCAGTAAATACATGGGAGCACCCCCACCAGCAAGTTATCCTCCAAGTCACTCACCATCCTGACTTGGAAAAATATCGCTATTCCTTCACTGATACTGGGTCAAAGTCCTGAAATTCTCTCCCTAAGGGCATTGTGGGTCAAACTACAGCATGTGGACTGCAGTGGATTAAGAAGGCAGCTCACGACCACCTTCATGCGCAATTTGAAATGGGCAATAAAGCCAGCGTTGCCCACATCCCATACATAAATAATAATTTTTCAGCACAATATTGCTTTCATCTTTTGCCTCTGTATGACATGATGGTGGTTACTGGAGACCAGGCAGGTCCTGGGTTGGATCAATGTTCAGCACTGATTTCGTATTGAAAACCAGTTAGTTTGGGGAATTAGTTCAAGAGAGACAGGTAATGGCATTCAGACTATGGATTACTATCCAGTGATGTGTAATAGAACCTGATGGACAGATCAGATAGAGACAGTGTGAGGCTGTGACAGCTACCTTGGATGTGCAATTAACTGCTCAGCTTTGCATTTGAAGAATTGGGTGTGTTAGCAGAGGACCTTGAACTCCTGTAGGATCCACACTTTCGGTATCCAACGGAATTGACGTCAGCTGGGATGAGATTGGGCAACTGTTGGGAAAGGCACTTAAATGGCCAATCCTTAAAACGAAGCATTCCCATTGTAGGGAATTGATTTGCAGGTAACAATTTATGACCGCTTTGAATATCCTGAATTGTAATATCAGTAATAAAGTTCCAAACAACCTTTCCTCTTGTTTTGCACTGTTAGGAACCACATTGCTGGTGAGGAATTTGTTTGGGTGCAGAGCACCCTGTCAAATGGACAGTTGAATATTTTTCAAGTTTTGTGTGTTCCCCTTTTCATATGATGAATAGAAACTGTCAGAAATACTAAGCCATTCTGGTAGCATGTGTGCAGTTAACATTTCTGGTCTTGTGTCTAAATACTGTACAATATTTTTGGTTGTACTTTTAACGTGAGGTTGGCTGTGAAGTTGCTGCAAAATTAGCATTTTATTATTTGTAGTATTGTAATTGGGTTATCAAGTTTCAAAATTGAACTTTTCTTTAGGACATCCTAACCCTTATCCAAATTAACCCCCTTTTTCACTTTAAGATTGTTACAAAAGTACCATCGTAGACCATGCATTTCAGAGAACCAAGACATCTACAGGAAATGTTTCCAGTTAATCTCTTGGTTAGAAATAAACAAAACTAAGCATGAACCTGTATTGAGCCCTTAAACACCTTTGAGCAAACTAAAAGACTTTATAGCCAATGAACTTCCTTTGAAATTTACTCCCTATTGTGTAGGAAATGATCCCCCATGGGAGATTGGTTAGCAAGGTTAGATCTCATGGAATACAGGAAGAAACGGCTGTTTGGATACAGAACTGGCTCAAAGTTGGAAGACAGAGGGTGGTGGTGGAGGGTTGTTTTTCAGACTGGAGGCTTGTGACCAGTGGAGTGCCACAGGGATCGGTGCTGGGTCCTCTACTTTTTGTCATTTACGTAAATGATTTGGATGCGAGTATAAGAGGTACAGTTAGTAAGATTGCAGATGACACCAAAATTGGAGGTGTAGTGGACAGCGAAGAGGGTTACCTCAGATTACAACAGGATCTGGACCAGATGGGCCAATGAGCTGAGAAGTGGGAGATGGAGTTTAATTTCGATAAATGCAAGGTGCTGCATTTTGTGAAAGCAAATCTTAGCAGGACTTATACACTTCATAGAGTCATAGAGATGTACAGCATGGAAACACATCCTTGGGTCCAACCCGTCCATGTCGACCATTTATCCCAACCCAATCTAGTCCCACTTGCCAGCACCCGGCCCGTTGCAATTGTACCAGACTCCTCCACATCCTCTGGCAGCTCATTCCATACACGTACCACCCTCTGCGTGAAAATGTTGCCTCTTGGGTCTCTTTTATATCTATCCTGTCTCACCCTAAACCTATGCCCTCTAGTTCTGGACTCCCCAACCCCAGGGAATAGACTTTGCCTATTTATCCTATCCATGCCCCTCATAATTTTGTAAACCTCTATAAGGTCACCCCTCAGCCTCAGACGCTCCATGGAAAACAGCCCCAGCCTGTTCAGCCTCTCCCTGTAGCTCAGATCCTCCAACCCTGGCAACATCCTTGTAAATCATTTCTGAACCCTTTCAGGTTTCACAACGTCTTTCTGATAGGAATGAGACCAGAATTGCACGCAATATTCCAACAGTGGCCTGACCAATGTCCTGTACAGCCGCAACATGACCTCCCAACTCCTGTACTCAATACTCTGACCAATAAAGGAAAGCATACCAAACGCCGCCTTCACTATCCTATCTACCTGCGACTCCACTTTCAAGGCGCTATGAACCTGCACTCCAAGGTCTCTTTGTTCAGCAACACTCCCTAGGACCTTACCATTAAGTGTATAAGTCCTGCTAAGATTTGCTTTCCCAAAATGCAGCACCTCACATTTATCTAAATTAAACTCCATTTGCCACTTTTCAGCCCAGTGGCCCATCTTGTCCAGATCCTGTTGTAATCTGAGGTAACCCTCTTTGCTGTCCACTACGTCTCCAATTTTGGTGTCATCTGCAAATTTACTAACTGTACCTCTTATACTCGCATCCAAATCATTTATGTAAATGACAAAAACTGGAGGGCCCAGCACTGATCCTTGTGGCACTCCACTGGTCACAGGCCTCCAGTCTTAAAAACAACCCTCCACCACCAACCTCTGTCTTCAACCTTTGAGCCAGTTCTGTATCCAAATGGCTAGTTCTTCCTGTATTCCATGAGATCTAACCTTGCTAATCAGTCTCCCATGGGGAGCCTTGTCGAATGCCTTACTGAAGTCCATATAGATCACATCTACTGCTCTGCCCTCATTAATCTTTTATTACTTCATCAAAAAACTCAATCAAGTTTGTGAGACATGATTTCCCGCGCACAAAGCCATGTTGACTATCCTGAATCAGTCCTTGCCTTTCTGAATACATGTACATCCTGTCCCTCAGGATTCCCTCCAACAACTTGCCTACCACCGAGGTCACGTAATGGTAAGGTCCGAGGGAGTGTTGCTGAACAAAGAGACCTTGGAATGCAGGTTCATAGCTCCTTGAAAGTGGAGTCGCAGGTAGGTAGGAATGTGAAGAAGGCATTTGGTATGCTTTCCTTTATTGGTCAGAGTATTGAGTACGGGAGTTGGGGTGTCATGTTGTGGTTGTACAGGACATTGGTTAGGCCACTGTTGGAATATTGCGTGCAATTCTGGTCCCTTTCCTATCGAAAAGATGTTGTGAAACCTGAAAGGGTTCAGAAAAGATTTACAAGGATGTTGCCATGTTGGAGAATTTGAGTTATAGGGAGAGGCTGAACAGGCTGGGGCTGTTTTCCTTGGAACTTCAGAGGCTGAGGGGTGACCTTATAGAAATTTACAAAATTATGAGGGGCATGGATTGGGTAAATAGGCAAAGTCCTTTCTCTGTGGTCGGGGAGTCCAGAACTAGAGGGCATAGGTTTAGGGTGAGAGGGGAAAGATATAAAAGAGACTTAAGGTGCAACTTTTACAACAGAGGGTTGTACGGGTATGGAATGAGCTGCCAGAGGAAGTGTTGGAAGCTGGTACAATTGCAACATTTAAGAGGCATTTGGATCGGTATATGAATAGAAAGGGTTTGGAGGGATATGGGCCGGCAGGTGGGACTAGATTGGGTTGGGATATCTGGTCGGCATGGACAGGTTGGACCGAAGGATCTGTTTCCATGCTGTACATCTCTATGACTCTATAAATGTGCCACCAGGTGACCTGCCAGAACACCACCTCTTCAAATCATTTCTATAGATCATTTATCTATCTGGGGGAGATGATGGGATCACTGTTTCTATTTATCCAAAATGCATCTTTAAGAGCACAGCACTACCTCAATACTGTATGAAAACGTCAGTATAGAATTAGCGCTGAGGTATTTAATTTAAACCCACAAAACTACTGTAACTATAGACACCTAAACGAAGGGCTACTTTTGCGACAAGGAAGGTCAGTAATCTGATACTTCTGTTTAATGGTGAAAATAAGATGGTGATTTCTGTCTGACCATAATAGCTGAAGGCTTCTGTAAAGATACCTCCCCCTCCTGCCCCAATACGAATTTCCACTGGTGTGGTTCAGTGCGCGTGCAAAGGCATTGAACTCTGATGAATCAACTTTTTTACCAGTTAAATAAAGGAACTATTATACAAGTTAGGTGAAGTGACATTTACAATCTGGGCAAAATTGTCTTGTGGTCATGATTAAGTGGTCAGAAGTACACCCCAACAGTTGTCAAATTGCTTGATAAAAATTGTTAGCTTGGTAAGCTGTTTGTTCCACCCAAAGAGTGAGATTGTTTGCTGAGGATGATTATATTACTTGCCTGGAAAAAGTCAACTTCTTTTTCTAATCCAGGTGAAGGTGGAATTCCTGAAAGCATTCATCGTGTGAATCAGATCACGGGGACTGACATAATCTTCCAAGAAATTGATCTACTTGATGAATCTGCTCTAAGCAATCTGTTTAAAGAGGTACCACTTGGAATCCAGATGCTTGTAACCAGCTTTCCTTAGCTTTTTAAATTTTAGTTAAGGTTTAGCAATACAGTTTATTTTTTGTGCCATCACTCAGGTTGCTGTTTTCCATTGTCCAGCTCATCTGCTGCCAAAAACCTCATTCATGTCTTTGTTATATCGAGATTTAACTATTCCAGTGCACTGCCAGCTGGACTCCTTTTTTATTTGTTGATGTGAAGTTTGACTCTTAATTGCCCTCGTCAGAAACAATGATCTTCTGTTTGGAATCATGTGTAGGCTAGACCCAGGTAAGGTGGGGGTGGCACGGTGGCTCAGTGGTTAGCACTGTTGCCTCGCAGCACCAGGGTCCCAGGTTCAATTCCAGCTTCTGATATTGTCTTTGTGGAGTTTGCACATTCTCCCTGTGTCTCTGTGGGTTTCCTCTGGGTGCTCAGTTTCCTCCCAAGTCCAAAGATGTGCAGGTTAGGTGAATTGACCATGCTAAATTGCCCACAATGCGATGTGCATGAGGGAGATGGGTCTGGGTGGGTTACTCTTTTGGAGGGTCGGTGTGGACTGGTTGGGCCAAAGGGCCTGTTTCCACACTGTAGGGAATCTAATCTAATTAATCTAAGGTTGGCAGATTTCCTTCTATAAAAGAAATTTTTCTGCAAATTTAGATTTCCTTCTCCAGAAGCATAAATGACCATTGACAGTGGCTACATGGTTGCCACTGTGCCAGATATTATTGAATTCAAATACCACCACCGTGCCATGATGGAATTTGAACCCATGTCCCTCGAGCATAAAAAATATGAGCAGGAACTGCCAATTTGGCCCATCAAGCTTGCTCTGCCATTCGTTAAGATCATCCAACCTCTAGGTGAAGAGATTTCTCCTCATTGGAGTACAAAATGATTTAACCCACATCCTTAGACTATGACTCCTGGTTCTGGATTCCATTGCAAAATCAAGCATTGGACCATAGACGTATAAAAATAGAAGTGGGAGTAGGCCATTCAGACTTCAAACCTGCTTTGCATTCAGATGATCAGCCATGACTAATCATGATTATATTTTTTGTTTTTATCCCTGCCACTGCAGGAGAAGTCTTATAAGCATTTTATCCTCTCTGCTCACTTGTTTGAGATTTGAGGCTTGTCAAGCTGGAAGTTAGGCATAAATTATTTTATTGTTACAAATGTGAATGCACAAAATTCATTGGCTGCAAGTACTTAAAACATCTGGAGATTGTGAAAGGTGCTGTATAAGTGCAAGCTTGTTCTTAAAATATTTTGAAACACTTGCATGGTCATATTCACGCATTTAGCGATGGGACAGCATTTCGCAGTAGTCAGATGATTATTTCATAATAGTATTGGAACTAGTAGTTTTATTTTGTTGGTTGAAATGTTTGGGACTAAGTATAGTGAATTACTGTGCTGTCCTTACGAACAGTTGATGACTTGAGTTTGAAAGCACTTACATTTTTGCAAAACAAAACTCCTCTGCATATAACTACGTTGTTCTTAACTGTGTGATTATCGTCAAATTTTATTTGCAGAGGACATTTTGGGCTTAATCTGTAACACTAAATTGATGAGCTGTTAGTGTTAAAATCTATTTATTGCTATTACAGATGAAAATTAACACCTTCACTTAAGTGCAATAAATCTAATTTCCAATGAGAATGTTTCTAGGATGGTGTAATGCCTCAGGCGTTCTCCAGCCACGTGTAAACTTGATGATTAGAACAACTGATTTAAGTGCATTTTAGTAATTAGCATAACTTTCCTTTTCCAGCACAATTTCTCAGCTGTGATCCATTTTGCTGGGTTGAAGGCTGTTGGAGAGTCTGTCCAGAAGCCTCTTTTATATTATAAAGTTAACCTGACAGGAACAATTAAACTTCTGGAGGTAAGTGTGCTAAGTTAGGAAGTTCCTCTGTAAGATAAACTGTGGGACAGTTGAGAACATAGTGTTTAGGGCTGTGGTGCTTGCTTTTCTTTATGCATTGACAAAGACAGTGTCAGTAAGGTAGGTATGTGTTAATTCTAGCTGTTAAGATGAAACCCAGATTTTGAGCATGGATCAGTTCATGGAATTTGACTTATATTTCTTTCTCCTATTGAAAGCAATAGTGTGTGCTTTGGATTAAAATATCTAAGTTTGCTGGTTATACTGGAAGGATAGACATAAAGGAAAAGGAGGTGGGTTAGTTTTGTTATAAAGGAAGATACCATTGTGGTGGTGTGTAGATATACAAATGGAGCATGCTATGGAATCGGGTTGGGTGGAAATAGAGAATAACATGGGAAAGAAGTCACAAATGGGAGTCATCAGAAGGCTCCCAAAGAGTTGCTTTGCTGCTGGGACAAAGTACAAATGAGAAAATGTTGGAGGTGTGTAGGAAGGGCATTGCCATGTTTTGGGTGATTTTAATCTGTGTATTGACTAGACGCATCAGATGTGCAAGGGTGACCTGGAAGATTGATTTGAAAAGTGCATCAGGGATTGTTTCTTAGAGCAGTATTTTACGCAACCTACCTGGGTACGGCCTATTTTAAATCGGGTAGGATTAATAATATCCTTTGTAGTTAAGGATCCTCTATGGAGTGTAACAATCATAAGTGGTGCAATTTCAAATTCAGTTTTGGAAAGCAATTTGAATCTCAAACGAGTATCCTCAACTTAAACAAGGGCAATTACAGATGTACGAAGGAAGTTGTCTAAGTAGATTGTTGGGATCAGAAATGTTGCAAACTGTGAAATGAGTGGGTGAAACTGTAACAGGCAGGTTCAGTATGGGGCAGTGAGAGATTGTTCACTTGGGACTCAATAACATTTTTTTTGGGATCCATGTGCAGATGTCAGTAAAAACAACAGTAAACTGGTACAAAAGTTGTTAGAAGTTGCTTACACTTCAAGGAGACAAATAGTAGGAGGTGGAAAATTTGCTGCAGTTGTTTACATCGCTAATTAAACCAATCTGAAGTATTGCATTAATTCCCTGGAGACTGTCCCTCAGGAAGGATACATTGCAAGTGATATAGTGCATATTCCACAATGACGCTGGGGCTAAAATGGTTAAGATCTGAGCTCAGGTGGCCTGAACTTGTATTCTCGGGTACAGAAGATTAAGAAGTGATCTGATTGAAGACCTTAATTGGTTATAGGAGAAACTGTTTCCTTTGCTGAGCTTTCTTGATAAAGGAGCATTACCTTTAAAATCAGAGGTGGGCCATTCAAGGGTGAAGTCAGCAGGCATCCCTTCATAAAAAGGACAGTGGAAGCTGTTGCTGCGAGGTCAATCGAAAAATCAGAATTTAAAATGATTTTTGATAGGCCGAGTTTTGAGGAATGTGGAACCAAGTTAGCTGAATGGAAATGTATTTTAAATCGAGCATAAGGTGGGAAATGAAAAGATGAGTAGATGAAGTTTAAAAAATAGATCAAGTGTGACCATATTAATTAGTGGAACAGACTTGAGGCTAAATACCCTACTCCTGCTCTGAATTTCCTAGAAGTGCAGATAACTCTCTGAATTCATGTTCACAGCTGTTATTCTTTGTTTGTGACCCAAATCTCAGATTTGAATGAGCTAGTTCACTATAGAGTGGGGGAAAGGATCATTGCTGAATGCAAGTCTTTCGCAAACAGAGTTCAGGCACAAACCACAGGTGATTAATTTTGTTCGTTCCCTTTCTTTCTCATTCCTCCACTTCCGTCTCCACCACCACCAC
The DNA here is from genome assembly GCF_004010195.1 of Chiloscyllium plagiosum. Taxonomy (NCBI): domain Eukaryota; kingdom Metazoa; phylum Chordata; class Chondrichthyes; order Orectolobiformes; family Hemiscylliidae; genus Chiloscyllium; species Chiloscyllium plagiosum. Next base: position 27,017,084 of record NC_057736.1, read on the forward strand.
CACCTCTTCTGCCTCCCAACCCCATAAGCCTGCCTGCTGTCACTCAGTACACCACCATTGATCTATTACCAATGTAGACAGGATTAAGTCTGCCACTTTGTTCCTCACTCTGCAAGGCATTTGCCATCTTGTATAACCGCTAATGTGGTTGGCTGCTTTTTTGTGAGAGGTTTAGTAACATGTTGTATAGTGTATGGTTGTGATGCCCCATAAAAGATTGGAAATTTGTGCATATGGCAATGGGAAGAAATTATATTGTCTACCTCTGCTTACCTGTTGTATATTTTAATAATTAGCTGTTACTTTTGAAAGAAGATTTGGGTGAGCTCTATTTGTTTTTGTGAGGCTGCTCAGACATCGAGGGTAAATACACATATTTGTGGTTATAAATGATACAGTATTTGGAAACAATATCATTTTCAAGTTCCTCATTCTCCAGATTTTAAAATGTCAGCACCAGCATAAGTGGTAGGAGTGTGAGCTGTGAGGAGGATGCAGAGATGTGTCGATGTATTGTGGACAGATGAAGTATAATGTGGATAGCTGTGAAATTATTCGCTTCGGTTCCAAAAAAAAACCAGAAAAGCGGTGAATTATCTGAATAGCTTTGATTGGGAAAGCGGGGAGGTGCAACAAGACCTTGGTTCCTCTGTACACCAGTTGGTGAAAGAAAGAAAGAAAGAGAGTGCATGTGGTGGGTTGGTCTTTATAGCAAGAGGATTCGCCTATAAGAGCAAGGGTGTCTGACCTTGTACAGGGTCTTGATGAGACACACGTGGGATATTGTGTGTTGTTTTGGTCTCCTTAATCTGGCAAAGGGTGTCCTAGACATGAAGACAGTGTAGCAAAAGTTTACCAGACTGATTCCTGGGATGGCAGGACTGACATATAAAGCGAGACTATCTGTTATGATGATAGTCACTGGACTGGATCTCAGAGAAATCTATAAAATTTTAATAGGATTAGACATGGTAAATGCAGGAAGGATAGTCCCAATGACGAGGAAGGCCAGAACCAAGGGGTCACAATCTAATGATACAGGGTAGGCAATTTAGCAATGAGAAATTTCTTCACCCAGAGAGTGGTGAGCCTATGGAACTCTTTGACACAGTGTTTGAGGCCAAAGCATTGAATATTTTTGAGGAGTTATATTGGGTCAAAGGGATCAAAAGCATATGGGGCTAAAACAAGAATAGGTTACTATGTTGGATCATCAGCCAAGATCATATTGCATAGCACGACAGGCTCAAAGGTCTTTAAATTTAGCCTTGTTAGTACAGATATTGAATATAACATTCTGGCACATTTTAAATCTTTTAAGTCTGTAGTGTACTTGAATAACTTTGCTCTTACACAGTGGTCTGACCGCAAATGAGCAGCGTGATTTTCAGACTATTGGACGGTTGCCTTTACTGAAAAGGTCTTTGAAGCAGAAATCTGGGAAATTGTGAATCTGCAATTACAGACTGGATTTAATGAAGTCACACTCTGAAAGCTCATGTTTTCAAATAAGTCCATTGGACTATAACCTGGTGTTGTGTGATAAAATGAAGGCAGAGCCTCAAGTGAGTGCTGAGTTAAAATTGTAGCTTTCATTCAGTCTTTCAAACCTCAGGGCTTGAGTATATTTTTGACCTGTTCTCACTACAGATGCTGTTTGAGTGTGTCCTGTCAAGTTTGCAGTTTGCATTTTGCAAATGGAAAATGTAATTACAATCACTACAAATTGGAAAGACCTGTCATTGAGAAATGAGAGGTCGTTGGTAAGGACATTACCCAAAAGGATGTTGAGGTTGGTTTTCGATGATGTGAACTTTGAATTTTTGAATGATTTATCCTTTTCTTTTGTTGCCTTAGACAATGAGAACATATGGTGTTAAAGACATTGTTTTCAGCAGTTCAGCAACTGTATATGGAAATCCCAGTTACCTGCCCATCGATGAGGCACATCCCGTTGGCAGCTGCACTAATTCTTATGGAAAAACAAAGTACTTCATTGAAGAAATGATTAAGGATCTCTGCTACGCAGAAAAGGTATTTCTTACCATTGTATGAGTTTGGCACCTGTTGAAGTTGTCAGACCGAAAGTAGGCTGTGTATAATGTTAGGTAAAAACAATGACTGCAGATGCTGGAAACCAGATTCTGGATCAATGGTGCAGGAAGAGCACAGCAATTCAGGCAGCATCGAGGAGCTTCAGCAAAATCGACGTTTCGGGCAAAAGCCCTTCATCAGGAATAAAGGCAGAGAGCCTGAAGCATGGAGAGATAAGCTAGGGGAGGGTGGGG
>NC_057736.1:27019730-27062923 GCF_004010195.1 Chiloscyllium plagiosum
GAGACACCCGCACCAATCAACCAAACCGCCCGTGGCCCAACATTTCAACTCCCCCTCCCACTCTGCCGAGGACATGGAGGTCCTGGGCCTCCTTCACCGCCGCTCCCTCACCACCAGATTGCTACAGCTGTCCCAGTCCAGTCAAACAACAACCTGACATTGATTCTGGGAGTCCGTCCCAAAAACTACATTGCCATCTCTAGGTATGTCCCATCCTACTGCCGGATAGACCCACCAGAGGTGCTGGCACTGAGGTGTGTGGTTGGGAAGGAGTTTCCCTGGGATGACTCAACATTGACTCCAGACCCCCATGAGGTCTCATGGCATCAAGTAAAAACATGAGCAAGAACATAAGAAATTAGAGCAGGAGTAGGACTTTCAGTCCATCTTATCTGTGCTGCAATTCAATAAGATTATGTCTGATCTGCCCTCGGCCTCAACTTCTTTCTCGTGCCAGCTCTTGCAGCACTCAACTGTTGAATAATTCAAAAATCAATCAACCTTATCGTTAAATATGTTGTGATCCAGCCTCTGCAACTCTAGGATAGACTATTCTCCCAGACAGAAATGCAGAGAAAAAATTCCTTCCCATCTCAATTTTAAATGAATTGCCCCTTATTCTGGCCTTCAAGCTGGCTGAGTCTTCACAGGCATAGCTGTCAGACTCTGTGGCAGATTCTGAAGGAAGCAACAAGATGGAAATACATCTACTTGACCTCATCCTGACTGATCTACCTGTCTCCGCTCTATTTGTCCATGAAATGATTATTAGGGGTGTTCATGCAATGTCATTATTAAAACAAAGTTCTGTCGTCATACTGAGGATACCCTCCCTTGTGCAGTGTGTCCCTATCGTCGTGCTAAAAGGAACAGATCTTGAATAGATCCAACAACCACAAATTGAGCATCCATGGTTCATCAGCAGCAGTAGTGCTGAATTGTACTATCTGTAACGTTGTGGCCTGACATTACCTCATTCTACCATTAACGTTCAGTTGGGAGATCAAATTTAGATGAATGCAGAGGGCATGGGTAAACATAAAGAAGTCAATCTGGTTGAGATTGAAACAGCCCTGTCTACTGCATGCTGCTTCTACTGTTTGGCATGCAACCAGTCATAAGTGATCCCTACACCTAATGATCATATTTAAGCTCTGCAGCATCTGGTTGTGAATGATGGTGAACAACTAGCAACAAATGTTTCTGTCTTCAATGATTGGCTTTCTTTAAAGATTGGATTTCTTTAAAACTGCAATTGGCTTGAATCGGTTTTGTTGGATTTATCCTATTTATCAAATCTGAATTATTTTAAGATGTGCTATTACTAACTTGATCCAGCATTTTCTTTATAACTCTAAAATAGAAATGCGTAGGAACAGGGTTTTTTACATTACTGTACTTGTAAATATTGCAAAGTGTTCTCAGATGATTTTTGAACCTGTGGTTTATGATAATACTTAACAAATATATTGACCATTCAGGATTGGAATGCTGTTTTACTTCGATACTTCAATCCTATTGGGGCACATGAATCAGGAAAAATAGGTGAAGATCCCCAGGGTATTCCCAACAATCTGATGCCATATATTTCACAGGTATGTAATAATTTTAAAAAGTTTAAAATGGGATGTGAGTACAGTGGAAGAGGGACAGCAATATTACCTTTAAAACAGCCTTCAAAAAGATAAGTTGTTAATGACTTCCTCTTATTTGAAGTATAAATGTTGTATAATTTTGTGTGGGATTCCTGAAATCCTGATAATACAACTTGTGTTTAGTTGATTTTTAATTTGGAGGAGTTGGTATCTCATACTTGTCTTCCCAGTGCTGTCTTGCTCCTCCACGTTCAGATGTTAGAATATGCGTCCCTGATTACATTCATCCCACTGTTGGTGGCCGTGCCTTCAGTTGTCTAGGTCTTTTGGCTCTGGATTCTCTTTCAGCCTGAGGAAGAGTCATACTTAACATTCTGTCTCCACAGATGATATCAAACCTACTGAGTATTTCCAGCACTTTTAGTTTCATTTCAGATTTCCAGCATCTACAGTCTTTGTTTTCATGAACATTTGCAACTATTTTCACTGAAATAAGAAATCTTGTGTTTTGTTCTCAAAATCACAAAAGATTTTGAGAGTTTATTGGATAACAAAGATGTTTCCATTAGTTGTTGAATTAGTAATGAGGGAACACAATGTTAGGACTTTAATACACTCCGTTCTTCTAGCGGCACGGTGGCACAGTGGTTAGCATTGCTGCCTCACAGCTCCAGAGACCTGGGTTCAATTCCCGCCTCAGGCGGCTGACTGTGTGGAGTTTCAAATTTCAATGAATAACTAAGTCCTCTATTTTCAATTTTCAAAAAAGTAGAAGTTTTATAAAAAAATGTTCTTTATTCCTTTAGATTAGATTAGATTAGATTAGATTACTTACAGTGTGGGACTTGTTGGGCCGAAGGGCCTGTTTCCACACTGTAAGTAATCTAATCTAATCTAAAAAAAACGCGATGGTTGTGTTCTTGTGCAACCCTGCATTATAGAAACATTGCACTTTAGAAACTGCATTTAGTGTTGGCGCTGTAATCTCGTTACAGCTAACATTCGTTTTAAAAGGTCGTGCTGTAGAAACAGCGTTCCCAATTCATCACTCGCGGTTCAGCAAATTCACATTGGATGAAAAGTGTGTTATAACGCAATGACCAATACCAGCAGAATTGAGGGAGAAGTTATAAATCCAGCCCCACCTCCTCTCAAATTTTTAAACTCTTTACTACAGCAACTGTTGAGACATATATTATGACTAACTTCCACAGAAAATTAGACCAGCATTTTAAGAAGTTTGTAAACAAGACCAAAGCAGAGAAATGAAATTTAAGTAGAATGCTCCAGTAGATGTCATACAGGCACAGAAGCAAGGGTTAGATGGCCATTTGTGCTGCAATTTCAATGAATAACTAAGTCCTCTATTTTCAATTTTCAAAAAAGTAGAAGTTTTATAAAAAAATGTTCTTTATTCCTTTAGATTAGATTAGATTAGATTAGATTACTTACAGTGTGGAAACAGGCCCTTCGGCCCAACAAGTCCACACCGACCCGCCGAAGTGCAACCCACCCATACCCCTACATTTACCCCTTTAACCTAACACTACGGGCAATTTAGCATGGCCAATTCACCTGACCTGCACATCTTTGGACTATGGGAGGAAACCGGAGCACCCGGAGGAAATCCACGCAGACACAGGGAGAACGTGCAAACTCCACAGCGTTCCCAATTCACCACTCGCGGTTCAGCAAATTCACATTGGATGAAAAGTGTGTTATAACGCAATGACCAATACCAGCAGAATTGAGGGAGAAGTTATAAATCCAGCCCCACCTCCTCTCAAATTTTTAAACTCTTTACTACAGCAACTGTTCCTATTCCTGTACTTCACATTTCCCAAGAATATTTCCTCTGCACACAATATTGCAACTGAACATGGGCATGGATAAGATAAATAGACAAATTCTTTTCCCTGGGGTCGGGGAGTCCAGAACTAGAGGGCATAGGTTTAGGGTGAGAGGGGAAAGATATAAAAGAGACGTAAGGAGCAACTTTTTCACGCGGAGGGTTGTATGTGTATGGAATGAGCTGCCAGAGGATGTGGTGGAGGCTGGTACAATTGCAACATTTAAGAGGCATTTGGATGGGTATATGAATGCAAAGGTTTTGGAGGGATATGAGCCGGGTGCTGGCAGGTGGGACTAGATTGGGTTGGGATATCTGGTCAGCATAGACAGGTTGGACCGAAGGGTCTATTTCCATGCTGTACACATCTCTATGACTCTGTCATAAGCTGTATAAATTGCTCAATGACAATTATGACTGGTATTGCATCCTTGACATTTTAAATGAGTCCTACTTTACAAAGAGACTGGATATTGCCACAGCTTTAATGATGTGTTGTGTCAGCACACACATCTGGTTGATTGTTAGTTATTTGGCAGTGATTCACAAAACAAATGAAACATTCCAGTCAAACAAGTTGTTAATGTGACAATTTGAATAATAGCGTTGGATGTGGCCACCTAGTAGCAGAACTTGGGTGACTGCTTTTGTGTAGCTCTAATGCTTTTTTTTCCCCCATGCTCAAAGAAGAGGACTGTCCTTCAAGCATATTGTGTCTGAGCCCTTTACTTTGGATGACGTGCACTATTATGACTCAGCAGTACTTAACACAATTCTAATGTAAGGAGTTCAATGAATGTGTTTACTAGCATGTCTGATTACTGAACTAAAAAAAGCAACTGAAAGCAGCCTGGCAATATATTCATTTGTTAATTTTCTCTACTTAGGCCCTGTACCTTTTCTGCTGGGGGTAGCATCTAAGTCTGTCTGTGCTAATTATCTGAGTGAACATTTACTTGGAACTGAGAGCTTTATATATTATATTACATTACGGACTGAAAACAGGCCCTTCGGCCCAACAAGTTCACACTGACCCGCCGAAGCGCAACCCACCCATATGCCTAAATTTACCCATTACCTAACACTACGGGCAATTTAACATGGTCAATTCACCTGACCTGCACATCTTTGGATTGTGGGAGGAAACCGGAGCACCCGGAGGAAACCCACGCAGACACGGGGAGAATGTGCAAACTCCACACAGTCGGTCGTCTGAGGCGGGAATTGAACCCAGGCCTCAGGCGCTGTGAGGCAGCAGTGCAAACCACTGTGCCACCGTGCCGCCCAGCTGAAAGTATCTGCAAACTTATTCTGTGCCATGAGATGTTATCCACTCTTACTCTGTGCCATTTGCATTTGCTGAACTGCAGCACATCTGATAAATGCATTACTGGATAAACCTATTACAGTGGAATCTCGATTATCAGAATACCAATTATTTGAAAATCTGATTATCCAAAGGAGATCTCGAGGTCCCGATAGAAACATTATATCAAAGACGTGTTTCTAACAGTGATTGTGTCTTTTGTTTACAGTGATTAAACAGACACCGTCTCCACAATGACTGACCTCCTCTTTCCCCCCCCTCCACACACACACACACACACACTCTCTCTTTCCCCCCCACTTTCCCAGGTGTTCTACAGAGGGGTGTACCATAACTCTTCTCCCCCTTCCCCAGATAATCTGACCAACATTGTCCTGTACAGGGCAGAGGTGGAACCTATCAAAAAGTTGCATTAAAAAGTGTGTGCGCATGTGCTATTTGGAGACTTATCCCACAAAGGCAGCAGCATCAGTCTTATTGTTGGTGTCCAGTCCAGCTGCCTTGGACAGTGGACGGGGGCAGTGCTGGATGGGGGCGGGATCTCTCGTGCTGTGCTGCTGCAGTCTTCTGAACAGGGAGCAGACTTTAAAAACTTCGAGCCCCAGAGGAAAGGCATTTAATCGATTAACTGAATAATCGATAATCTGAACGAAATAGTGCCTGCCCATCACGTTTGGATAATCGAGGTTCCCCTGTAAATGACACCTTTCTGCACATAGGTTTATCACCAGGCTGCAAACTGTCTCTCGTGTTCTGTTAACATGCAGTGAAATTGCAACGTCCTCTTCCAAAAATGTGTGGAAGCCTGGCATTGTCCAAACAATAGGATTCCTCTGTGAGCCCCTCAAGTTGAATCCAAGCAAATGCAAAACACAACGTTTGGCCCTGGTTTAGGTACAGGAGTTAATTTGGTGATGGCATTTATGGACATCAGTCTGTCTTTGGACTCCCAAATTTTGTCAGGATTTTAAGCCCTTAGTCTTCAACTCTCCTGATTTATTCACAAGGCAGTGAAGCTAATTGTACATAGTTGAGAGTTTGGTCTGACAGTATTGGGGCAGATCCACCAGTGGACCCAGACATTGCATGCCTGGGGTCAAACATCATCTGAGTTCCTCTGAAGCTTTAGTTGAGGGACTCTGTTTCCATGCATCACCACAAGGAAGTAAAGCTGAGGGTTTGTTGGTGGAAAGGCTGTGCCCCCCACTAACAGGGCACAAGTCTCACGCTTGACTCTCTTTCTCACATTGTTATTAATTAATGATAGAGGCTGAAAATGAAAAACAAAACTGTGGACACACTCTCTTACTAATTCTCTCCACACACACCAGACGCATCACATTGATTGCTGGACTATGTGCGTTAATGGGTCAGTTGTAATCTGCCCATGTAGGAAAACCTTTCAGTGGTCAAATATTTGACTTTCTTCTCAGGTTGCTATTGGGCGTCGGCTGTACCTGAATATTTTTGGCAATGACTATGCAACATGCGATGGCACAGGTAAGATGTGAACATATAGAACATAGAACAGTACGGTACAGCACAGTACAGGATCTTCGGCCCATGATGTTGTGCCAAGCATTTACCTTAATCTAAGATCAACCTCGCCTACACACCCCTCTATATACTGCTGTCCATGTGCTTGTCAAGCAGTCGCTTAAATGTCCCTAATGTCTTTGACTGTACCACTGCTGGCAGCGCACTCCATGCACCCACACTCTCTGCATAAAGAACCTACCTCAGACACCATTCCCATACCTTCCTCCAATCACCTTAAAATTATGACCCCTCGTGACAGCCATTTCTGCCCTGGGGAAAAGTATCTGGCTATCTACTCTATCTATGCCTCTCATTATCTTGTACACCTCTATTAAATCACCTGTCTTCCTCCTTCTCTCCAGTGTGAAAAGCCTGAGCTCACTCAACCTCTTTTCATAAGACAAGCCCTCCAATCCAGGCAGCATCCTGGTAAATCTCCTCTGCACCCTCTGTAAAGCATCAGCATCCTTCCTATAATGAGGTGACCAGAACTGGACACAATGTTCCAAGTGTCATCTAAACAGGGTTTTACAGAGCTGCAGCAAAACCTCATGGTTCTTAAACTTCATCCCCCTGTTAATGAAAGCCAAAACACCATACACCTTCTCAACAACCCTATCAACTTGAGTGGCAACTTTGAGGGATCTGCGTATATGGACCCCAAGATCCTGCTGTTCCTGCACACTGCCAAGAATCAGGTCTTTAACCCTGTATTCTGCATTTAAATTCGACCTTCCAAAATGAATCACTTCACATTTATCTAGGTTGAACTCCATCTGTCACTTCTCAGCCCAGCTTTGCATCCTGTCAATGTCATGTTGTGGCCTACAAGAGCCCTTGACACTATCTACACCACCGACTTTTGTGTCATCGCCAAACTTACTAACCTACCCTTTCACTTCTTCATCCAAGTCATTTATAAAAACTACAAAGAACAAAGGCCCAAGAACAGATCCCTTTGTGACACCACTGGTCACCGAACTCCAAGCAGAATACTTCTCATTCACTACCACGTGCTGTCTTTCAATTCTGTGTATGGACAGCCAAATTTCCTTGTATCCCATACCTCCTAACTTTCTGAACAAGCCTACAATGGGGAACCTTACCAAATGCCTTACTGAAATCCATATACACCACATACACTGCCTGACCTGGGTCAACTTGTCATGTCCTCAAAGAACTCGATGAGGCTTGTGAAGCATAACCTGTCCCCCTCAAAGCCATGTTGACTATCTTTAATTAACCAATATTTTTCCAAATAGCCATAAATTCTATCTCTCAGAATCCTTTCCAGTACCTTGCTTACCACAGACATAAGTCTGACTGGTCTGTAATTTGGAGGGGTTTCCCTATTAACTTTCTTGGAGGGAGGCAAATGTTTCTCTGTTCAATCAGCCAGTACTACTCTTGTGAAGAGTGAGGATGCAAAGATCATTGCCAGAGATGCAGCAATCTCATTCCTTGCTTCCCGTAGTAACCTTGGATATATGGTCTGGCCCTGAGGACTTATCTGTCTTGATGCTTCCCAGAATTTCCAGCACATCCATTTTCTTACTATCAATCTGTTTAAGCCTGTTAACCTGGTCCAATGTTCTCTCAATCAACAAGCTCCCTCTCTCTAGTAACTAAAGCAAAAAACTCATTTAGGGCCTCCCCTACCTCTTCAGACTACTGGCACATGTTCCCCCCACTATCCCTGATTGGCCCTGCCCTCTCTCTGATCATTCTCTTATTCCTCATGTATGTGTAGAATGCTTTTGGGTTATCCCTAATCCTTCCTGTCAAGGTTTTATAGTGCCCCCACCCCCTTCTAGCTCTCCTAAGTCCATTTTTGAGTTCTTTCCTAGCTACCCTGTAATCCTCTAAAGCTGTGCCAGATCCTTGCTTCCTCAACCTTAAGTAAGCTTCCTTCTTCCTTTTGACAAGAAGCTCCTCTACTCTTGTCATCTAAGGCTCCTTCACCTTACCATTCCTTGCCTGTCTCAGTGAGACAGTTATCCAACATTTGCACAAGTGCTCCTTAAACAGCCTTCACATTGCTGTTGTGCCTTTCCTGTAGAACAATTGTTCCCAGTTTATACTCCATAGCTCCTGCCTAATAGCAATATAATTTCCTGTCCTCCAATTAACTATCTTCCCATACCATCTGCTCCTATCCCTCTCCATGGCTATGGTAAAGGTGAGGCAGTTGTGATTACTGTCACCAAAATGCTGTCCTACGAGAGATCTGACATCTGATCTGGCTTGTTGCCACGCATCAAATCCAATATGGCCTGGCCTATCTACATATTGAGTCAGGAATCCCTCCTGGACACAACTGACAAAATTAGCTCCATCCAGACCATCTGAACTAAGGAGGTTCCAGTCAATATTGGGGAAGTTGAAGTCACCCATAACAACAACTCTGTTACCTTTGCACTTTTCCAAGATCTGCTGTCCAATCTACTCTTCCATTTCTCTGCTGCAATTGGGGTGTCTATAGAAAACACCTAAAGTAACTGCTCTTTCCCTGTTACTGACTACCACCCATATTGACTTAGTCAACAAACCCTCCTCAACAACCTTCTTTTCTGCAGCTGTAATGCACCCTGTAATCTAACAATGCTACTCCCTGTCCTCTTTTAACCCCCTCCCTGTTCTTTTAAAAAGATCTAAACCCTGGAACACACAGCAACCATTCCTGCCCCTGTGAAAATCATGTCTCTTTTATGGCCAAAACATCGTAGTTGTTGTGGCCATAATGTGGTTCATGATTTAGTTATACACCAAACAGCATTGTGTTACACAAATTCTACAACAGAGATTCATACTGTCCACAAGGAAGTTACCATGAAGTATTAATGACAATGCTGATTAGCACATAATTTTTTTTCAAGTTGGCTTCACATATATTTCCACTCTGGCTGATTTCAGTTCTATCTTCCCTATTTTGTACAAAATCTTTATTTATAATTAGACATGTTCAATACACAAATGCAGATCCATTTAATTTTGAAGGCTCACAAAAAGCTTTGGATAACTGAAAAACTGAATTCAGTATGCTGATGTGTTGATTCAGTGAGATGAAAGCTTTCGGGAGAAGGGAAATTTTATGTTCCAAGTGTATTCCTTGTATTCTACATCTCCAGTCAGTTTACTGGAAATCAGTTCTGAAGCAGTTATGTTGAGTTTCATTGCCCAAATCATCATCATGCCTCCATAAGAACTCTATCATTAATTTGCTTTGATCCACTCCTGTGCAAATACCTGCTTGCTCACACTTCCTGCATTTATATTCGTAGTTTCCAGGGTATGCTTATGTCCAAAGGAGCAGCAGACCCAATGGGCTCAGAATAAGGCACCATGACAGAAGAAAATTGGCAACTTGCTATATCATTAGTTGAAATGTTGTATTTACATTTGTTTTATGCTAAATTTGTGTAGGCAATTGAGTTCTGCAGACAATTTCTGGAAAATGTGGTCGAATTCGGGATCTGTAAGAACTTATGAACCAAACCAAACTCCCTGAAAATATATTAGGCAAATTGCCTTAACCCTCACTTTTTCTTATTTTAACGATAAGTGTAAGATGCTGTGTTCTGGATGTAGTTCGATTGATCAAATACCAGGCTTGAAACCAAACACTTTTATTCATACACTATAATCAAAATATGGGCAAAATAATAAAAATAAAAGAATTGTCTTAACTACAATTCTATCAATGCTGAACAAAATAATAATTAACTATTAATTAACCGTTCCAAAACAGGAGCATCCCATTAATGCACTCTTGGCAAAGGCAAGTTCAGTAAAATAGATTGTCTCTCATGTAATTCTAGCAGCAGAGAACCCCCCAAGTGCTACTGAAAGCTAAAACTGGGGGAAAAAAAAATCAAGGTTCTGAGGGAGCATGACCCCACCCTGTAATGCTACTTCTGTTGTTCCAACTTTAAAAAAGAATCACCACAAACCTCACAAGCTATTAACTTTATTTACTGGAGCAGACTAAACAGTACCTCTGCCTCAACGTTTCATCATTTTAAAAAAAACCCAGAACAAAAACACCCCTTAAAGCCATAGTATTGTCACATTTTATCCAGTAGATCAATCTGCAAGCTGGATGAGATGCATATTGAGGAAATCAAGTTTGGGGATATAAAGGACCCTCGCAGTAATTTTAAAATCCTCTCTGGCCACAGGTGACGTGTCAGAAGGCTGCTAACATTGTCCCATTATTAAAGAAAAGGGAGGAAGAGATAGACCAGGAAACTACAGGCCAGTAAGTCTAACCACTGGGAAAGTTTATTAGAAAGAATTCTGAGGACCAGACTATATATGCACTTGGAGAGATATGGAATAATCAGACCCAATTGACACTAGATTGCTAGGTTTGTTCAATATATGACACTGATCTTTTGCTATAAATTGTGTCCTATGATCCTGCCCCACTAGTTACCTGATGAAGGAGCAGTGCTCTGAAAGCTAGTACTTCCAAATAAACCCATTGGACTATAACCTGGTGTTGAGATTTTTAACTTTGTCCACCCCAATCTAATACCGGCACCTCCACATTACGGAGGGAATTCCAGCATTTTGACCCAGAAATTCCCTCCCCTAGTGTTGATGATAATGCATATGATGTAGTCTACATAGGTCTATACAATAATGTCCATAATGGCAGACTAGTCAAGAAAGTAAGAACCGATGGGATCCAAGGAAAAGTAGCACATTAGCAGAGAGACCGGAAGCAGATGATGATTGTAAAGAGATATTGCTGTGTTCAAAGTTTGTGAGAAGATTTGTAGCTCGGGTGCTCATTGCTGTGGTTCTGTTCGCCGAGCTGGAAGTTTTTGTTGCAAATGTTTCGTCCCCGGTCTAGGTGACATCCTCAGTGCTTGGGAGCCTCCTGTGAAGCGCTTCTGTGGTGTTTCCTCCGGCATTTATAGTGGCCTGTCCCTGCCGCTTCCGGTTGTCAGTTTCAGCTGTCCGCTGTAGTGGCCGGTATATTGGGTCCAGGTCGATGTATTTGTTGATGGAGTTTGTGGATGAGTGCCATGCTTCTAGGAATTCCCTGGCTGTTCTCTGTCTGGCTTGCCCTATGATAGTAGTGTTGTCCCAGTCGAATTCATGTTGCTGCCTGTGTGGCTACTAAGGATCCTTACCAAGACAAGCAACATGAATTCGACTGGGACAACACTACCATTATAGGGCAAGCCAAACAAAGAACAGCCAGGGAATTCCTAGAAGCATGGCACTCATCCACAAACTCCATCAACAAATACATCGACCTGGACCCAATATACCGGCCACTACAGCGGACAGCTGAAACTGACAACCGGAAGCGGCAGGGACAGGCCACTATAAATGCCGGAGGAAACACCACAGAAGCGCTTCACAGGAGGCTCCCAAGCACTGAGGATGTCACCTAGACCGGGGACGAAACATTTGCAACAAAAACTTTCAGCTCGGCGAACAGAACCACAGCATATTGCTGTGATTGAAAGTCTCCTTTCAATGGGGGCTTCCACAGGGCTCAATGCTGGAGCACTTGTTGCTTAAGGTATAATGATTTTGACTTCAATGTAGAGGGTATGTTCAAAAAGTTCATGGATGACATGAAAATTGGTAGAGTGGTAAATAGTAAGAAAGAAAAGATGGCAGAAAACTGCAGAAGGATATCAATAAACTGGTTGGGTGGACAAAGCAGAGGCAAATTAAATTCAACCCAGAAAGCTGAGACAGTGCACTTTGGAATGGCAGAAGACTAAATTATGAATAATAGGGCTCTCTTCACTTTTAGAAATAGAGAAAACTACATTTTTGAGTGAAGAAATGTTTAAGCCATTCAAGTAGTGTGAAGCTACATGGATGATATCAGCGCCTGGTTACAAGCAGAGATGCTGACAAAGGGGTGGTTGTAGAGCAGTGGAGTTCACTTTCGAAAGCTCTTGAAGGCACCATGAATAACGTTTAGCTTAAGCCAGAATATCTGCAGTCTTAAGATGCTAATGAGCACTATTCCACAGGTGCAAATTTTGAGCATTTTGATGAGCATAAATGTGATGCTGGAAACTAACTTGTTCGTAGAGTAATGTTGTATAAAGCAGAAGAACAAGTGATTTTGGTTGTAAATGTAACAATTACAAATAAGATCTTGTCTTGCTGTTCAGGTGTCAGGGATTACATTCATGTTGTGGATCTTGCAAAGGGACACATTGCTGCATTGAAGAAGCTGAAAGAAAGATGCAGTTGCAAGGTTTGTTGTTAATGTGAGATTAGTGCCTCTGATGCCTTTTACAATTTTAGTCCTTTTTCCTCCTGTTCTCCCAAGACTTTTTCAGCATTCTGTAACTTATACTAGGACTCTTGGTATCTTTTGCAGGAACTAAATATATGTCTCTTGCTCTTCAGGTATATAATCTTGGTACTGGAACAGGTTATTCTGTTTTACAAATGGTAAAAGCAATGGAGAAAGCTTCTGGGAGAGAGGTAAGTCAGTATCATTTAAGGAGCTTCAGTAGGGTTACTTTTTAGCTTGGTTGAGTATAAACTAAATAAATTGATGTATAAATTTTAACAGAAATTCCTGGTTTTCTCCTTGTCTTTCAGATTAAATACCAAGTTGTTCAGAGGAGAGAAGGAGACATTGCTTCCTGTTATGCCAATCCAGCTCTTGCAGAGAAGGAACTTGGATGGAAGGCACAGTCTGGGATTGACAAGATGTGTAAGCACTGAATGTGATAATGTTAAGGTTTACTGTAATTTTATTCCCTATTAATGCAACTTAATGGTTGCTATTTTATAGTCTTAATATTTTAGAGATGTGTATATTTGTATCATTAAATACTGGAATATACATTCAATTTTATAAACAATATCTTTCATATTTTAGGTCAAGATTTGTGGAATTGGCAATCCCAGAATCCTTATGGTTTCAGCAAGAATGAAGCATCAAATGCACCATGTAACAGTTGATTGAGCTGTTTTAGAAAAATAACAAATCTTTTTAAAACATTTGTAGTATCAAGGCTGTAGATCACCAGTAATAAAATACTGAGTAGATTCTTAATCTGTTCTGGTGGAGGATGGTATGAACTTAGACATCTATTAAATTTTAAAATTGAAAATTAAGGCTGTTTGAAACTCAAACTGATCAACTGACTACTTCCACCAAGAACTGTTAATGCTTTCTTGTTGACTGAAGTTTGAGCTCTTTAGACTTCTATGACCAGATCTTTGGTCTTGTAACTCTAGCAATTTCTATATAATTTAAATGTGTGTATCTATATACACATAGAACCCATGGGCTGGATACAGCCCTAATGCATTTGAAGTTTTGTACTTTAGAGCAATAGCTTAGAAATAAATGACACTCTTTTGATAAGTATACATGTATGAATTTGTTTTGTTTTTGGCATGGAAATTGCCAAAATAGTTATCAAGAAACTCTTGGATTCTAAATTGAGTTTGAGTTGAAAGAAAGATTCTTAAGGACTCATCCAGGTAAGTTCACTTATGATCTTTTGGTGAAGCTACAATGGACAAGACATCACAAAAGTATTTTCATAGAAACATAAAAGACTGAGATATGACCAGTAAAACTCAGGCTATATTCCCTTGTCTTAGAAATCTAGATTGTGGCCTGAGATGAGGAAGGATGTGGAGTTCAGCCATTTTAATCTACAGAGTGAAAGCATTAGGTGGGCAAAGGGTGTTGTGAGGAATTCAATGTTTTTAGGATGGTTTCTTAGAGCAGCAGGTTCTGATGTTGACTAACAAAATGGGATTAATTTTGTTAGTGAAGCAGCTCTAGGCTAGATTGAATTTCACTTTTCACTTTGTGTTTGGGGGAGGTGTGGGAAGAGCTCGGTATACAATTCATTTTAAACTTGAAAGCCAAGAAAGCAGCTATCAAAAGTGAACTGCATTTTTAGATCCAGGGGCATTTTAAAGCACACACTAGAAACATTCTAACAAGGGACGACCCATGGTTAAATTGAAGAAAAAACATTGTGCAAAAAAAATGGGTGGCAAATCAAAAGATCAGTTAAAATATAGAAAATATTTGCATAACAATTATTAAACTACAAATAAGCATTTACTTATCATTGAATGTCCCAAAACACATCTTCCAGGTAAAGTAGCATTTTACTTGTACCACTTTCAATCTAGCCTATTGAATCTCTACTTACTATGCAATCTTCTTTACATTGGTCAGATGATTGTAAATAGGTTAGAAATATCTAGTAGTTTTGGTGAGAATGGAAGTTTCCTCAACAGTACTAAGTAAGACACGGAAAACAGCATGGAATTCTCTCTTTATTCATTTTGACATTACAAGGAGATTGGAGAACAAAAATAAAACACCATGGGTAAAATAATCAGAATAAGCTACAGCAATGGAACTGTAAAGCGTATATTCAAGTGGAAATTGAAAGGTGCACTGATAAATAGTTCCTTTCAATATTAATTCTCCTGCATTGTCTTTAATTATCACAAGTCAAGCTATCCTCTTTCCAGAACAATCAATTGCAGATTTAAATAATTTGGATTATTACTAAGGTTCTGAATATGGTTTGTTCTCCATATTATTTGCCAAACACACTTGTGAATGCATGCAACAGTATAAACCTTTACAATTTTAACTGTAATTACTTATCAATGCTGCCCAGCAGTCACTATTTTGAGCACTTACAACTCAGCACAGATACAAATGTAATTTGCATTTAATGATTCTTAAATGTACAGCTGTATTTTTCTATGAAGAGGAATGTGAGATAGAACCAAATCAGTTTTTGCTTTAATGACTATTGTTGGGTAAGTTTAGTGCAAATGTTTATGAAAATGATTTTTTCCTCTCCCCACCAACTGTACTGGATTTACAGACCTGGATGTTAGCCTCCACTTCATTTATTATCTATTCTAAATTGGGAAGTAAAGTCTTAATGATTTCTTCTAAAATTACTTTTTAAATCTCCTTTGCCTTCCAGCATCCCAAAGTCTGGTCAAAGTGAGAAAATAAAATGTACTGTCTAATCTGTCCACAGGCCACTCAGCAGTCACAACTGTGGCTTGTGTTGCATATCCTGATATGCCCACTCTCCAGATAAAACTAGCAATTTTTAAAGGTAGCTTTCCAGAATTCTGAAGTGAACAACAATTTACATCTGGTACCTTCTTTGCATCCTCCTTCAAGGAGTCAGTCCACTCTCTTGGTCACACTAACCAACTATATTAGAACTCCACTTTCTTTTACCTATTTTCTGTAGCACAAACCCAAAAAACATGTTATTTTAAGTTAAATTTCTTAGTATTTTAATCTGTCACATCAGGAGAGGTAGACAAAGAAGCCAGTGTTATAATGGGAAAATATCATTACTTTAAAGGAGAGCCAAATCTCCTCAGTGTAACATTATGTAAAGATGGCAAAAGGTCAGTCCCATGATCTCTCCAAGCATAGAGAGCAAATGAAAGAAAACTAGTTAAAAAGGTCACCTTATTAATTCTCTCTCACATTCTCCAATATCTGTGACACAGATTTAATGTCATGCTTTTTTTTAAACTGAAGATATCTGAATGTATCATGTGGAGTCCATGTACAGCAACAATTTACTAAATCCAGCCTTTAAAAATCTAGTGCAATTGTATATAACATGCTGCTTGTAGAAGTGTCACACTGTATTCTTGGATCCATTTGCCACAAAACAGAATCCTAGTGTCTCAATGCTGTATAACTCAGTGCATATCAAAAACAAATTTATTATTTAAGATGGATTAATTTAGATTCTACTGAAGCAGCTCTTGTAAAGGATTTGAACTCTAGGAAACTGGCAGCATTCATGGAAACAAGGACACTTTTGTCTTTGCATACTTTTCAGGTACACTATGTACTGACGTGCTCCTGAATTTGCATCAATGTGCTGGTTAATAGTAGTTTACACAATTTAATATTTTGCCAAATTTGTTTGCTGCTTTAAAAAAAAAAGCTCCTGTGAAGCACAGTGACCACTTTGGTAAAGCATTTTACACAAACATAGTATAACTTATGCACTGTAGTTTAGGGAAATCAGCTTGTAACGTCAACCCAAGTTTCAATAACATTTTGGGTAGGATTAAATCAATCATGAGTGAAATGACTTTTTACTTACTGTCCCTTTCTATAAGACATGTCTACACCCAACACTACATTGAGTTAAAACTTTTGGCATAAAATAGAGAAGCCACACAAAAATGATGGTCAGTAAGGTTGGCTGGACACACTCCTCTAGTTAGCAGACCAGTGCAGCTCATTGGATGTAGCACATTTTGAGGATGAAACAGTCTTTAAAAAAAAATCTAGCGATGCAACAACAGTGCTAACAGATCCCACAGTGGCAATCATAGGAATTGTAGAATAGCAGCCAATTGGTGGGAGAAAATATTGCCCCTGCAAACTTTTGCTTACCCAGGTGTTGAGGTCAAATGTTATGTTCATATACTGCTGCAACTGTGTTGAAAGCAGAGTAATTTTAGAAGTTTTTAAACAATTCCCACATTTTCACTGATCTGGTGCATGGGGCCTGCAGAATTTCTGCTTCCAGATTTTGCTGCAATTCTCAATGTAACTATCAGGGAGTAAACAATAACTCACTCTGCATGACTTCAACACTTAGAGCTGTCCTTCGCATAATTCTTCCTATAGTGGCATAGTTAAGATAGCTATGTTATTACTTTTACTATGCTCATCAATCCTTGTTTGAGATGAATCTTACACCCTGTGCCTTGTTTACTAAAATCAACAGAAGCTCAGTTTTTAAAAAAAATCTGGATAAGAAACTGATTGAAAAGATTTGTAGCTTGAATTGTGTATGAGGTCATTGATCTGTTCACCGAGCCCATGTGTTTGTCTGCAGAAAAACACACTGGTTCGGCGAACGAATCAATGACCTAGAAACAGTAGAGTCAAAATGACTGATATTGCTTTGTTTTAACAGCCTAACCATTATTGGTCCTTAAACATGCTGTACCCCAGAGTCACTGAGATTATGATCCCATTAATTGAGAGTAACTACAGTATGTCTAGTCAACATTAGGTGTATTCTCCAGTTAATTTTCCCTTACATTCTGAATAGATAAGATGCTTTATTGCTGTTTCTTGATTCCATCAGCCAGTGCAGCAGGACTGTCCATCTCTTGCACTTCACAGTTAAACCAATGATTCCACAATAAAGCAATAAGACGTGAGTACATCAATTTGCAAGTACAAAAAATACACTGATACTACATAGAGCACATTTTGTAGCTTTAACCTTAGTTGAGACTAATTGGACTGAGGCTTGAATCCTAGAGCTGAAATGATATGATACCCTTCTTCCTCATAGGAACTTTTATGAATTATGTCTACCTTGAAATAAAACCTACATTAGGAAACTGTTGCTGAGTATTTGAGCTGGAAAGAAGTTAAAATTGAATAGATACTTCCTGCCAAAAACAGTAATCACTTTACTGATAAAATTACCTCTGAAGGGACTTTGGATTGTGCCAGTAAAAATTGTGGATATATCCACTCTAGGAGAAAAATAACTACAAATAAAATAGTCTGTAAAAGACTGGAGGTTGGTAGCACGTGGCTCGAGTTCAGTTGTCAGGTGAAAGTTGAAGGGTTGAAGAAAGTTATACAGGTTTCCTCAGTTTAGTCAAATGGGTGGTAGCTGCTTTGCAATGAATTCTTTCACTGCCATCATTTCCTGTGTTATGAAAAAAAGTTTATTAAATTCCAGTTTGAAAAAAATTACTCAAATTCTACAATTCACACTTTTATTCCAATAATTGCAAGTTGAAACAAAGCAACTTTCCAGCCTACACCAAGAAGCTTTCTCCCTCAGAAAGCACCTCCGTTGGTTTTCAAAGCTGCCAACATAACCATCAACCTCAAATTCACTTGCTCCAATTCTTGGAAACTATCATTTTATTCCTCTAAAACCCTTGAACATGTCATTGTTGAAACCAATGACTATCAATCCTGAGATTTTCCATTTGAATCTCTCAAATCTGCATTGAACAGAATGTATCTAAGCAAAGTTTCAAACAGCATCCCACATGAGGGTGACCATTGCTGTGTTAATCATCCTTGACCTCTCCTCTGCATTTGATAACATCTTTGCGTCATGCACCCCCGACATCAGCTCAGAGCAACCCCATTGCTTACAATTCTGATTTTCAGTCATGGCAAGGAATTGACACCAACCTCACAAACAAACATTATAACTTGGAGGCCACAAAAACACAGCTGAAGTTGAGACCCAGGGAGAAAGTGAGGAAAAAGATTGGTCTGAGACTGACTTGCTCCATTTCCCAATTGCACCAAACAGTCAGGAACAAAGCAGAGAATGAGGTATGGCTGATAAACTGCATTTATTTCAATGCAACTGAGGGCATGGAACTAGGATATCAAAGCAATTAGAGACATGTCTCAGGGATGGTCAAGTTTGGAAGCTTAGTGTTCCAGGGTAGAGATACTAATAGGAAGGATTGGGGGGTGTAGAGAAGTGAGGAGAGGGAAATTATTTTTTGATTAGGATAACATTACAACTGTATTTAGGGAGGATATTTCTGGGAATACATTCAGGGAAATTACTTGGGTGGAACTGAGAAATAAAAGGATGATCATCTTGTTGGGGTTGTACTATGGACCCCCAATAGCCAGTAAAATTGAGAAATTTGTAAAGAGATCAGTTAACTGCAAAAATAATAGCGTGGTTATTGTAGGGGATTTTAACTTAGACAGTCCCAGTCTATGTTTGGTAAGTGTTAAGGGCTTGGATGGAAATGAATTTGTCAGGTGTGTACAAGAAAGTTTCTGATTCAATATGTGAATGTACCTACTAAAATGGGGTTCTGTCCTGGTGGTGGTTGGAAGTGGAGGAGATGCGGTGGAGGGCATCGTCGACCACATCTAGGGGGAAATTGCAGTCTTTGAAGAAGGAGTTCCTCCTGGGAGCAGATGCGGCGGAGACGAAGGAATTGGGAATATGGGATGGCGTTTTTACAGGGGGCAGGGTGGGAGGAGGAACATTTCAGAGAACACCTCTGGGACACCCGGACCAACCAACCCAACCACTCCGTAGCTCAACACTTCAACTCCTCCTCCCACTCCACCAAGGACATGCAGGTCCTTGGACTCCTCCATCGCCAGACCATAGCAACAACACGGTTGGATGAAGAGCGCCTCATCTTCCGCTTAGGAACTCTCCAACCACAAGGG
This sequence comes from Chiloscyllium plagiosum, assembly GCF_004010195.1. NCBI lineage: Eukaryota > Metazoa > Chordata > Chondrichthyes > Orectolobiformes > Hemiscylliidae > Chiloscyllium > Chiloscyllium plagiosum. The sequence goes on from NC_057736.1 coordinate 27,039,263, forward strand.
ATGAACTCAGATTTCTCCAGTTTCCTCATTTCCCCTCCCCCCACCTTGTCTCAGTCAAATCCCTCGAACTCAGCACCGCCTTCCTAACCTGCAATCTTCTTCCTGACCTCTCTGCCCCCACCCCCACTCCGGCCTATCACCCTCACCTTGACCTCCTTCCACCTATCGCATTTCCAACGCCCCTCCTCCCTACCTTTTATCTTAGCCTGCTGGACACACTTTCCTCATTCCTGAAGAAGGGCTTATGCCCGAAACGGCAATTCTCCTGCTCCTTGGACGCTGCCTGACCTGCTGTGCTTTTCCAGCAACACATTTTCAGCTCTGATCTCCAGCATCTACAGTCCTCACTTTCTCCTTTATACACTTAATGGTAAGGTCCTGGGAAGTATTGCTGAACAAAGAGAGCTTGGAGTGCAGGTTCATAGCTCCTTGAGAGTGGATTTGTGGGTAGATAGGATAGTGGAGAAAGATTTTGGTATGCTGCCTTTATCAGTCAGTGCATTGTGCAATTCTAGTCTCCCTGTTATTGGAAGGATGTTGTTAATCTTTTCTGAACCCTTTCAAGTTTCACAAGGGTGTTGCCAAGGTTGGAGGGTTTGAGCTATAGGAAGAGGCTGAATTCTGATTCTCCCTGGACCATTGAAGGCTATAAGGGTGATCTTATAGAAGTTTAAAAAAATCATGAGGAACTTGGATAGGGTAAATAGACAAGATCTTTTCCCTGGTGGGGGAGTCCAAAACTAGAGGGCATAGGTTTAGGGTGAGAGGGGAAAGATATGAGATCTAAAAGGCAACATTGTCACGGAGAGTGGTGCGTGTACGGAATGATCTGCCAGAGGAAGTGGAGACTGGTACAATTACAACATTTAAAAGGACTCTGGATAGGTATATGAATATGAAGGGTTTAGACACATATAGGCCAAATGCTGGCAAATAGGACTAGATTAATTTAGGATATCTTGTCTTCATGGATAAGTTGGACCGAAGGGTCTGTTTCTATGCTGTCCATCTATGACTCTAATATGCTGTCAAGTCAGCATTTCCTATTAACTAATTAATAAGATCAAATATTGAAGTGGTACATTTATATAATTGTGTAAATACCCAACTTTAGGTAATGTGCTATAAAATCTTTTATATGGTACAGTTTTAAATATTATAATCAAGTGTAATGAATAAACTACAGTTGCATTCACCTGTTGACATGAGCAGTGCTGCATTAAATACGTTTTGAACTGAATGTTTTCAGGATTAATGATTGTTTTTAGCTTTGCAGCTGTTGACGATCCAAACTCTAATGGTATCATTAGATCCTTTTCACCATGACACTGCAGAATGCTGATATCCTTGTTGACATTGTTACCCACTGCCTAGAATTTAAAAAAATCAAAAAATACTTAAATTATATTATATTTTCAATGTAATTTTCTTGTTACTTGTTTAAACACTTAAAAATATCAAGGGCATAAGGTAACACAGGAAAAGGGCCTGTTGAGCCTGATCCACCATTCAATACAATAATCGCTACTCATTCTTTTCACGCTCCCTCCCACTCTCCCTACATTCCCTTACATCTTTGGTGTTTAGAAATCTGTCAGCCTCTACTTTAGAAGGAGCTCCATGTTATCTGGGGCAGAGAACTGCAAAGATTCATCACCCTCTGAGTAAAAATAAATTCTCCACTTCCTCATTCATAAATGACTTTCCCTTTACTTTGAAATGGTGTCCTCTGGATTTAGACTTTACAACCCAGGAAAGATCTGTAGATTTCAATGTAATCATCTCTCTTCAAAGTTCTAGACCAAATACTGACCAATTTTCTCCAGTCTCTCTTCATTAGGACAGTCCTGCCATGCTGTAAGTCTAGTGAACCTTTGTTGCAGTCCCTCATCTGTACATAGCCTGTCAGGCATGGTCTAACCATGGTTGTACAAATACTTTTAATCAACCTGCATGACCACCCTGCCACAAAAGCCCTCTAACCAAGATGCTATACAACTGAAAAAGAAGTTTAGGAGCAAATTACTGAAGAGTCATTAGTCTCAAAACGTTAGCTTGCTCTGTTTCCATGGATGCTGCCAGACCCATTGTGTTCTCCAGCATCTGTTTTGAAATGAAAGTTTGCTTCGCCTGCTCTCAAATCCTCTTGCAATGAAGATCAATGTATCATTAGCTTTCCTAACTGCACTTGCAGATAAGCTTTCAGTGACCTTATTGAAGAGAATGCCGAGGTCCTTTTGTACATCTACTTTTTTCAGTATCTGGAAATACTCTGAACACTAACCTTTTTATATAGTGTTTGTGTTATCAAGCTCATGGAAAGATAATCATGTTCTGAATGGAGAATAGCACAGTTTTACTAGAATAGCAGGACTTTGAGAGATAAATTATTGAAGTCAGGTTGCATAAATGTGGCTTCTAATCCCTCGAGTTTAGAAGGTCAAGAGATGATCTAAGCAAAGCATTTAAAAAGATAAGAGGAACTGATAGATTAGACAGATAAATTAATTGCTTTGGTGTGGGAATCCAGCCATTCAGAAACACTTTTTCTGGACAAAAATCAATCTGAATCTCATCCCCAAATGGTGCTCGGTCAGTTGAAATTTACAAATGAAGATTGATACTTTTTTGTGATCAAATTGAATGTAGGAACAGGCTGGAGGGCCTAAATGGCCTACGCTTGTTTTTGGTTTTCTAAATTTGGCTTCCAGTTTATATAGCAAGACCTTGCTATTTAAAACAAATGGAATTAAATGGCATGAGTGCATTAAGTTATTCTTTGAAGAACTGCTTCAACAAATATTTGATTAAAAGGAAATACCTATTTCAAGCACAATTGGAATTAGGCATACAGTAACTAAACTGTGCCTAAACAATGAGAAAGAACAACTGATTGCACTTCCCCTCAAAAATGAGTTTTTTACCTTTAAACCTCCCTGCTTCCTCAGGAATACACTGATATTTCAGTCAACAGTTACCCTTTAGTATCATGCCCAAGTCATCATACTTTTAGATAGAAAATGGTGACAGACATTTTAACTGTAACTGTCAAACCAATAATGTCCAAATTCTTTCATTCCAAGTAGACTGGGTTTAGCAATCACGAGCAGGAACACTAGTTTACTAACCTACAAATTCTGTTTTACAATCCCACTGCTAGACATAAGCTAGTGGCTGAATATGTAAACTGACAGCCAGATCACTGAGAAGACTTAGCGTGTTTAACAAGCAATTATTTCTGTATAAAATAAAAACAATGTAAGAGCGTAATTATGAAAGTCCAGATAAACATATTTGCCTGATCTACAGCACAAGATAATACGATCAACATGTAAATTAGAGATACCTGTGGAAAGGTTTTACGAAGAGGAAGCCAGCAACTCAGAGCTATAACTCCAGCCAGTTTGTAATTGCATGTCAAAGCAGTGTACAAAGACAATGCACCACCCTGTATTGAGAAGAAGTTCTTTAATTTTCTTTAACATTTGAAAGAAAGGTACAGACATTTTTGGAAATAATCTGAAGGGTTACCTGTGAAAATCCTCCTAGTATGATTCTGTGTGAAGGAATTCCATTTTTGATCTCATGTTCAATAATTGCTTTAACTTAGACAAATAAAAGTAGACAACTATTATAACAAGTTATATTAGCTTAATCACTCCAGAATAAATCTCTGGATATAAATATCTTAACAAACATTACAAAAGGTATAGTTTTTTGATAAGGTATCTTCCGTGTCTTGTACATTTTAAAAAAAACTGACCTATTCAGACATGTTTGATACACCATATCAGACGAGACTTGAAATAGGCCCTCTGGTCCAGAGGTAGGGATATGACAATACACCACGAGAGCCCCTTACATTTAAAGGCTTGCCAATCATTAGTCAGGAAATGAACATGTGCCTCCTGTGTAGCAGGCAAGAATCTATCAGTCACTGAACTACCAATGCAACCACTTCATATGAAACACTTGGAGTCATACAGATGTACAGCACGGAAACAGACCCTTCGGTGAGACTCTAGACCCACTTGCCAGCACCCTGCCCATATCCCTCCAAACTCTTCCTATTCATACACATGCTTTTTAAATGTTGCAATTGTACCAGCCTTCACCACTTCCTCTGGCAGCTCATTCCATACAGGCACCACCCTCAGTGAAAAAGCTGCCCCTTAAGTCTCTCTTATATCTTTCTCCTTTCACCCTAAACCTATGCCCTCTAGTTCTGGACTCCCCCACCCCAGGGAAAAGACCTTGTATATTTATCTTATCCATGCCCCTCATGACTTTGTAAACCTCTATAAGGTCACCCCTCAGCCTCTGAAGCTCCAGGGAAAACAGCTCAAGCCTATTCAGACTCTCCCGATAGCTCAAATCCTCCAACCCTGGCAACATCCTTGTAAATCATTTCTGAACCCTTTCAAGTTTCACAATATCCTTTCAATAGGAAGGAGATCAGAACTGCACACAATATTCCAAAAAAGTGGCCTAACCCACATCCTGTATAATCGCAACATGACCACCCAATTCCTATACTCAATACTCTGACCAATAAAGGAAGGCATACCAAATGCCTTCTTCATTATCCTATCTACCTGCGACTCTATTTTCAAGGAGCTATGAACCTGCACTCCAAGGCGTCTTTGTTCAACACCCCCTAGGACCTTACCATTAAGTGTATAAATCCTGCTAAGATTTGCTTTCCCAAAATGCAACATCTTTCATTTATCTAAATTAAACTCCATCTGCAACTCCTCAGCCCATTGGCCCATCTGATCAAGATCCCATTGTAATCTCAGGTAACCTTCTTTGCTGTTCACTCCACCTCCAATTTTGGTGTCATCTGCAAACGTATTAACTTTACCTCCTTTGTTCACATCCAAATCATTTATATAAATGACAGAAAGTAGTGGACCCAGCACTGATCCTTGTGGCATTTCCCTGGTCACAGGCCTCCAGTCTTAAAAACAGCCCTCCACCACCACGCTCTGTCTTCTACCTTCGAGCCGGTTCTGTATCCAAATGACTAGTTCTCCCTGTATTCCATGAGTTCTAACCTTGCTAACCAGTCTCCCATGAGGAACCTTGTCAAACACCTTACTGAAGTCCATATAGATCCTTACTGAATTTATATTGGATCTTCAACCAAGGTCTGTGTTACTTTTCTGAAAATTGTCTGTGTAGCTGAAGACAGCACTTTCTGCTCTTAACATGTGCACTACATCGTTATTTAATCACCATTACACCTGCATAATCCAGACATTTCTTTGCACCCATTCAGGTGTATGTTGCAGCTGCTGTTTCAAATTGAAGCACTCTATGATAGCATCTCTCTTTCAAACTCTCACTCTTCAAAAATGCTGTCAGTCAACCAAGCTTTCACCTCTTGCTTTTCAGTTAATTGCTTTGCGCCTATCCCTCTACCTAAATTCACTACTGGTCCTTAGCTTCACCTATTATTGTCATCGTGCCAGGTTGAATATCACTCGACCAATTTTACAACAAAGCATCCTCTGCCCTCTCTATATAGGGCTATCATAACATCCATGATGGAGTTAAGAATAGATGTTTTCTTTTCCATTCTTGCTGGCCTTTCCAGCCAGGAAGCATACTGAAAATCATCTGCCTTCTGGTCTACTCATCACCACCCTTACTTGGACCTGCTGGCAAGCTGCACCTCTCTCTGTGGATTCCCTGCTCACTCAAACTAGGGTCTTTGTAACCTTTTGTAAAGCCTATGCTCCCAACTCCCTACTTTAATAACATCCTCAAAACCTAATCTTTCATTAAGCATTTGGAGACCCTTCTTAATCTTGCCTTTGCACAATAATTTTTTGTATGCTTCTGAAGTGCTGTAGGAAACCTGTGTCAAGAGACCTTACAAATACAAGATTTATGTTTAAAGTATACAACTGGTCCTTATTAACTCTGCTGCAGGAATGGTGACTTACTACATTCGGAAGCTTTCTTTATACCAACTTCATCTTCTGGATCTTCTGGACTTAATCCAGCCAAGTCAAACCTTTTTAAAAAGAGTACAGTGGGATTTGTTGTACTGTCGATCATTGTGCTTGCTTAAGTAAAACAAGGCATAGCTTGATCAAATATTTCAAAATTTTATTGAATAATTTGTGCCCTGTTTTAATAATTTGAATTACAAATGTAAAACTGTCTCCAAGATTGCTCTGTGACTAGGAGTGGCAGTAAATTAGGAACAATTGTCTCATGAGAAATACCAGATCGATATACTGAAAGTTTTTTTTTACTACTTGCTAATCTGCGTTAGTCTTCAGCAAGTTTTAATTTCAATTTCCAGAATTTTCAGGTTATTTCCAATTTACACCAAAACATTCCTCACAGCCAAAGATGGAGTGATTGTGCTCTTGATCATCATACAGTGAGATGATGAGCTGATCAACTGTGGCATCTACATCACCAAGACCAAATGCAGTGCTCAGGTGAGGCATAGTTAAAACCATGGGAGAATTAAGATATTACTGTTATGAAGGTGGAAAGGAAAGGGTGCAGTGTTAATACGTCATGAAAACAGAAAGTTTAGAAAACAAAATCTCTCCAACTCACCATGATGGTATAGGTACAGACTTATTCAGTTGCACAGGAATCTTTGGCCTGAATAAAAAAAGGAGAATAATTAAATTCAATTCTGAAAGTCTCAATTTTAACCAATATACGTTGAAATTAACATACAGTTTAATACAATTAAGGATGAGGTAAATTTTTAACTAAATATAATTTACTTCTTGCTTATTTATGTTTTTTTTTGTGTTTTAACAAAAAACTTCAGTATTCTTTTATGAACAATGTTGAATTTTTAAAGATCCCCTACCCCAGCAGGCTTAGGGTGATTAATTGAGCCATATACACCACGTTGAATTTGATAATTTCCAGCAGGTGGCAGCAACTGCTAGGAACTAGCCTAGATAAAGGAAATGCAAGTTTTCTCCACGCAACTGCGATGCATGCTAGAAATGCAAATATGTCCTGGGAGAATAGGATCAGGCCTGGATGTGAACAACATGTAAACGAACAGTTTACCATCATTTACTGTCGAGAGTAACAAAGAACAAGACTCCAGACAGGACTCGTTGAGCAAATGGTACTTCTGGAACTCAAGCAAATTACCAATATGCTCAGGACTGTGTCGGGAAACAATTAAATAAGATTAAATAATTAGAACCCCTGGGTTGGAGCTGAAAGTAATTAATCTTTTTATAGGATTATGTTCTTAGGTTTTGAGTATACCTGAATCTAGCTCCAAAAAAAATTCGCATCCCATTGCTAACAAGCCACAGCGGTCACATTATTAATAGGCTCTGTTAATTCTGATTACAAGGGGTACATGAGCAAATATGACGAGGTATTTTGCAATTCTGCTAAACTTTATTTTAATTATATAAGTTATTGTGCTCTTCATAAGTGTGATTAACAATTCCATGTTTCAGAGTAATACCTATTAAAAAAAGCATTCACAGGCAAGTTGAACAGCACTTACGCATGAGGGCAGATGTACTTCACATAAGGAAGTCGGATGGAGGACAGTGATTCGGCCCAACCATGTCTAAAAAGACAGGATTGCAAAATATTCAGCTCCACAATCAATAGTTACAAGAAAATTCTCAACAGCTACTTGAATAATTCAGGGGGTGGGGGGTTGGAAGTTTAGCAATAAGGTTGAAGAAACTGGTGCTTTCCTGAGACAACAGATGACTGAAGACCAACATGAAAGAAGTATACAAGACTGGCAGTTTTAGATAAGGCAGACAATATGCTCCCTTTAGTTAACATAAAAAAAGCAAGGAACACAGAATTTAAGATTTGGGAATAGATACCATGTGGTACACGAGGAACTATCTTATTACTGCACTGGACAGTAATGACCTGGCAATCACTGCTTGGGGTTAGTAGACTAGGAAGAAATGAATTTGTTCAAAGGAAATGGGTTGGGCACTTGGGTGAAATAAACCTATTGTGCTTTGGGGATACAGTAGGGTAAATGGGGGGGTCATTGGATTGCTTTAAAGAGAGGTGACTGGTGCTTTATTTGAATAGCTTTCTTCTTGTGCCATAACGCCTAGAATTCTTTGATTATCGGACTCTGAAATGAAATGCTCAAGCTCAAATGTTTATAGATGTCAGCATTGTCTCCCTCTGGCTGCCAACAGGTACAAGTTACTAATGACAGTTTTGCCATTGGTGGCAGGTATGCATTTCTTCCGAGGTCAATATTGATCTGGCTTTTCGAACTCCATGGGAAAGTTGTGTTTAAGAAAAAATATAAAACTATGGTATTATAAACTTGTTCACCATCTGCTATAAGAACATAGAATCTATAATTAAAGATCAAATGACTGAATATCTGGAACACTGTTAGCTGATCTCAGCAAGCCAGTATTAATTAATAAAGTATAAACCACACCTGACAAACATGATAGGAGTTGATTGAAGATTGGACAGAGAAATCCTTTATTTGTATGATTTTTCAAAAGTCATTTGATATAATTTCTCTTAAGAGACTGTTAGATAAAATTTGAATTGAGGGAAATTATTAAAGAGGTAGGGACATTACCACTGCACCACAACAGCCCCCAAAACACACAGCCAATCACACTGAGATCAGCCATTGGTGGTACTGCAGATATTTTCTAACTTACCTGTTCAGAGATGTTTATAATATCTCTGGAGCAGGTGGGATTTGAAGCTGGGGCCTCCTGGATCAGAGATGACACCACCATTGCATCATAACAGCACTTAAAGAATCATGCCACTAGAACAAGTCTTGAATTCAAATTTCCACCATCTGCTATGTTCTCAGAACCTTAACCTGCCTTTTTAGATTACTAGTCCAGTGACATTACCACTACATTACTGCCTTCTCATAGGCCGCACTGTAAACTATGTAGAACAACGCATCAAGAGACATTAACAGACAAATGGTTCAAACAATAGCAAATCTATAGGTGTGAGGCCATCTACTTTGGACCTGAAAAGGATAGATCAAAGTATTTCTAAGTGATGAAAAGTTAGAGACAATAGAAGTCCAAAGACACTTTGGTTGGGGTCAAGTACATGGATCATGTGTCAGGGGCAGGTACAAACAAACAAATGCTAATGGAACGTTGGCTTTATAATCTAAAAGGTTAAATATGTGGTTAGAAATGAAGTTCGACCCTCAAAATAAAGTCCTCATTAGACCATGTTTGGAAGTAATGTGTTCAGTTTTGGGCACCAGACTTTAGGAATGATATATGCCTTTGAAGGAAAGAAAACTGAAAGGTTTACTCAAATGATACCTGGACTCCAAGAGTTAGATTACAAGGTAAGATTACACAAACCAGGATTGTATCGACTAACATATCGAAATTTAAGGAGTAATTTGATTAAAGTTTTCAAAATTCTGTTCAACATTTCCACTGGTTGAGGTAATCTAGACTCTTGGATGATGGTCTAAAAATTAGAGAAAGGCCTTTCATTCGTGAAGGTACAAGTGAAAGGGAGTTACTTGATGAAAGATTTTGAGCCTCTGACCTGCTCTTGTAGCCACATTACGTATATGACTATTTCAGATTCCTGATGAAGAGCTTTTGCCCGAAACGTCGATTTTGCTGCTCGTCGGATGCTGCCTGAATTGCTGTGCTCTTCCAGCACCACTGATCCAGATATTTCAGTTCAACCCCAGGGCATTGATAGCGTGAGACTAAGTGTTAATAATGCCATTGAATATCAAGTGGTGATGATTAGATTCTTAGTAGAGATGGTCATTGCCTGGCACTTGTGTGGCATGAATGTTATTTGCTACTTGTCAGCGCAAAACTGTATATTGTTCAGTCTTGCTGCATTTGGGCATGGACAGCTTCAGTATATGTTAAGAAACTCCACCACTGAAGCCACATACAGATATAAAGGTGACTCTATGGTCTGCAGCTACTCAGTTTGAATGTAGGCCTGGGATCAGCATCACTGCCCCTCTCATCTTCAGTCTGGTCAAATCCTTTTTAGTTTACAAACTTACCTCTTGTTGATAGCGTGTTGTAGGCACTTTATGCCTAGCTGATTAGGCTGCAAGTAGTTTTATTTTGTTTAGTCTGAATCCTACTCGCAATGACTGCCTCATGGAACACAATATTGCAGAGGGAACGCACAGATACATTAAGCTCACACAAAGGCCTGAATCCATTTTAGAATTGGGCCCTGGAGGTTAACACACAACCCACCTATGAGCTTGCATTTCCTGTTTACATATTGGAGGCTTAGGTGTTGATTTAGCTCCTGAAGAAAGAGGCATAATGTTCCCAAATTTCTAGATCAAATAACTATCCAAAGTTTGTGAGAAGATTTGTAGCTCGGGTGCTCGTTGTTGTGGTTCTGTTCGCCGAGCTGGGAATTTGTGTTGCAGATGTTTCGTCCCCTGTCTAGGTGACATCCTCAGTGCTTGGAAGCCTCCTGTGATCTTTCCTCTGGCATTTATAGTGGTTTGAATCTGCCACTTTCAGTTGTCAGTTCCAGCTGTCCGTTGCAGTGGTCGGTATATTGGCTCCAGGTCGATGTGCTTATTGATTGAATCTGTGGATGAGTGCCATGCTTCTAGGAATTCCCTGGTTGTTCTCTGTTTGGCTTGTCCTATAATAGTAGTGTTGTCCCAGTCGAATTCATGTTGCTTGTCATCTGCGTATGCGGCTACTAAGGATAGCTGGTCATGTCGTTTCGTGGCTAGTTGGTGTTCATGGATGCGGATCGTTAGCTGTCTTCATGTTTGTCCTATGTAGTGTTTTAATAACCAGGTTTGACCTACAAAGAATGAAACCTGAAAGCAACAACACCCCCAGATTCTATGGACTACCTAAAGTGCACAAACCAGACATCCCACTCAGACCCATTGTATCATTACCAGGGACACCATCACACACACTGGCTAAAGAACTACAGCAAAAACTGAAACACCTGATCAGCGGATCCAGACACTCTATACAATCAACACAGGAATTCTTGGACATCATCAGAAATATACACAAAGACAAGGAAGAAACCATGGTCTCATTCGATGTAATGGCACTGTTCACCTCTATCGACAAAACCCTAGCCAGAGAAACAATAGCCAACCTGCTGGAGATACGGAACAGACAACAGGACGTTGAACAAAGACAGCATACTCAAACTACTGGACCTGTGCCTCACAACACACTTCACATTCAACAACCAAATATATGAACAAATCAATGGCACACCCATCTCTGGACTCAAAGCAGAAGCGGTAATGCAAAGATTAGAACAAACAGTCTTACTGCAAATTCAACCCAAACTCTGGGTCAGAAATGTGGATGACACCTTTGTAATCATTAAAACACAGAAATAGAGAACATACACCGGATCATCAACGCCACACTCACAGGAATCCGATTCACAAGAGAGGAAGGAAAGGACAACCAACTCCCATTCCTAGACGTGATGGTACAGAGAACACCTAACGGAGAATTTACCACAAAGGTATACAGGAAAGCCACACACACAGACCAAGTCCTGAACTACGAAAGCAACCACCCCAACACACACAAAAGAAGTTGCATCAAGACACAATTCAAAAGGGCCATAACACACTGCAGCACACCAGAACTGCAAAAAGAGGAAGAAGAACACCTATACAAGATATTCGCCAAAAACGGATATCCGCGCAATTTCATCAACAGATGCCTAAGGGAAAGACAACGGAACGAGGACATGCCGCAACCCAAAGTACTAGCCACACTACCATACATCAAGAGCATTTCTGAACTGACAGCCAGACTACTGCGACCACTAGGACTCATAACAGCATACAAACCAATAGCCACTCTCAGACAACTCACCAGAACGAAGGATCCGATACCCAGCATGAGCAAATCCAACGTAGTGTACAAAATCCCATGCAAGAACTGCACAAAACACGATTTAGGACAAACAGGAAGACAGCTAACGATCTGCATCCATGAACACCAACTAGCCACGAAACAACACGACCAGCTATCCTTAGTAGCCACACACGCAGATGACAAGCAACATGAATTCGACTGGGACAATACTATTATAGGACAAGCCAAACAGAGAACAGCCAGGGAATTCCTAGAGACATGGCAGATTCAATCAATAAGCACATTGACCTGGAGCCAATATACCGACCACTGCAACAGACAGCTGGAACTGACAACCGGAAGCAGCAGATTCAAACCACTACAAATGCTGGAGGAAAGATCACAGAAGCGCTTCACAGGCGGCTCCCAAGCACTGAGGATGTCACCTAGACAGGGGACGAAACGTCTGCAAAACAAATTCCCAGCTCGGCGAACAGAACCACAACAACTTAACTATTGATGAAGTGGCAAACAAGATGAAACTGTATTGAAGTATTCTGAGCAGAATTTTTAAAAGGCAAACATTCAAGAATAAGGATTCAAAGAAAGATGACAATTAGGAGTTAAACTTGATTTAAACTGAATAATGGGATGGTCATAGCTAACAACTTTATATTAGTGTTAGCCTGATTCATCACAGTCAAAGTAATACGAGTGGCGAAATGAGTGATGATTTCAAGAAGGGAAATTAGATTCAATATTTCTTGACAGAGAAAAAGGAAAATTAAAGAGTTAAAATAGGGAAGAGTGACACAACAAGTCAAATGAGTAGATGTTATATTTTTAGCATAGAATATGGAGAATAAGGAATTCAAAAAGAAACAAAAGTAGCAGCAGGGCCAAAAAACCTGACACACACAAAATTACAGGTGAAACAGAGGAACTAAGTGAAAGGTTTAGAAAGATGAAAAACAAGAGGGCAAATGATAAAAAATTGAAAGCTGTAATGGAGATTGCTGCTTTTAATTCAACAGCTGGTCTGACATGTTCTCCAGTTTTACCTTTTCTGTAAAAATGACAAAGCTTAAGCTCAGCATCTTTGGAGACAGCAACAATGCTTTTTAAAACTATTAAAAAGAATGAGTTTTGTGAATAGTAGAAAATTAAAGGACTGGAAAAGTGTTTGTCACTTAGGCAAATTAATGACTGTATGCTGACTATAGTTCCATCATTATTTTGCCTGAGAGTTCATTATTTATTGATGCGTATGCTTTAATAAGTATCAGCTATTCACTCAAGGGACATCACACAGTAACTAGACCGTGTCTCTGTCCAATGCTCACTCTTAGGAACATCAAAACACTGATCAGGAATTGGACGACAGCCAGTTTTCCCCTTCCTAATCCAAAGAGATTGAGATGAATTGTAAGACTTCCTTCCAATCATGTTGAGATCAGATAACATCATGTGAGATCAGATAACTCCGCACAGGCCAAGAATTGATTCTGGGTCTTATTGTAGAGATGGTCAGTAACCTGCTGCATCACCAAAGGAATCATAGAGTCATACAACTCAGAAACAGACCATTCGGTCTAACCAGCCCATGCCCAACATAATCCCAAACCAACTAGTCCCACCTACCTGCTCCTGGCTCATATCCATCCAAACCTTTCCCATTAATGTACTTATACAAATGTTTTTTTTTAAAACATTGTAATTGTGGCCACCTCCACCACTTCCTCAGATGTTCATTCCACACGTGAACCACGCTGTGTAAAAAAATTTGCCCCATACATCTTTTAAAAAATTTTCTTATCTTAAAAATGCACCCCTTAGTCTTGAAATCCCCCCACCCGAAGGAAAAGGCAACCACAGTTAACTATCCATACCCCTCATTATTTCATAAACGTCTATCTGATCACTTCTCAACCTCTTACACTCCAGTGAAATAAGTCCCAGCCTTTCTTTATAATTCAAACTGGCAACATCCTGGGAAATCTCTTATGAACCCTCTCCAGCTTAATAATATCCTTCCTAGAACTAGGCAACTAGGACTGGACACAGTATTGCCTCACCAATGTCTTGAGCAACCTCAACATGACTTCCTAACTCAAAAGGAGAAAGTGAGGTCTGCAGATGCTGGAGATCAGAGCTGGAAATGTGTTGCTGGAAAAGCGCAGCAGGTCAGGCAGCATCCAGGGAACAGGAGAATCGACGTTTCGGGCATAAGCCCTTCTTCAGGAATCCATCATAAGCCATTCCTGAAGAAGGGCTTATGCCCGAAACATCGATTCTCCTGTTCCCTGGATGCTGCCTGACCTGCTGCGCTTTTCCAGCAACACATTTCCAGCTTCCTAACTCAAAAGACTAACAATGAAGGCAAGGATGCCAAACACCTTTTTAGCTATCCTGTCTATATGTGACATAAATTTCAAAGAATTGTGTACCTGCACCCTTAGGTCCCTCTGTTCGACAACACTACCCAAGGCCCTATCATTAATTGTATAAGCTCTATTCTTGTTTGTTGTACCAAAATACAATAGCTTCTATTTATCCAGATTGAACTCCAGTTGCCATTTTTCAGCCTGGAAGCTCACTGAAGGTGTTACCTAGTATGGTGACAAAACATCTGAAAATGAATCTTCCAGCTCAGCGAGCAAACCTACATCCATTTTTCAGCCCATTGACCCATTTGACCAATCCCCTTGTAAATTTAGAAAATCTTCTTCACTGTCTACTATGCCACCAATTTTGGTGTTGCCTGCTAACTTACTAACCACACCTCCTATATTCTCATCCAAATCATTTATATAACTGACAAACAAGAAAGGACCCAGAACTGATCCCCGTGGAACACCACTGGTGACAGGCCTCCAGTCCGAAAAGGGACCCTTCACACTCCTGCTGTTAAGCCAATTATGAATTCAATTGGCAAAGTCACCCAGAATCCCATGTGACCTAACTTTACTAATTAGTCTACCATGCAGAATCTTGCCAAACCCTTTACTAAAATCCAAGTAAACAATGTCTACTGCTCAGCCCTCATCAACCTTTTCAGTACCTTCCTCAAAAACCACAATCAAATTTGAGAAGCATGATCTTCCTTGTACACAACCATACTGACTATCCCTCATCAATTTTTGCCTCTCTAAACATCCATAAATCCTATCTTTTATAATCATCTCCAACAAATTACCTACAACCAAAGTAGACTCTCCGATCGATAGTTCCCTGGTTTCTCCTTACAACCTTTCTAAAACAATGATACAACATTAGCCACCTCACCCATAGTTACAGGTGATGCACATATTTCTGCAAGGGATCTCGTAATTTCCTCTCTTACTTCCCACGATGTTCTGGGATACATTAGAGCAGGTCCAAGAGATTTATTCACCTTTATATTTTCTAAGACCTCCCAAACTTCCTCTTCTGTAACATGAACTGTTTTAAAAACATCAATATTTATTTCTCAGCTTTCTCAAGACTCTATTTCTTTCTTCACAGTAAACACTGATGTGAAATATTCATTTAGTATCTCTCCCATCTCCTAGGGTTCCACACAAAGATGACCTCCTTGCTCTTTAGGGGCCTTACTCTCTCCCTCTTTTTCTCGTTATCCTCTTGCTCTTAAATGTATTTGTAAAATCTCTTTGGATTGTCCTTAAGCTTTTCTGCCAAAGTCTTCTCATATCTCCTCTTTGCCTTCCTCATTTCCTTCTTAAGATTGCCCCTACACTCTTTATATTGATTAAGAGATTCAACTGAACGAAGCTGTTTATAACTAAAATAAGATTTACTTTTATTCTTGACTAGAACCTCAATATCTTTATTCACCCATTGTTCATTAATCTTACCAGCTTCACCCTTCAACAGGAACATGGTGCCTCTGAACTCTCGTTATCACACACTTGAAAGCCTTGCACTTATCAGATATCCTTTTATCTGTGAATAGTCTACCCCAATCAACTTTTGAAAATTTTGTCCCATTCCACTAAAATTTGCCTGACTCCAATTAAAAACTTTAACTTTTATGGGAGGCGTATCCTTTCTCATAGCCAGTTTGAAACTAATAAAATTATGATCGCTAGACCCAAAGCGTTCCCCCACTTGTATTTCACCAACAGGTCTAGTTTTGCTCCTTTTCTCGGAGTATTCACATACTGATAAAGAAAATTTTGCTTTAGCATATTTGACAAATTCTTCGCCATCCATGCATTTAACACTATGGTAGCCCCAGTCAATGTTTGGTAAATTAAAATCCCCCCATAATTACAACTGTATTATACTTATATATTTATATCTGAAATCTCCCAACATATTTGTTTCTCAATTTCCCTCTTACTATTGGGGATCTATGGTACAATACCATCATAGTGATCTTTCCTTTCTTATTTCTACCCATATATTTTTACTTGACTTTTCAAAACTCTTCTTTATTCACAGCAGTAATTTATTCCTTAATCAAAAATGCCACCTCTCCCCTACCTTTATTTCCTACAGTCTCTAAAACACTGAGCTGCCAGTCTGGTCCATCGCTCAGCCAAGTTTCTGCAACAACTATGACATCCCAATCCCACGTTCCAACCTTACCTGTAAGACCTCCTGTATTGAAATAAAGGCTATTTAGTTCTTCAAATTTACTAACATTTATTCATATTCTAACACAAATACATTAAATGCACAGGCAGTCTTCATTTAACATAGTCCCACTAAAAGCCATTTTAGCATTGTTTATCTTTGGGACCGGTTTCTTTGTTTTGTATCATTATTTTCATTTTAGCATTGTTTACATGTATTATCTGTGTTAACATTTTAAATCAGTGCCTGGTTCTGCACTGCCTACTGCTTAGACACTCTCCCTCTTCTGCCTGTGGACAAAGGGGCCTTGCCTCCCAGGCTTGTCTTGCACTAACTTCGGTTCTTGGCCATCATTCTTCTTGTGTGACTTTGCCCTGGCCTCGCCTCTCATCTGCTATTCCTGCTTTTCGGGTCCAGGTCTCCTCTTCCCTTTATTAAATTAAAGATCATACAACACCAGGTTATAGTCCAACAGGTTTATTTGGAAGCACTACTCCTTCATCAGGTAGCTGTCAAACAGGGCTCTGAAATAAACCTGTTGGACGATAACCTGGTGTTGCATGATTTTTAACTTTGTCCACTCCAATCCAACACTGGCTCCTCCACATCATGGCTTCCCTTTATTGTTGGCCCAGATCCCCGTGTCTCCGTTTCCCTCCTGATTTCAAACTGAGGCCCTGTGCTCCATCTAGTGTGTGGTAGACATTGGTCATTACATGGAGTAAAGTCAACCGCTGATGGAGCCTGGCAAAACTAAGTACAGAAGAATATTAAATTTAAAATAAAAGGATAATTTATATTATTACAGCATTTAATTTATAAATTTAGGAATTTAAATATTTAAAATAAAGGGGTTATGTATTTCAATATAGTTCTTCTTTCTCTTCTAAAGGCGGCCTTACGAAACCTAATTCTAGTTTGAACATTTGATTCCCACAGAAACTAATACTTCCCTTAAAATATTTTCTTTTAAAATTGTGATTTTCAGGAATGGAACCAGGATTTAAAGTAAGGTCACTCTACACTACCGCAAAGTACAATGTTTGAGGGAGGGGAAAAAATGGTCATTGCGTGTCTCGTCCAACTTCAAGGGCACCTTCTACTGATATTAAAAGTGATTATTAGTGATATTTTAATAATGTTATTTCAATGTGTCAGTTTAAGGAATCTTTGTGGAAGAAATAGCCTGTACCAAAGGAAATAAAAACTACTGCAGAAATGATTTAAAAAAAAAACTTTCCTCATGTTACAATTGTTGATAGGAACATGTACATAATGGGGATGGTTACAAACCCTCAGGCAACAGGGAACATACATTGTTAGATAACTTATCAAAGCATAATAACAAATTTATATTTATTTCAGTTTTATAGCAATTAGGATTATGAACTTGGTCAATTCCTCTGCACTTTTCATCTAAAGCAAACTCACCCTGTGTCTCCAAGTCCATGCAAGAAAATAACCTGTAAAATACAACCCAAACACACTGTCTTCATACCAGCACAAAGTAACACCAGACAATCAGCAGAGTCATGAAAATTCTTGATCTACAAGAAAGGATCAAATATAGAATGGTTGATTAAAACTGTTTCAATATACCAAGCAGTAAGATTCCAACGTAATTACAGTCATAAGATAATTGTAACTTCACTGGTACGGGATTAACTTCAAAATTGCTGACGCAGCAGCCTGCATATTATAAATTATCCAATCCCAAAATAAAATATGAAAGGGTCAAAACGGGAATTTGGACACCACAATTGCTGGCCAAAGTACATAGGGGAAACCACAAAGATTAACCACAAACTATATTAGAGGGAGTTTTTAGCAACAATCATATTAAAGCACCATTCTGAGCACTGATGTCCTACCTTTACTCTTTAAAGGAGGCTGGAAAAAGACTAGAGTTTAAAATTGACCACAGATTCAATCTAATATCAGGCTGCAATATGTTGTGTGATTATGACAGTGACACTAATGAACTCTCCCCAGCTGCTGTCACCATGTGGAAAACAAACACTTCAAAAATATTTTCTCTCAGATGAAATAACAAAGTTATTCATACAGGTTTAAATACTGAAGTAATGCTTAACATATTAACTGAGACGCTTGCAGTTTTGAGTTTCATTAAAAACATAGATTGTTGGTTCATGTCCAAGTCTAGAGTTAAAATAGTAATTCTTGTGTAAACTAATTGAGCAACAACTAATATAAAATTATAATAAAAACTGCAACAACTAATCACCAGAGACTGCAACAAGAAATTCAGAAGACATTTTAGTAAATCTGAAATGTCTCCCAGATGTCAAAGCATTGTGTTTTCTCGGCAGATCACGAGAACAGGTGGTTTCTTACCACTGCAGTCTCCCGTTCTGTTCCAGAGACAGTCGCAGCCTCATCGAGCAGCGGCAATGACATGTTGTTACCACACATACAACGTCACACGTACAGAATGCAAACCTGCAGATATAAAAGACCTTAGTAAGAACAGGGATAGTCAGGACTAAACATACCCAGTAGCAGATCTAATTGTAATACTGAGAAGACCTTGTTTAACAGTGCAAGTAGTTGCCTCAAAATCCAAACCAAGTCTAGGAATCATCTAAACTCACTATATCAAATTATGTTAAGGAAGAGAATAAAAGTTAGCATTAATCAACTAACTGATAATCTGTTTCAAATACAAGATATACTCATTAGTATTGAGGTTTTATTTTAATTTCATTCTTCCTGTTAGCATTATTTCATTAGCAAATTAATTGAAACTTGCTAATCAGGCTGCTGAGATATCTAGTGTCCCACTGTAAGGCAAGTTTCTAACCATGGCTATCAAGCACGTGATACCCAACCAAAAGGTTGAAGTTACAGTAATTTGCTCACACGTTAAAGTTCCAGTACTGCGCAAGCCCACATTTCAGGTGGTTTGCTTCAGTTGTGGATTAGTCTCTGGTTGAAGTAAAATCTTTCATTTTTAGGACCTGAAGCACAGATTCTAATACCTAACAATAGTGTGTCAATGGCATGTGTAAAGTGGCCAAAGGACAAACTGTCCAGTCTGGATAAAGGAAAAGGGAATTTGTGCCAAGGTCAGAGGACAAAAAAAACCCACTGATTTTCTATTATCTAAGTAACAATCAAAAACTTTTAGGAGAATAAGTTGTTCTGATTATTCCGGAACAGACATTGTTTTATGAAGGATGATTGACCCAAACCATGAACTGTTTCTCTGTCAAATGAAGATATACTGAGCATTGATATACTGAGCATTTTTTGTTTTTATTTTAGAAAGTCTACTGTACTACATAAGTTACAATTCTTCACAATTACCAGAATAATAACTGCTATGTTGAATGTATTAATTATAAATGTACTTTCAGAATCAGTCTAGCCTTTTGAATAAAAACAAATTGCTGGAGAAACTCAGGTCTGGCAGCATCTATGGGGAGAAAACAAAGTTAATACTTAGAGTTTGGTGACTATTCTGTTATGTACAATTCTGTTTTTGTTTCATATCTGTAATTCCTTGATATATAGCAGTCTTTTAAATAGTTACTTACTCATAACGCAGGTATGCTTAACCAGATTGCAATAAGTAAAATGAATGTTTTTCATTCTGACAGTATAGTACGCTTAGCAAGACATAACTCTACAACACACAATGGACAGAATGGGGGAATCTCCAAATCTATAAGCATATGGATTTGCTTATCATAAAATACAAACACAAGTGCAAAGGGCTCTGGCTGTTCACAGGTTTTTGTTTTGAGAATGAATATTTGCTATTCTGCATGCAATGAATTGATCATAGAAGGGTAAGAATTAAACGTCATGTCCAAAATATCAAGAATCTGAAACCAAGGGGGCAGATATTACCAATATAATTTTAAAATAGATTGAAAGCATGATGAATATTAATAAAATGTACTACATATGTTTAAAAACCCGCTGAATAATGCAATATCAACAGAATGCACTGAGTCTGCAACTATGTGCTCACAAGTATAAAAAAATCCCACACTGGTGCAAATGAACTGAGAACGGGTTAATCAAATGGGAATTAATCCCATGGCATAACAGAACAAGAATTCTAAATAATATTTTTACAGCACCAAGGCTTCAGAAATTAACACTCAATACAACCTTGCATATATTGCTTAGTGGCACAATTAAAGAAACAAATTGCAATAGAAGATGTTAAAGATGCTGTACAAGTTCTCCCTTATTATTATTTATTATATACATATCTATTGTCTTCTGCATTTATCTAAATGTTCAGACTGAAAGGTCAGACCCATCCATAGGTAGTTTATCATTTCAATTTTTAGTGTAGACAGTTCCAGGGTTGACAGATGTACATGTTCGAATAGCCTCAGGAACAACCAAAGCAGAGAATGAAACAAAACCTTAGATCATAAATTCAGGTTTATATCTGGGTTTTGCACAGATTTTAATAATTTCAGTTGAGACAATAGAAATGTCACAACTAAACTCAGCAATTTCTACTAGACAGCGCATAAAGTGGTCATAGGGTGGAAACAGAGCAGGTTTGATTGTGATGTGTGCAGCTGAAGACTAACCATTCACTTTGGAAGCTCATAACACACAATGGCCAATCAGGGGAAGTTTCAGCTTCAAATAACCTCCAAGGTGACTATTCTGTTATGTATTTAAAGAGACTGTTTTAGTTTTTGCAATTTACTTTGTGTGTAATTTACAGCAAATATAAAAACTGTCAGAGACAATCTGGTTAATTGGAAATATGGGCAGCCAGCATCTTTCAACTCTAAGAATAAAACACCATTTAAGCACTCATGAAAATGAATACAAATATTACCTATTGGCACTTATAATTACAAATGGTAATGGTAAGTCAGCATGGACAAGTTCGATCCAGGGGTCTGTTTCTGTGCTGCATGACTATGACTTGATTTTATTCGATATATACAAGTTATTTATATGCCTCTCTGGATGCTGATCAAAGACCATCAGCCTGAAATTGTTTCTCTCTCTCCACACAGATGTTGCCAAACTTGATTATTTCCAGCATATTCTATTTTTATTCCAGATGTCCAGCATCCAGTATACTTTTTGTGCTACTTTTATTCCAGATACTTAATAAATCAGATATTTATGTGTGAAGCATCTTGCATTTGATACCGTTGATGCAATCAGACATAGCACTTTTTAATAGGGCACTGAAAAAGTAGCCACCACGCATAGTAAAATAAGGGGAGAAAGGGATTGAGAAATAACAACAGAAGTTTAAGGGTATTAAGGCAGCTTTTGAAAGTAGGATAGAAGGAAGTGAAATACAGCCCAAAATAAGGAATTTGAGGGGAAGTAAAATACAGAGTACAGGACATACGGGTTGAGGATATTATGGAGACAGACAGAGGTAAATCTATACAAAGCTTAAAACATTGGTTAGGAAGTAAAATCCAATTGAATATTGATAGTAACTTAAGGAAACAGTCAGCACCATACTGTCCACGTTTCTATATCAGCATCATGGCTTGAGGCACTTTCACATCTTGAACTATATTTATTTTTGGTGGAATATTTCTATCCACATCTCTACCTATCTCAAGTCAATTAGACAAGCAGATAACTTCCTGGTAGCTTCTGCCAAACAACAGGCCTTTGGAAATTATGTCACGTATTTCAGAAATATGAACTCTATAAATAATGTCTGGTATGTGCTGAACTGCACACATTACTGCAACAACTAAAACAAGGAACTTGTGTGGAGAATTATGGATCAAAATAACTTCAAACTTGATGGGCGTGCTTAAAGCACTAACTTTCATAATATTTTCTGAACAAAGCACTCAGAATTATTAAGTGCATGATCCACAATTTCCATTCACCTTCACGGCATAGATCATAAGATGAACTTTAAATTCAATTTAGAATATCCCCCTACATCTCTGTACTGGCAATTCATATAAGTCCACGTTAAGTAAAACTTATGGACTGGTTTCTGTGAAAGGAGAACTGATAGTACCACAGAATACCTTCTAGACTGTTTGCCCTCAGTTAATAAATGGTCATTTCTCACTTTTACAGCCTTTGGCTTAACATCCAACCTGTCAATAAAATAGTAACAATAACCACATCCTAAGATTAGGAAATTCACCCCAGCCAACTGTAATAGTACAAAGATTTATGTATTTGAAATGCAGGTATGAACACAAGTCTTCAAGTTGTATTCAGGACAAATTGAATTTATTACATGTATAAACATGCATTCAGTACCTTAAGAGCAAAACTAAGGTTTTTTTTGGTAAGAAAAACAGAAATTGCTGTAAAATCTCAGGTCTGGCAAAATCTGTGGACAGAAATCAATTACTGTTTTGGGTTCAGTGACCATTCTTCAGAAGTTCTTCCAGTTTTTTTGTTGAAGTTTTTTTGTAAGAGTATGGCTGTTTTCTTACTGTTGTGTATAAGATCCAAGAGCAATCTGTTAATGCTCCTGTGCCTATATGTAACAGTTACGCACCACTTAAAAGAAACAGGTTATATTAAATCAATCAACTAGGAAGAAATATTTGCATTTATGTAATATTGAACACAATTTTAGGGCATACTAAACTTCTCTGCAGCCAAAGCGCATTTAGTTACTGTTGCAATATATGATACACTGTAGCTATTTACACATTGCAAGGTGATAATGATGAGATAATCCATTTAAATGTTAACATGGAGATAAGCAAGAACCAAGAATAATGAAGAATATTCCTGCCCTTCAACTAAAATAGATGTAAGTTTACCTCCACTGAGGTCAGAAAGGGCCTCAGTTAACATCTAGTCAGACAGTACCACTGACAGCGCAGTACTGCTTTGACACCACACTGCAGTTCTTGTGAAAACAGCTCAAGGAACACCTGATCTCCAATTGTTCATTATCTTGTTTTGCTGACTGAAACCTCACATCTTTCCCTTGTCCCACTGGGTCAACACAGGATGTTGATTTTCAAACCACCAGCATCTGCTGTTCTTTTTTAAAAAATACAACTGTGAAGGTGCAGTAGGCGGCCATTTGACTCATTGTGGTTGCACTGATTCCAATATCTAATTCCTAATGAAGGGCTTTTGCCTGAAACGTTGATTTTCCTGCTCCTCGGATGCTGCCTGACCTGCTGTGCTTTTCCAGCAAACTCTAATCTTGACTCTAATCTCCAGCATCTGCAATACTAAGGTTTATTTTGTAAGAAAAACAGATATTTCTGTAAAATCTCAG
>NC_057736.1:27066221-27101071 GCF_004010195.1 Chiloscyllium plagiosum
TGGGGGGGGCGGGGGTTCCATGGGGGGGGGGATTGCGTGGGGGTGTGTGGGCAGGGTTCAAGAAGAGCGCGCTCGGAGGGAGAGGAGACTTTTGCGGTAAAAGCTGTGGATTTGTCACAGCCAACCCCGTATCACCGCGTCCGAATCGGAACGCGGAGACCAAGGACGGCTACAGCTGGGCCCGTCAACAGTGAATCCAATAAACAGAGCAGACATTTACCTTCAGTCAAAGAACTGCCGACACCGAGCAGTCTCCCTCTCCGCAACGACAGGCTAGATCACGTGACAACACCCCACTTCCGCCTCATGCAGATGACGTCACCCGTCCTGCTTCTTTAACTATTTTCTGCCCCCTAGCGGTTGGAGAATCTTCTCCTGTCTATTCGATTTTTTATAGATTTCCCCACAACAGTGCCACAGGCACAACCGGAGTGTAATTTCCAGTTATTATTGCAATGTTCAGCCACTACCCTGCTGACCACACCCTCTCCTCTGCAGAGAGACTGGATGTTCAAGTACTATTTACTCTAGAGGTGTGGCAGAGCATATCTGGACAGGGCGATTAAAAATATCAACAATTTCTCAAGTTTGTTTTCTCATCCTCAACTCTTCCTGTAGATTCTGAAATACTCAAATGATAAATGATATAATAAAGGAAGAAAATTCACTCGTGGGATGTGGGTTCAGCTGGCTGGGTCTGCATTATTTGCCCATTCCTGGCTGTCCTTGAGAATGTGGTGGTGAGCTGCTGCATTGAACCCCTGCAGTCCATATGTTGTTGGTTGACGCACAATGCTCTTAGGGAATTGCCAGACTTTGACTCAGAGATATTGAAGGACCAACCAATTCAGGATAATGAATGGCTTGGAAGGGAATCACAGGAGGTGCTGTTCCCGTGTTTCTGTTACCTTTATTCCTCTAGATGGAAGTGTTTGTAGTTGGAAGGACCTTTGACGAATCTCTCCAGTGCACCTCCTAGATTGTACACACTGCTGTTACTGGGCTTTGCTAGTGTCTACACTAGTGGATGTGGTGCCAAACAAGTGGGTCTTGGATGGTGTACAGTTTCTTATGCATTGTTAGAACCAGGCAAGTGGGGAGTATTCTTCACATTCCTGACTTGTGCCTTGTAGATAGTGAGCAGGGTATGGGGAATCAGGAAGCAAGTTACTTGCTGCAATTTTCTAAGCCTCTGACTTGCTTTTGTAATCTTTGTATTTATTGTATATAGTTAGTCCAGTTCAACTTCTGGACAATGGTAACCCCCAAGATCTTGATCCTGGGGGAATTCACGGTGGTAATCCCATTGAACAGCTGGGATGTGGTTCAATTTTTTTTCTTGGAGATGGTCAATGTCTGGCATTTGCGTTGCACAAATGTTACTTGCCCTTTTCAGCTGGACTTTGGATATTGCCCAGATTATGCTGCATTTGAACCTAAGACTGCCTAAGTATTTGAGGAGTTGTGAATGGTGCTGAACATTGTGCAGTTTTTGACAAATATCCTATGTCTGACCTCACGGTGGAGGGAAGGTGAAGCAGCTGAAAATGGTTAGGCCTAGGATACTACCTTGAGATTTCCAGGACCCAAGATGACTAATCATAAATAATCACGGTCTTCCCACATTCCAGATATGACTCCAAACAGCAGAGAAATTTCATTGATTCCAGTTTTGCTAAGGATTCTGGATGCCATACTCAGCCAAATGATAGGGCAGTCACTCTCATCTCACCATTTCAACTACTTGGTCATATGGTAGTGGTTAAATTACTACGGACAAGGAATTTATTACTGTGGCTCAATAATGTAAGTAAAATATCAAGTCTCAACTTTAGAAGTTTTCAAATATTAATGGTTTACAAGTATCTGGAAATAAAAGTTATAACCAAAACCTGATTGTCCTACAAAGCAAAATAAATATCAATGAAAATATCAAGCTAAAGATTGCATCTAAAGTGAGGTCCTTTTGAGTCATTGTTGTGCATGTGGAATTTCCAGTTTTTTTGCTTGTGTATGTTGTGTATGAATATGTCCAGTGCTTTGACTAATTTTTAGTGCCAATGCTAACTGGAAATAATGGGATTAAAAAGTCACAGCTAATGTTGATATCATTTCATAAAGTGATTCCAAATTATATAAAAGAGGAAGGAGTCCAGTGGGGCAAGATTTCAGAGTTTAGATTAGATTCTCTACAGTGTGGAAACAGGCCCTTCAGCTGAACAAGTTCACACCGATCCTCCGAAGAGTAACCCACCCAGACCCATTTCCCTCAGACTAATGCACCTAACTCTATGGGCAATTTAGCATGGCCAATTCACCTTACCTGCACATCTTTGGACTGTGGGAGGAAACCCACGCAGGCACTGGGAGAATGTGCAAACTCCACACAGTTGCCCGAGGCCGGAATCGAACCTGGGTTCCTGGTGCTGTGAGACAGCAGTGCTAACCACTGAGCTACCGTGTTGTGAGCTTCCAGTCTATTTTCACATCTGTTCAGTGAAACTCCTGTCAGCACAATCTTGGGACAACTTGGTTCAAAGGTCCCAAGATTTGAGGCTGATTTGTTTTTTTCCCAGCTCACAGTTTGCTGGGAAAAAACAGTTTATGTGACTCCACACATGCGATCACAACAATCAATAGGAATCAATTGGGATTTCAGCAGGTGGGGTGGCTAGATAATATTGCATTTGTGCTTTAGAATCGGAGTACTTGAAAATACTTAAAAGATTGCCAGTCTTCCAAGTTCCAGTCCAGGTTGTGTATTTTGAAGTTTGCCAAGGAAAGTAAGGGTAGAAATTCTGGATGTTCTGAACACAATTTTCCTATCACTACTGGATATGTAGATCGTGCCAGAGGATTGGAAGGATGTAAATATGACATGTTTGTTTCTAAAATAAATGGAAAGAGGGTTAAGTTCAGCAACTCCAAATCAATCAGCCCAACAGTGGTGGTGGAACACCAAGACACAATAAACTGGCATAAACATAAGTCAGTGTGGATTTGTTAAAGACCAGTCTTGCTTGACTAACTTGATCAAGTTGTTTGACGAAGCAATGGACAGGCTTGATATACCAAGTGAGACATGTTAGTAAAATTAAAGCTCACAGCATTTAAGGGTTTGTGACAGTGGGATATTTTAAAAAATGTAATTATTACTTCAAGATGAACATTACAGAGCTCCAAGAAGATAGCAAGTTTGTGGAATTAAACAGCTCTAACAAAGAACAGGCATAGGGTGAACAACTCAAAACACATGAAAAAACTTGTGCTGTGGTACCTTTAGTAGTGAACAGTATTCAATCAGGCAGAAGGCTAGTGGATGGGAACCTTACCACTTGCACCAAGGGCCTTGGATATCTCACCCACCCTGCTGCAAACTGAGGACTACATCCTACTGCTGTTTTATTATTATAGGCAAGAAGCTGCTACCCAGGGAACACAACAAGCAAAACCTGTCATGGTCCCAAGTCTCTGGTGAGTGTCATACCAACAGCAGCAAATCTGTAGAAGGAAGCAACATAGATTTCATTGGCTGTTCAACTAGCAGCCAAGATCCTCAACAGTTCCACAAGACTTTATCCTAAGATGTATATGACATGCATAAACAGTATTTTAAGAGACAAAAAAATTATTAAAGCAGAATTCCATATTACTTCAAGATTTTATATATTAAAATTATGAACAGTAAATTTGTACGCTAAAAAATATCTTGTCTGACTCCTAACATTACTATACTTTCTCTCTTGGCATCTCCTTTACTCCAAAAAGGACACAAACATTCATATTCCTTTCTTGAAAATATGTATATTGCCTTGTTACAATTGTTTCAAATAATATCTCAATGGCAATCCATTCCTGAGGCAGATGCTCACTCGTCAAAGCAAAATGGACTTGTTCATTCCAGACAGCTATATGTACAAATACCAAACCCTCTGTATATAAATAAAGTGTGTGGCACTGCATTTTATACAAAAGCAGATTTACGGTATTCAATTTACTCTGCTACGAAAGATTTGATCCTAAATTGCATGGGTCACAAACACAAGCAGCACTGTTTTTCAACCAGCCAGAGGACTAATCTCAATTAATCACACTAAATAGCAGATGTTACTTTCCAAATCAGACACCTTTGAATCTCAACTCTCTTGCCACATTTTTATTTAGCAACACTGTTGCAGCTGGAAAAGAAAATGCAAGTTGGAGCCTAGATGTGGATTTCAGTACAGGAAAGCTACAATCTGAAGACTGAACAGGAAAAGGTGGAAATTGTGACAGAAGTTCTGGAAGAACTGAAAAAGATTATTCATGAGGCACTTCTTGGATGTCCAATTAAACAGCAACCATCTTTGGTAAGGATTTTAGTTTAAGGATTCAACTTTATTTTCTATTCTGCTCACCACTAACCTTTACTCCTTGTAAACCTCCTCATTATTATAAATTTTTGCCACAAATTCCAACAACTGTGTAACAATTAAAGGGCATCACATTTCAAGCTCAGCAAGCAGAATGGAAGATTTAAATTGTTTGGACAGTCTGGTTGACTGTAGCTATGAGGCAAATTTTACATAAAATGTACATTAATAGCTGGAGAGATTTATATTCATTTCTGTGGTTCACACTTTATTGCCATCATGTTATTGCATACACAAGGCATGTATACACGATAGCTCACTCACTATTATGCATTTTGTTTTAAATCAATGCATAAGACTTGTTTTAAGTCTATTTTAATGACATTAATTAAAAAGTGTTTAGCAAATATTAGCCAAGTAATCTACAATGTAACTTTCAAGCAGAGATGAGAGGATCACAATTCAATTCAATTCAATAACAGCAATAATTTTCAAATTTTATTTTCTCTTTAAAGCAACGGTTACATTCTCTCATATCATGACAGTATCTCCAAATCCAGAATGTGTAACAGCTAAGTTCAAGCAAACTGGATATAAGGGCAAAATGTCAATGTAAGTTTTAAACTATACGATAAACCTCCATTCACTCACCTGATTGAAGATCATTGTGTCCTTTGTGTATCACTGTTACATAATCTAATGCACAAAGGCATTCAAGAAAAATAGCAACTTGCAGACAAAGATGGAAAAGACTGACAGGAGTTTACATAGAACAGATATGGATGTTACTGTATTATTTCATTCATTATATCAAAACATTTTGGGATAATTTCAGAGAGATCAGTTGTGTTGTCTCTGCTCCTGACCTTTGATCTCGTTTAAGAGTCAATATAGTCTCTCTTCATAATTTCAAGATCACTGACATCAGTTTATGTTTCGTATAGCATTCACACAGCATAGTTATAAATCTATAGGTCTCTGATAAAGTTCAGTCCCTGACTATTAGAAAATCAAATGAGGTTGCCAATTACCGATGCACAGACTTTAGGAATCTAAATTAGTGTATTTTTAAATAGATGTTTCCCATTATGTAATTAATGAAAAATACATGTTTTAAGTGGTCATTCTTGTAGACCGTATTATTGCTCAAGAATTAAATGGCTACAGGAATAGAAAAACACCACATGCAACACATTATTTTGATGTGCAGATTTTGACAGAGGCACACGGAACTCAGATCTTCAACATATATTGCCAAATACATGTGAAACACAATGAAAAATCAAAATCGGGTACTTTTTTGGAAGCTCTTGCTTTAGGCCAAGAATGTCAAATGCTTGCCACTTTTATTTAATTGCCAAATCTGTATTTTAAGTCTTATAAATTAAAGTAGCAACTGCAGACCCCAATTAAAGAGTGTATCGTGCCTCCTTATTAATCTTCTGCTCGCCACATCTTTGCTAGTTCATAATTTACAAGATAGACAATTGTTTGGAACTTTTCCATTGTACTGTGTTCTATTTCACTGCACATTTACTGAAGACGTTCCTGAAATTCTAGAAGTGTTTTCGTCTTGTTAGTGCAGTCTTCACTTTTCCATATATGTTGTATCAGAAGTCACATTTTAAGCAATGAAATGTGTCTGAGGAGTGATGAGGTCAACTTTATGATCCATAGGGTTGGCAGAAGCTTCATATGTACAAAGTGTCACTTCATGTCTGTGGCCCTGTCACAAAAAAGAGAAATTAAATATTCTACATGCTTCATTTTGCATTCATTCTAACAGATTTCATTTGTTCAAAAACATATTTTTTCTGTCCTTTAATAGTCTGAGGTCAGTGACGTGGACATTTATTTTAAGAAGTGGTGTTGCATTTAAGTATTCTCAGGTCAGGTAAAGCAAAAATTGGATTACACAGAGAAACCACTAAACATTGATTCATTAAAATGCATCATATAATATTTTCATTTTAAATACAAAGATCTGCGCTCTGTACAAGTGAGTGATGTTTCCAGTTTAGTGCAAAGCTATGACAACATTCTGTGCTCTAGTCACATTAGGAGCTCAGTTGAAACCTTTCATGTGTCAGCAGCAAGCTTTCACTCTCATCTTTCTAGTTTGGGATGAAGCTTAAGCATCAAAAGATGACTTAAGTCATTAATTTAACATCTCTTCCACCCCCTTCCCTCCAAAGATGTAATTTTCATCCTGATGTTGGGTGGCAGTATGATGTGGACTACAATACTGCTTTAAAAAAAAAAGGAATAAAATTACCATCCTCCATGCTTTGTAACCATATGCCACCAAAGCTGCTGCCCATATTCCATTCAATACCAAGTCCTGTTCAATCTTAACCTTTTGGCTTCTGTTTGTTCAATGCCTGACATTTAAAATTCCCATTCTGGTATTTAGTTCCATTCATGGCCTGTTCTGACCAACTCTAACTCCAACCTCTTGAAGCCTATTCTTTTGACAGTTCTTTTGTGCCCCACCATTTGTGACCATGCCTTCAAATGTACATGCTCACTTAATGAAATTTTCCCTATAAACTTCCCCATCTCCTTTTTTTTTGACTTCCCTTAAAGTTACATTTTACAACCAAAAACTTTGCTCAGTAATTCTAAAGACCCATTTTTTGGCTCAGAACCCATTTGTTATTGTATGCCCAAGAAGTTTCCTGGAGTGTTACCCAAATCAAAGTTATTGTCATTGAATAATAAAGAAGCAGAATTTTAAAAACTGCACCTTTTTTGCAGCTATCTTGTGAATGTTTGTTTGGTAGCGTGATTGTTAACTCTGTCAGAGTTTCAGGGATGATGCTTAAGAATCCCACTCTGACATAGCAATTTCTGCCACATTTGCAGCAGATAAACACAGTGGACACAGTCCAGGATTCTCTGGCCTCCAGATTAGCGGAGCTACTGTTTAGTTAATAAAGAAATAAATCTGCAATTGAGTTTGGTAGCTAAATACACCAAGTCATGCACACCAAGAAGGTCCCAGGTGAGATGCCTACTTTGCATACAATGCATTTGAACTGGTGCTGTAAGTATCCTTAGCATCTCTAGCTCAGGAATAGAACAAACCATTTAAAAAAAAAATCACATTCCTGATTATTACTCAATAGTGTATATGAAGAATGCACTTTAGACAACAAAGGATCTGGTGCAGCTCTGATGCCCCCTAGGATTAACAGGTGAACAGATTATCAAACCGCCTGTCCTAAATGAAAGATGATCAGGTCAGTGTTGGGTCCACAACTAATCACATTATACATTAACCATCTGGATGCAGGAACTAGTGGCATTGTTGCTAAGTTTGCAGATGACAGAAAGTTAGATGGAGAGACAGATAGTGATGAGGAACTGGGGAGGCTGCAAAAGCACTTGGACAGGCTAAGAGAGTGAGCAAAGAAGTGGCAGACGGAGTACAATATAGGAAATGTGACGTTATGCACTTTAGTAGGAAGAATAGAGGCACAGACTATTTTCTAAATGCAGAAAAGCTTCAGAAATTTGAAGCACAAACGAGCTTAGGAGTCCTGGTGCAGGATTCTCTTAAGGTTAACATGTGGGTTCAGTTGGCAGTAAGGAAGGCAAATGCAACTTTAGAATTCATTGATAGTACTAGAAAAAAAAAGAACAAATGTACTGCTGAAGCCGTATAAGGCTCAGGTCCGATTGCAATTAAAATACTGTGAGCAGTTTTGGGCTAAGGAAGGATGTGCTGGCCTTGATGAGGTTCACAAGAATGATCCTGGGAATGAAGAGCTTTTCATCTGAGGAACAGTTCAAGACTCTGGGTCTGTACTCTATGGAGTTTAGAAGGGCTATCTGATTGAAAGTTATAGAATACAAAGAGGCCTGGATAGAGTGGGCATGGATAAGATGTTTTCATTGGGAGAAGAGTCTAGGACTTCTTTAGCCAGAAGTGTTGAATGTATGAAACTCATTGCAGCAGAAGGCTGCAGAGGGCAAGTCATTGAATGTCTTTAAGACAGATATGTTCTTGAGTAGGGGAATCAAAGGTTATGAAGAGAAAGCAACAGAATGGGACTGAGAAACATACAAAATGATCAAATGGGAGAGCAGATTTGTTGGGCTGAATGGACTAATTCTGATCCTAAATCTTATGATCTTAGGTACTTAAGGTACTGGAAGGCCACCGAAACATGTGGAACTGTATACAATTACAAATCACATTATCCAGGAGAGAAGTTTAAAAGGAACAAAATTCAATAAACAAAAAATGGAAAAGAAGTTTCACTAATATTTTATTTGCAGAGGCAGTAGGATTATCGATTTATATATTTAGAAAATATCAATCATACTATGGGCTATTTTATTGTAAGTATTATATACTTCAAAAAAAATGTAGTGAAATTACTTCAGTATATTCAACAGGTAACACTGAAATTCCACAACATCTCACTGAAAATATCACGTGCTTTTCCAAACTCAGGGGTATCAGAACTTGTGCAATATCACAACAAGAAGAATGTAAGTTCGTGGCTACGCATTATTCATAATTTTTACGAAGCTAATTTTTATGTGCCTTCAGACTCACCTCTGACCACTCTCCTCGCAAACCTACATAATAAATTTTTGAAGTTTCTGCACCAAAATTTTTGGTTATGTGAATGGAAAGATGATGAACATTTGAGAAACGAGCTATCCTAAAAGAAAAAGAAACACAGGTAGAAATGTGATAAAGTGTTGAACATTTGGTTATTCTTAATTGGGGTAGAAGTCATTCAAAGTACCACTTTCTGCAGGTAACATTGGATAATTATAAATGGGACCCTTAATGGAGAGTATAATTTTAGAACACTGCTGTGATATCTTTTGATTGGTCTTAATATAAAAGAACAGCTACACACACTTTAGCCATTTACTTAATTAATTATTGTGACTAGACTGCTTAATAATGCTATTTGGCAAAGGTCTGTACAGGACAGCGATGGTAAAGTCATTTGGCTGGCTTGTAAGCAAGGAGATAGGTATACTTCAGGCACCTAATCTTTTAGGAGTGTATTTTTGACCACATTCAATGGTAGCTTTGGAAACACAAGTTAAAACCATGTACTTTATAAGTGTTCTGCCTCTGCAAGCTGGAACACTTTTGCTTACACTTACATTTTGTCACTTTGGATTTGTTATTAGTATCAAACTGAAAACATTAACGGGCTTTTACTGAATTTCAACTTGGGCTGAATTTTCAGCAAGTGTTCATATTCCAGAAACTGTATTGTGATTATCTAAATTAAATTTTGTTTTTGCTGTATTGGAGGAAAATTCACCTAAGCAGTATCAATCTAAACTCCGTTTCTAAAGATAAAGGATCATTGTGTTAACGAAAACAAAAATACCAAAGTTATAAACACTCAATACAGTGATGAATAACTTTAGAATTTTTGAGATAACTGGATGTGCTTTTACGAAATTTCATCAAATTTTTGGAAGAGCCTTACTTTTTTTAAATCTATAGTCAGATGTCAGGCAAAACAAAAATTGGTGAATAATTTTCTTTTACTAGCCATCATTTATTTACTCTGAATAACTTGCATTTAGTTTCAGTTCCACATTAGTACCAGTTCAACAGATTTCAGGGGTGAGGGAACAGTGTGGCAAGGTGAGAATTAGATTTCACCAAGAGTACAACAGAGAGAGGTTCTCTTAGTTAGAAAATGGGCATCACAATAAAACTGGATAAGAATTTACATGTTTGACATTACTAGTGATGACCAATTTATTGAACAAAATATCGAAATGGACATACTTTGTTGTATATTCTACCTCCCCGGTGAGGTCCCGGCTCAGCTGAAACACCTGATCAGGTTCTCTGCCTGTGTCATCAAACGACATATGTGGGATGTTCTTATACCTGATTGGAAAACAAAAGTAGAATTGATTAGCATGTTCTAAACAGCTTGTGAATTTCCTATAAGTGTATGAGTATTTCAAAAGAGGACAACATTTCCAGATTTGTTTGCTGCTTTCTTTTCCTTCCCTCTGTTTGTCCACAAAAAAGAAACAACTTCCTTTAACTTGTGCTAATAACTTCTGTATTAAATAGCAATATTGTACTGCAATCATCTGGCAGCAGTGTTTGCTATAAGGCATGAATCAGAAATCATACAACACCAGGTTATAGTCCAACAAGTTTATTTGAAATCACAAGCTTTTGGAGCGCTGTTCCTTTGTCAGCTGAAGTCACTTCCACATCATTAGGCATGAGGAAAAGGTTAGTTATCTGTACATCTACTATGATGCTTGTCCTCTGTGAACACAATACAGATGCATTAAAAATATTCTCAATTATGACGGATAGATTCAAGTATTTGAATTTTGGTAAGAACACGGAAATACAAGCAGGCGTAGATCATACAGCCTGCACAGCCATTCAATACAAATCATTGCCAGTCTTTGGCTTCACACCACTTTACCACCTGTTCTCCAAATCCTCGATTCCTTGAAAGAACAAAATAATCATCTCTTAGCCTTAAATATATTTGATCGTGGAGTGTAGACAACCTTCCAGAACACAGAATTGCAGAGGAGGTAACCGACTCTACTTCCTCTCCAAATCAAAATCGAAGAGTATCATAAGAAAATAAGACTGTTTGAACCATCAAATTAGCCCTTGCTAGTCAAAATACAATTTACCCAACTCCACTGTATCACCTGCTGCCCTACACATGCCTCCCCCTCCTATCACTGCCAAAGCCCCTAGCTCAGCCTGTCCCGCCATGTACTCCAGCTTGTTTCACATAATGGAAGTCATATTCCCAGTCATTACCAGGTAAAGTGTTAATTTGCCCTTTACTATAATTCCTGCTCATAGGTAAAGTTCAGAACAATTTGTAAAGCAAATTAGTGAATTCTATGCTTGACTGAAGAAAGTGACATTCCCAACAACTAATTCTAACTTCAAAGTGTTTTGAGGAAGGTTGCATCATTTAGGAGTTTATACGGCACTTATGCTACAATTGCCAAACTTACTGTATTCCTTCAGTGTGCACTTTAGAGTTTTTTCCAGCTCTGTATTGGGAATACCTACTAGGTAGTCTTCTCGTGCCGAGGAGTTAATAAACAGCCTTTATTTTCTTCCTTCTTTGTTTACTTACTACTCTCAACCCAATCACATGACAATACCTCCCCATTTGTCACCACTTCCTCCTACCAGTTTAATGCCTTTCACATACTGCCCCATCTTAACCAACCTTACTTTCTTTAAAACTTTTAAAGTGGTGAAAAGAATGCAAACATTTATGATATCACATATCCAATTTTCAAGTCATAGTTGTTAGTACATTGCTCAGGGCAAACTGCCCTCACAATGCAATACTCTTTCATTTTAGAATTTCCCCAACTGTAATCCTATAGCCCAAAACAACCCTTCTATTGGATTCAAACAAACACTCTTACCAACACATCAATGCCATCAGCACAGGATGGTCAGAGTTTTAGGAGGTGGTCCACCATCTCCTCACAGCAACAAGGGATGGTAATTAAGTGGGCACATTCCAGAGTTGCCAAAAACTCAACAGGGTCAACCACATTGCTGTGGGTCAGAAATCACGCATAGGCCAAACCAGGTAAGGATTAAAGACAAAATCCACAAACCCAACTACCCTGGCTGACCTATTGTCTCAGCATGCTCCTGCCCCACTGAATTCATTTTGTCCTACCTCAACTCCATCCTCTTCCCCCTTAGTCCAGACACTTCCCAACTACATCCATGACACAAACCACACCCTCCATATCTTCAGCAGGTCCCCAGCCCACAGTGCTTTCTCTTCACAATGGATGTGCAATCCTTTTAGACATCAATACCCCAGAAGGACGGCCTTCAGACCCTCCGCCTTTTCCTCTCCAACAGACCCAACCAGTCCCCCTCCATCAATACCCTCCTCCACCTCGCCGAACTGGTCTTCACCCTCAATAGGTTTTCCTTTAACTCCTCCCATTTCCTCCAAAATCAAGGAGGTGACCATGGTTACTGGATATGCCCCAGCTATGCTTGCCTCTTTGTTGGCTATATCTAACAGTCCCTCTTCAGTACCTACTCAGGCACTGTACCCCAACTTTTCTTCCGTTACATCAATGACCGCATCAGTGCAGCGTCCTGCACTCTGAACTGCTCCAGTTCAGCCATCGACTTTGCCCACAAATTCCACCCCACCCTCAAATTCACTTAGTCCATCTTAGACACCTCCTTCTCCTTCCTTGATCTCTCCATTTCTCTAGGCTTCATAGTCTCTGGACGGATTTCTACTACAAACCTACAAACTCCCATAATTACCTGAACTACACCTCTTCCCACTCTGTATCCTGCAAGAACTCCATCCCATTCTCCCAATTCCTCCACCTCCGCTCGGATGAGGAGACATTCCACTTACAAGCATCCCAGATGACCACCTGTTTTGAATAACATGTTTTCCTCCCTCCATCATCCAGACAGCTCTCCGTCGCACCACCTCCATTCCCTGCTCCACCACTCTAAACAGCACCCAACACAATAAAGACAATGTCCCTCTTGTCTGGATGTAGGTTTGCTCGCTGAGCTGGAAGGTTTGTTTTCATGAAGCGAACAAACCTACATCCAGAACCTCAACCTGAGCTACAAATCTTCTCAAAACTTGCTCCCCCTTGTCCTCGCCAGTCTCCGCATCCAACGCATCATCCTCAGACATTTCCGCCAACTCCAAATAGACCCCACCACCAAGAACATCTTCCCCTCTCCACCCATCTTTTCCTTCCGCCAGGACTGTTCCCTTCGACAGTCCTTGGTTCACGTCACCCCCACCACAGAATCCACAGGTACCTTCCCCTGCAACCAGAAAAGATGCAAAACCTGCGGTACACCAGCCCCCTCACCTCCATCTAGGGCCCCAAACAGTCCTTCCAGGTGAGACAGAGGTTCACCTGCCTCTCTTCCAATTTAGTTTACTGCATCAGGTGTTCCAATGTGGTCTTCTCTACATTGGGGAGACCAAACGTAAACTTAGGCAACAGTTCACTGAACATCACAGCTGGGTCTGCAGAGGCTGACTGGACCTCCCAGTCACCACCCATTTCAATTGCCCCAACCACTCCCTTTCCGACATGACCGTCCTTGGCCTCCTCCATTGCCAAAGCAAACCACTGCTCCTACTGGAGGAGCAACACCTTATCTTCCACCTGGACATCCTACAACTCAGAGGACTCAACACTGAGCTCTCCAATTTAAAATAACCTCCCTCCCTATCCCCTAACTTCTTTCCCAGCCCTTCCTCCTCCATTTCACTGCTCCCTGCCACCAACCGGATTCATTCCTCCCATTGACCAACCAGGTCGTACCCTCCACCTGTCTTCACCTATCCTCACTTCACTACTCTGCCCCTGACTCCCACTTTATCTGCAGCTCCACTCACACCCACCCCCAATCCTGAAGAAGGGTTACACCCGTAAAGTCGACTTCTGCACCTCCTGATGCTGCCTGACTTGCTGATTTCTTCCAGCCTCCTGCCTGTCTACTAACTTGTAAGTATGGCAGCTTCCCTAAAGAATATTAGTGAACCAGATGGGTTTTCCCAAAATCGACCAGGGCTTTATGGTCACTATAAGACTCTTAATTCCATATATTTTTAATGCCATCAGCACAAAATGGTCAGAGTTCCAGTAAAGGGCCTACCACTTCCTCTGTTGGAACCTCCCACAGGACATTACATAAAATGCATGGAGTGCACAGTAAAATAAATTGTATATGATCTACTGCAGCTCTAGGCTTTATGGGTTAAAAGGTTTAGGGTGTATGTATAACTTCAAGACTTTTTCTATTCATTCAGGGATGTGAGCTTCATTAGATAGGCCAGCATGTATTGCTCCTCCTTATTTGCCCTTATGCGGGAATGTAGTGCACTGAATACATTTTGTTATTTGGTGGTGCTACAGCTAAATAATTTCTTCAGATCCACCATTTTCAATCCCCAATACAACCTCAGTTAATCTCAAAACAGTTGTTTACTAATAATTTTTTGCAGTACTCAAATGAAATCTAACTCACTGATTCAATTTTGTATAGTGTTAAATCATTTTGATTAGGCTAGCCATCACATTTAGAACATTAGACAATTTGGTAATGTAGCTAAAAAAAGTACGTTTTAAATTTAAAAAGTATTCAATGATTAAAACTGCAAAGACATGTATAAAGCTCTCTACTGGAGCCACATGGTTGACAATTTCATAGTAAAAGTATAAAGATGCAATTTTTCCAATGCTATTTAACACAATTATACATTTTAATAAGTTTTTAAAGTGGTGATATTAGGTAACTTCAAAAAATAAAAGTCTTTGGCACTTACAGTTTCATTTCTGAAGGATGGGTATCATCATCATCCCCTATTATTATTATTCCTTTGAGTTTCACATTGCCAGTGAATCTGAAACAGGAGAGAAATCAATTATCACCTTAAACGCCTCAGCAGGTCTTGCACCCTATTCTGGTACAACCACATGTGCAGCAGGCTCCCTCAATAAATTACTTTATGCAAGTATACTTAAAAGGTAAATGAAATTCGAAAAAAAGTTTTAGATCTGCCACTTCTCTGATAGCATGCACATTTAGTTTCACAACCTTCCATGCATCGTTTGATCTTCAGACTTGCTTTCTATCCTGTATGTTCCACCCTGCCCTTCGGAACTCACTTCATAAATCACTACTTTCCTCTCTTTAAAAAAAAAACTTCTCTAGACCTTTCCTTTCTCTTTAGGTCCCATACACTGATTTCTGGTGGGTGCGCTGGGGTCAAATATCACTTATCACAAGTGACACATTTCTGCTGTTGGGAATCTCAATCAAAAGGGAAGCCGCTGTAAAGGACTTGATTCTTTCAGGGGTCCCCCATGGAAAATGCCCACATAAAATCCATTCCATAGTGTCACAAGAAACATTTTATTTAACTACACATTCTGGATTTATTTTCAGCAGTGTTGTCCTATGAAGTTTAATAGGGACACCAAGTGGCAGGTAACTTAAAATTTAATAAATAACAGTAATAGCATCAGTTTTTTTTTAATGAGAGATAGAGAATACAAAGCTAAAAAGAAATAATGAGTCTATAGTTAAACATTATAAGAGCTCAGTTAAGGAATACCATATTGAGTTTCATATTGGTAGGAAGAATATTAAAGCTTTATGAAGAAAAGTATTCAAATTCATGATAATTCTGCCCGGTACTACAAAATACAAGCACAAAGTTTTCACTCAGTAAAAGAAGAATATTATAGAGGAGAAGAATGAGATACAGGATATTAGACTAGAAAGGATCGAGGTTAGTATGGAAGAGGTGTTATCAATTCTACAAGGAGTGAAAGTAGACAAGTCCCCTGGGCCGGATGGGATTTATCCAAGAATTTTCTGGGAAGCTAGGGAGGAGATGTTGGAGCCTTTGTCCTTGATCTTTGAGTCGTCATTGACTACAGGTTTAGTACCAGAGGACTGGAGGATTGCGAATGTTGTGCCCTTGTTCAAAAAAGGCAGTAGAAATGACCCAGATAATTATAGACCAGTGAGCCTTACGTTTGTTGTAGGAAAAGTTTTGGAAAGGATTATAACAGATAGGATTTATAATCGTTTATCAAGCAATAATTTGATTGCAGATAGTCAACATAGTTTCGTTCAGGGCAGGTCATGTCTCACAAACCTCTGTTTTTTTTGAGAAGGTGACCAAACATGTGGACGAGGGTAGGGCAGTTGCATAGTGTACCTGGACTTTAGTAAAGCTTTTGATAAGGTTCCACATGGTAGGCTGTTGGAGAAAATACAGTGGCATGGGATTGAGGGTGATTTAGCAGTTTGGATTAGAAATTGGCTTTCTGTAAAAAGGTAGCCAGTGGTGGTTAAGGGAAAACATTCAGCCTGGAGTCCGGTTACAATAGTGTGCCACAAGGATCTGTTTTGGGACTACTGCTGTTTGTCATTTTTATAAATGACTTGGATGCAGGCATAGGTAGATGGGTTAGTAAGTTTGCAGATGGCACTAAAGTCAGTGGAGTAGTAGACAATGTGGAAGAATGTTGCAGGTTGCGGGGGGACTTGGATAAACTGCAGAATTGTGCTGAGAGGTGGCAAATGGAGTTCAATGCAGATAAATGTGAGGAGATTCACTTTGGGAAGAATAACAGAAAGGCAGAATACTGGGTCAATGGAAAGATTCTTGGTAGTGTGGATGTAGAGAGGGATCTTGGAGTCCATATACACAAATCCTTAAAAGTTGCCACCCAAATTGGTAGTGCTGCTAAGAAGTCATACAGTGTGTTAGGTTTTATTGGTAGAGGGATTGAGTTCCGGAGCCATAATGTCACACTGCAACTATACAAAACGCTAGTGTGGCCACACTTGGAATATTGTGTACAATTCTGGTCGCCCCATTACAGGAAGAATGTGGAAGCATTGGAAAAGGTGCAGAGGAGATTTACCAGGATGTTGCCTGGTCTGGAGAGAAGGTCTTATGAGAAAAGGTTGAGACACTTGGGTCTGTTCTCACTGAAGAGAAGGTGGCTAAGAGAGCATTTGTTAGAGACATACAAAATGATCAGAGGATTAGATAGGGTAGACAGTGAAAGTCTTTTTCCTAGGATGATGACATCAGCTTGTACGAGGTGGCATTGCTACAAACTGAGGGGTAATAGATTTAAGAGAGATATCAGAGGAAGGTTCTTTACTCAGAGTGATAAGGGCATGGACTGCCCTGCCTGCCAATGTAGTTAACTCAGCCAAATTAGGGAGATTTGAACAATCCTTGGATAAGGACATGGATGATGATGGGATAGTGTAGTGGGATGGGCTTAGATTATTTCACAGGTCAGCGCAACATCAAGGGCCAAAGGGCCTGTTCTGAGCTGTATTGTTCGTTGTTCTAAAGAAAAGCTTATAAATTTGTTTTTCTTTCATTAGAAAATTGCAGATTATGGAGTGATTTAATAGGAATATTATGAAGTAATATGCTGGACAGGTAGAAAGAGATTGGTTCCAGTTATTGAGGAGTCAAGAGCCTGAGGTCATAATTAAAAATTTAAATGTAAAAGATTTGAACAGAGGACAGGAGAAACCTCTCATCACAGAGTTATGAAACTGAAATCATTTGCTGAAACAGTGGCAGAGGCATAAACCAAGCCAATCTTCTATATTAGATTGGATCGGTGGATGTTCTAATGGAGGTAAAGGCTGACATCACAAATGACCCACTTTCATTCTGTAGCTTTAGTATACCAATACTTATACATATTTGCAGGGGAGCAGGAAAAAACTAGAGGGAAAATTGGCCACACAACACTTTTACAGAAATCCGATTCATAAGAGCATAAGAGCATTACCAAAGCTTGGATCTAGCTCGCCTATTACCTGCAACTGATATGCTGTTCAAGAAATTATAGAAAACCTAGTGCCTAACAAAATATGTTGGTGTAGGCTTGCCAGGTGGAAGGGCCTGTTCCTGTGCTACTCTTATATTTGATAGCATACAAATGCCTGTCAATATTTTCAAACTATGTATACTCTAATGGGTTAATGCAACTATGTGTAATGAGCTTATTTAAGAATGGTACTTACGGAATATTAAACAGGAGTTCCTCATCGTCGTCACTTTCTACAAACTGCATGAGAAAAGTTATAAAATATATCAGATAACAAAGGGTTTTATTCTTTCAGTTATAGTTATTAGCATTACCATTTATTCAAAAGTTTTAGGAACTATTATCTCACATATCTAATTGGTCAATTCCAGTATTGCTTCAAGCATGAAATTTATATGGTAATACATTTGATACTTTATTAAGTATGGTATTATAATCATCCATTAAATTTTTAACTTTACTAACATCAAATATAGTTCTCACAAAATTACATAAACAGGCATTTTGTTGCAATTCTACTGCCTAGCTGTAAAGTAACAGTTTGAAACAGATAATCAGATACAGTTCATCATTGACTTACATAATTATGCTCAGCAAATTTAGAATAGTACTGTTCAATAATAACTTGCAAATGAAAATTAGGATCATATTTTAGTATCTCCCCATAGTTGGGCATGTTTTAATCCTCTGATTGAATTTTCTTTCAATATTCATGTTTGTATATACAACTGAGTAACACTCAACAACAGCACTTGTGATATAATAACATTCTTAACTACTATGCCACTGCATCAGAACTGCTAAAATACAATAGGCAACTATTCACTATTATTTAAAGACCCATAGTAATAAAAAAATCTTTATTAATTCATGGAATGTGCACATATTGGCTGGGCCAGAATTTATTGCCCATCCCTAGTTGCTCTTGAGAAGGTGGTGGTGAACTGCCTTCCTGAACTGCTGCAGTCATTTGGTGCAGATAGATCCACAGTGCTGTTAGGGAGGGAGTTCCAGGATCTTGGCCCAGCAATATGAAAGGAACAAAAATATATTTCCAAGTCAAGATATTGAGTGG
The DNA here is from genome assembly GCF_004010195.1 of Chiloscyllium plagiosum. NCBI lineage: Eukaryota > Metazoa > Chordata > Chondrichthyes > Orectolobiformes > Hemiscylliidae > Chiloscyllium > Chiloscyllium plagiosum. Next base: position 27,085,047 of record NC_057736.1, read on the forward strand.
GTGGGAGCGAAATGTGTAAGTGGTGGTGTTCCTATATATCTAGTGCTATTGTCATTCTACATGGTCACGGGTGTAGGAAGATGCTGTTTAAGGAACCTTGGTGAATTTCTGCAGTGCATCTTGTAGATGGTACACATTGCTGCTTTTTAGCATTGGTGGTGGAGGGAGTGAACGTTTATAAATGTGGTCCCAATCAAGTAGACTGCTTTGTCCTAAAGACTCAAGCTTCTTGACTATTGTTGCAATTGCAAGCAAGACAGAATATGCTATCAAAATTCCTGATGTGTTTTGTAGATGATGGACAGGCTTTGGGAGTCAGGAGGGGAGTTCCTCACAACAGGATTCCTAGCCTCTGACTCGCTGCTGAATCTGAGCCTTCTGGCTCAGAGGTTAGGGTGCAATCTTCTTACTGTGACACAACACTGCACCACAAGAGCCTCTGTTTTATATGGCTAGCCCAGTCAGCTTCTGGTCAATGGTAACCTCCAGAATCATGCAAATACTTCAGCCTTATATTTTGCACTGACATGTTGGACTCTCCCATCATTGAGAATGAGGATGTTTCATGGAATCATAGAATTCCAGTGTGGAAATAGACCATTCTACCCAACAAGTCCACACTAACCCTCTGAAGAGCACCCCACCTAGACCCATCCCCCTATTCTATCCCTGTAACCCTGCATTTCCCGTGGCTAATGCACCTAATCTACACATTCCTGAAAATTTAACATGGCAATTTAACACCTAACTTGCACATCTTTTGACTGTGGGAAAAACCTGGAGCACCAGAGGAAACCCACACCAACATGGGGAGAACATGCGAACTCCATACAGACAGGTGAGGCAGCTGTGCTAACCATGAACCACCATGTTTGTACAGCCCCTCTTTCAGTGACTTGTTTACTTGCCCACCACCCCTCACTTAAGGTTGTGTGAGAACCGCAAAGCTTAAATCTGACCTGTTGTTTGTGGAATCACTTAGTTCCATCACTTGCTATTTATGCTGTTTTCTTACTTTGCCATGTTGAGACCTCATTTTTAGGTATACTTGGTGCTATTTGTGGTATGTTCTCCTGCATTCTTCATTGAACCAGGATTGATCCCATGGCTTCATGGTACTGGTACAGCAAGTGATAAAACAGGACAAGAGGTTGTAAATTGTCTTGGAGTACAATTCTCCTGCTGCTGACAGCCTACAGCCCCTCATGGATACCCAGTCTCGCGTTATTAGATCTGTTTTAAGTCTTTTTACACCCTTACATCTTGACTGCTATAACTCGATTTACTAAATCACTACAAAGAACAGAAAAACAAATAGACATTAGTTGCAGTCAAGAGTGTGGTGCTGGAAAAGCACTGCAGGGCAGGCAGCATTCTGAGGAGCGGGAGAATCGACATTTCCGGCATAAGCCCTTCATCAGGAATGATTCTCCTGCTCCTCGGATGCTGCCTGACCTGCTGTGCTTTTCCAGCATCACACCCTCGACTCTGATCTCCAGCATCTGCGGTCCTCACTTTCTCAATGTTAGTTGCAACCAAGGCACTGCTATGGGGCATTACACTTACGTACCTAGTTCTGCTAACCCTGCAAATTCCTTTTTAATTAACATCAAGGAACTGATGCCACAGCTAAATGAGCTGACCTGCAGACCAATCAAGCACTGGCCTGACATCTGAAAACAAGCCTAACAAGCTCAGCGAGCTAACTTACATATTTATGTTTCTTAAAAGTATAACTACCAACTAATTATCTTCACCTAGTACAGCAGCAAATACTATCACCAACCCATTAACAGAATAAACCCACCAGATGTGGGGACACAATATTATACTGTGATTATTTTTGGCAATTACATTACCCAACTAATTTCTGCTCTGACGATTCATGATGTGACTGCTGTCTGATGGTATCCCCGTGATCGCTTCTGGGTAGCGTTTATTCCGTGAGGTTTTCCATTGTAGTTTCTTTTACAACCTGAATAAGGGATTTACTGTAAACCTCTGATTCCAGGCCTGTCTCTCTCTGAAACTGTATTGCAACCAGTAATTTACATTGAACAACATTTGGCTCTGAAACTACGGTGGGATCAGTATTTGGGGCCTGTCTCCCTCACAGTACAAATCCAAGGCAGATCTGAACTAGGACAACTATCTCCTGACACTTCCAGTCGCACCTTAGTCCGGTCCTGCCTCTCCTCCCAGGGTTTGAAGACCAGTTTGCCAGATCCCTCACTCGCCTCATTCAGACACTCCAACCTCTCCTGGTCGATCTTCCGAAAGAGGCCGTATTCCAAGCCTCTCTCGGCGGGGTCCAGATGCCCCTCGCACTGACACTGGCCATGCCCATGCCCATGGCCGGGTCCAGACATCTTCAGGCCAGCCTGTTGCTACGCCGTAAAATGGATTTGCGCAACTGTCGTGCGGTGAATCGGCGCGAGCTTGTCCGCGAGGCTGCGATCACATGACACTTGGACAGCTTGGGAGATAGAGCTCTTGCAAGTACACCATCTTTATACCGGAAGTATAGGGCGGACATGGTATTTCCTGTTTTTAATGAGAACACGGTTGCTAACTGACGAAGGAGCAGCGTTCCGAAAACTTACACTTCCAAATAAACCTGTCGGACTATAACCTGGTGTGTGATTTTTAAATGGGAATTTGAAGACGGTAGGAATTTGGTTCAGAGAGGATGAAACACTTTTTTTGGTTTATAGTTTGTAAAGACTATATTGTATAGAAATGAGGACTAGGGCCCAAATAATTTATATTATTTGCCAGAAGGTTTAGTTCCAAAGGGGTCAATCATAGGAGAATTCAAAGCCATAGTACACGCTCCCTGCTCCAGGTTTGAAGCCAGGAACATTTCCAGTGCCAGGAGCCAGAAGTCTTCAGCTGCACGTCCTGATAGCCCAGGTTTTAGAGGCAGCGAGGGCTACTGTGAGGCACCCACGAGGTGAAGAGTATCATGGATAGCATGTATAGAGAGATGGTCACCACAGGCAGGAAGGGAATGGGTGACCACCAGGCACAGCAAGAGTCTCCTCTGCAAAACAGATATGCCACTTTGGATACTGTTGAGAAGAACGGCCTAAAAAGGGAAAGCAGCAACTGCCAAATTTGTTGTACCACTACAGACTCTGCTGCACAGGGAAGGAATAAAACGCATGGGAATGCAATAGCTATTGGGAATTCAATTGAGGGAAATAGGCATTCCTGTAGCCTCAAATGAGATTCCAAGATGCTATGATGGCTCCCTGGTATGAGAGTCAAGGATGGATCAGAGAAGCTGCAGGCCATTCTAGAGGAGGGTGAACAGTAAGTGGCCACAATACACAAAGGTACAAACAACAGCGGGAAAAAGAAAAGAATGAGATCCTAAAAGCAGAATTTAGGGAGTTAGGAATAAGTTGAAAAATTGGACTTCAAAAGCTGGTGATCTCAAGATTACTATCATTGCCATGTGTTTGTCAGTGTAGAAATAGCTAGATATATCAGATATAGCTAGAGATGGGTAAAGAGATGATGAGAGAGGTAGGTTTTTCAGATTGAGGCATTGGGACTGGTTTTGCAGGAGGTGGGACCAGTACAAACTGGAAACCTGGGCAGGAGCAGGACTGATGTTCTTGGGGAGTATTTCTTAGAGTGGTTGGGAAAACTTTAACTAAAATGTCAGTGAAATGGGAACCTATGCAAGGAGTCAAAGGAATGGGAATCATGGACAAAAACAAAAGACAGAAAGTAAAGTCAGATAAAAATGTTAAACAGAGAAATCATGGGCCAGGATCAAAAAGGACCTCAGTGAAAAATATTGGGAACGGGACAAGTTATGTTAAAAATAGCCTTAAGTCTTTGTGTCTTAATGCATGGAGAATTCACAATAATTTGAATGAATTAATCATGCAAATAGTTGAAAACATAATATAGTCAGGATTAGAGAGACATGGCTGCAGGTAGTCCAAGGATAAGAACACAGCATCTGAAGTAATCAGTATTTCAGAAGGACAGACAAAAAAAAAGGTGAAGTTGCATTGACAGTTAAAGAGAAAATTAATGCAACAGTGAGGAAGGATATTAGCTCTGACAATGTGGAATCTGTATGGGTTGCACTGAGAAACATAAGAAACGCAAGGCATTTTATACATAAAATTAGGGTAACTAAGGAGAGGGTAGGTCCACTCAAGGGCAAAGGAGAGAATTTATGCATGGAGCCAGAGGAAATGGTTGAGGTTCTTAATGAGTACTTTGCATCGGTATTCACCAAGAGGAGGACATGGATGATGATAAGTTTAGAGAGGGTACGTTGATATTAGGGAGTCTTGAAATTCCCTGGGATTGATCCTAAGATACTGATGGAGGCAAGGGAGGAGATTGCTAGGGCTGTGACAGAGATCTTTGTATCTTTTTTAGCCACAGGTGAGGTTCCATGAGACTGGAGAATATCAATATTGTCCCTTTAAGAAGAGCAACAGTGATAATCCAGCAAATTATAGGCCAATGAGCCTTATATCAGTAGTAAGGGAAATTATTCTTAGTGACAGACTTGCTCACATTTGGAGAAGAATGGGCTTATTATGGATTGTCAACACTGCTTTATGTGGGGGAGGTCTTCTCTCACAAACTTGAGATTTTTGAGGTAGTGACAAAGATGATTGATGAGAGCAGGGCTTTGGATGTTGTCTAACCAAAGCATTAACAAGGTCCCTCATGATAGGCTGGTCCAGAAGATTAAGTTGCTTGGAATCCACGATGAGTTAGCAAGTTGGATACAAAATTGCTCGTAGAAGATAGAGTATTTTGGGGGGGTGTTTTTTTTGACCGCATGTCTGTGACCAGTGATGTTCCACAAAATAAAAACAGTCCTGGGTCTGGTGTTACTTGTAATTTTATGTATACACACATATAAGTGATTTGGATGAAAATGTAGGTGTCTGATTTGTAAGTTTGCAGATGACACAAATGTTTGTAGAGTTGTGGACAGTAAGGAAGTTCATCAAAGGACACAGATTTAGATCAGTTGGGAAATTAGGCAGAGAAATGGCAAATGGAGTTTAATCCAAACAAGTATGAGGTGATGCATTTTGGGAGATCAAATGAATGTTTACAGTAAATTATGGCACCCTTATTAGCACTAATATACAGAGGGATGTTGGTGTCCAACTCCATAGCTTCTTGAAAGTGGCAACACAAGCAGATAAGGGGATAAAGAAGGCCCATGCTTTGATCAGTTGGTGCATTAAGTATAAAAGTTGGCACGTCATGTTGCAGCTGTGTAAAACTTTAATTAGGCCACATTTGGTGAATTGTATACAGTTCTGGTCACCACACTATAGGAAAGATGAGTAGACATTTGAGAGGGTGGAAAAAGAGGTTACCAGGATGTTGACTGAATTGGAAGAATTAACGACAATGAGTGATTGGATAAACTTGGATTGTTTTTGCTAGAGCGGCAGAGGCTGAGATGCAATCTGATGAAAGTATATAAAATTATGAGAGGCATAGATAGGGTAAATAATGAGTCTTTTTCCCCTCGTGGAAATGTTAAATACTAATGGTGGGGAGGCAGAGAAATTGATTTAAGGAGAGAGGCGGAAAGTTTAAAAGATGATGTGCCTAGAACATAGAACATCACAGCACAGTACAAGCCCTTCGGCCCTCAATTTTCCGCTGACCTGTGGAACCAATCTGAAGCATATCTATCCTACACTGTTCCATTTTCATCCATATGTTTATCCAATGACTATTTAAATGACCTTAAAGTTGGCAAGTCTACTACTGTTGGAGGCAGTGCATTCTACGCCCCTATTACTCTCTGAGTAAAGAAATTACTCTGCCATCTGTTCTATATCTATCACCCCTCAATTTAAAGTTATGTCTCCTTGTGCTGGCCATCTCCATTTATGGAAAAAGGCTCTCATTATCCACCCTATCTAACCCTCTGATTATTTTATATGTCTCAATTAAGTTACCTCTCAACCTTCTCTCTAATGAAAACAGCCTCAAGTCCCTCAGCCTTTCCTCATAAGATCTTCCCTTCATACCAGGCAACATCCTAGTAAATCTCCTCTGCACTCTTTCCAAAGCTTCCATATCCATCCTATAAGGCGGTGACCAGAACTGTACGTAATACTCCAAGTGCGGCCACACCAGAGTTTTGTACAGCTGCAGCATGAAACTCAATCCCTCTATCAATAAACACTGTATGTCTTCTCAACAAACTTTCAAGGATCTATGTACATGGACACCGAGATCTCTTTCCTCATCCACACTATCAAGAATCTTATCATTAGCCCAGTACTCTTTATTCCTGTTGTTCCTTTCAAAGTGAATCACCTCACACTTTTCTGGATTAAATCCCATTTATCACCTCTCAGCCCAGCCCTGCAGCTTATCTATGTCTCTCTGTAACTTACAACATCCTTCAGAACAATCCACAACTCCACTGACCTTAGTGTCATCCGCAAATTTACTAAACCATCCTTCTACATCCTCATCTAGGTCATTTATAAAAATGACAAACAGCAGTGGTCCCAAAACAGATCCTTGCGGTATCCCACTAGTAACTGAACTCCAGGATGAACATTTCTCATCAACCACCACCCTCTGTCTTCTTTCAGCTCGCCAATTTCTGATCCAAATCACCCTCAATCCCATGCCTCCGTATTTTGTGCAGTGGGTGCGCTTCGGCGGGTTGGTGTGGACTTGTTGGGCCGAAGGGCCTGTTTCCACACTGTAAGTAATCTAATCTAAATCTAATCTAAACTGCTCAATTCTCATCCACCTGTTCGGTCACCTTCTCAAAGAACTCAGTAAGGTTTGTGAGGCACGACCTACCCTTCATAAAACTGTGTTGACTATCCCTAATCAATGTATTCCACTTGAGATGATTATAAAACCTATCTCCTATAACCTTTTCCAACACTACCCACAATCGAAGTAAGGCTCACTGGTCTATAATTACCAGGGTTGTCTTAACCCTGAACTCCCCTTCTTGAACAATGGGATAACATTTGCTATCCTGCAATCTTCTGGCACTATTCCTGTAGACAATGACGACATAAAGATCAAAGCTAAAGTCTCCGCAATCTCCTCTCAATCCAAGGATAAATCCCATCTGGCCTAGGGAACATATCTATTTTCTCACTTTCCAGATTTGCTAACACCTCCTCCTTGTGAACCGCAATCACATCTCGTCTAGTAACCTGTATCTCAGTATTCTCCTTTGATTTTTCCAGTGTTAATACTGATGAAAAATATTCATGTAGCGCTTCCCCGATCTCCAAAAGAGAAAATGCTGGAAAATTTACTTTTATCCAGTGCTTCCCCTAATCCTTGGACTCCATGCACAATTTCCCACAACTATACTTGATTGGCCCTAATCTTCCTCTTTCACTCTTGATATACTGATAGAAAGCTTTGGGGTTTTCCTTGATCCTATCTGCCAACGACTTCTCATGTCCCCTCCTGGCTCTTCTCAGCTCTCTCTTTAGGTCTTTCCTGGCTAACTTATAACTCTCAAGTGCCCTAACTGAGCCTTCACGTCTCATCCTAACATAAGCCTTCTTCTTCCTCTTGACAAGAGATTCAATTTCTTTAGTAAACCATGGTTCCCACGCTCGACAACTTCCTACCTGCCTGACAGCTACATATTTATCAAGGACACGCAGTAACTGTTCCTTGAATAGGCTTCATATTTCAATTGTGCCCATCTCCTGCAGTTTCCTTCCCTATCCTATGCATCCTAAATCTTGCCTAATCATGTCATAGTTGCCTTTCCCACAGCAATAACTCTTGGCCTGCGTTATATACCTTCCTTTACATCACTAAAGTAAACATAATTGAACGGTGGTCTCTGATCGTGTTTTCAGGTCCTTGGGGGGGTGGGGGGGGAGCAGCCCCAAGTCGTGATCCACATAAGATTCCTATAGATAGGAAGAAAGATGGGGATTTAAGGCAGAAATTTAGGGAGCTAGGGTGGAAGCTTAGAGCTAGAACAGACAGTTACTTTTCCTGTTTTTTTTCCCATACCATGTGCTAGCAAGGCGATGAATAGGGGGAGAGAGGAATTGAACATGTGGCTAGATTAGAGTGGTGCTGGAAAAGCTCAGCAGTTCAGGCAGCACCTGAGGCGTAGTAAAATCGACGTTTCGGGCAAAAGCCCTTCAAGGAGGCAAACGTCTTCTTCCTCCAGGCGTCTGGTGGTGAGGGAGCGGCGGTGAAGGAGGCCCAGGACCTCCATGTCCTCGGCAGAGTGGGAGGGGGGAGTTGAAATGTTGGGCCACAGGGCGGTGTGGTTGATTGGTGTGGGTGTCCCAGAGATGTTCCCTAAAGCGCTCTGCTAGGAGGCGTCTACTGGAATGTTTGAGGAGCGCTGGCTATGGAGGTGGGTAGATAAAAGTTTGTTGTACTTACAGTTTTTGATGTTTGAGATAGAGTTGAAATACTGTTTGTTGAGAATTTGAATTCTCCTGAGGATATAGTACAGAAGGGGTCCTTTGCAATTCTGAGAGAGTGTGGCCCTCAGCTGAGGCAGGGCTGACTGTAGAGAGGTTAGGTGTCGGCACATTGCTGCGAGCGTGGAGTGGAGGATCTGGAAGGAGAACCGTTGCTGGTGTTTTTGAATCTGTAGTCTGTACTGTTTGTCCTGTTCGGTTCCGAATTCTGCTGGTTTAAAGGTGGTCCGGAATCCATGTGGGATGAGTTGGTTACGGAGGCAGGTGCTGAGGAAGCAAATGTGGCTGTAGTAGCGAGTTTGTTTCAAGACATGGTTGAAGAGCTTCAGGGCAGAGGAAATGACTGGGAGTTGCAGTGGGAGAGGGACTCCCTGAAAAGGGTGGAGAGATAAATGAGAGGAGGGTGGGGGTGGGGAGAAAGTAGCATAGAGTACAACAGGTGAGTGGGGGAGGGGATGAAGGCGATAGGTCATTGAACACGTAGCTACAGGGATGGTGCAGGAGGGAGGGTTTTGGAATCCTGGATAAATGGGGCTTTTTCTGGGGTAGGTGGGACCTCTACAGGATGGTCTTCACCTGAACCAGATGGGTACCAATATCCTGGGGGGGGTACATTTGCCAATGGTCTTCAAGTGATTTTAAACTAATTCAGCAGGGGGATGGGAACCAGAATTGTACTTCGAGTATACAGGAGGTTGAGAGTAGTGAAGTCAGAACTAAGATTTCAAGATCGCAAAAAGGCACCAGCAAGCAAGAAGTTGGTTTGAAGTGTGTCTACTTAAACACCAGGAGCATCCGGAATAGGCTGGGTGAACTTGCAGCATGGGTTTGTAGCTGGGATTTCGATGTTGTGGCCATTTCAGAAACATGGGTAGAGCAGGGATAGGAATGGTTGTTGCAGGTTCCAGGATTTAGATGCTTCATTAAGAACAGAGAACAGAGGGGTGGCACTGTTAGTCAAGGTCAGTTTTAGGGTTGCAGAAAGGATATTTGAGGACTTGTCTACTGAGGTAGTTAGGGCTGAGATTAGAAACAGGAAAGGAGAGGTCACTCTGTTGGGAGTTTTCTGTCAGCCTCCAAATACTTCCAGAGATGTAGAGGATAGGATAGCAAAGATGATCCTTGATAGGAGCAGGAGTGACAGGGTAGTTGTCATGGGGGCCTTTAACTTTCCAAATATTGACTGGGAATACTATAGTTCAAGTATTTTAAATTGGTCAGTTTTTGTCCAAAGTGTGCAAGAGGGTTTCCTGACACCGTATGTAGATAGGCCAACAAAGGGCGAGGCCACATTAGATTTGATACTGAGTAATGAACCCGGCCAGGTGTTAGATTTGGAGGTAGGTGAGCACTTTGGTGATAGTGACCACAATTCAGTTATGTTTACTTTAGAGATAGGTATACAACACAGGGTAAAATTTATAGCCGGGGGAAGGTAATTACAATGCGATTAGGCAAGATTTAGGATGCATAGAATGGGGAAGGAAATTGCAGGGGATGGGTACAGTTGAAATGTGGAGCTTATTCAAGGACCAGCTACTGCAGGTCCTTGATAAGTATGTACCGGTCAGGCAGGGAGGAAGTTGTTGAACTGGGAGCTATGATTTACTAAGGAAGTTGAATCTCTCATCAAGAGCAAGAAGGCGGCTTATGTTAGGATGAGATGTGATGGCTCAGTTAGGGTGCTTGAGAGTCAGGAAAGACCTAAAGAGAGCGTTAAGAGCCAGAAGGGGACATGAGAAGTTATTGGCAGATAGGATCAAGGAAAACCCTAAGGCTTTCTAAAGATATACCAGGAATAAAAGATTGACTAGAGTAGGATTCGGGCCAATCAAGCATAGTAGTGGGAAGTTGTGCGTGGAGTCAGAGAAGATATGGGAATTGCTAAATTAATACTTTTCGTCAGTATTCACGCTAGAAGACGACAACGTGGTAGAGGAGAATACTGAGATACAGGCTACCAGACTAGATGGGATTAAGGTGCATATGGAGGAGGTGTTAGCAATTCTAGAAAGTATAAAAATAAATAAATGCCTATCCTCAGATTCTCTGGGAAGCCAGGGAGGAGATTGCGGAGTCTTTGCTTTGATCTTTATGTTGTCATTGTTTATGGGAATAGTGCCAGAAGACTGGACGATAGCAAATGTTGTTCCCTTGATCAATAAGGGGAATAGAGACAACCATGGAAATTATAGCCTTGTCAGCCTTACTTTGCTTGTGGATAAAGCGTTCGAAAAGGTTATAAGAGACAGGATTTATAATCATCTAGAAAGAAATAAGTTGATTAGGGATAGTCAACATGGTTTTGTGAAGGGTAGGTCGTGCCTCACAAACCTTATTGAGTTCTTTGAAAAGGTGACCAAACAGGTGGATGAGGGTAAAACAGTTGATGTGGTGTACAGAGTATATGGATTTCAATAAGGTGTTGATAAGGTTTCTCACAGTAGGCTATTGCACAAAATATGGAGGCATGGGATTGAAGGTGATTTAGTGGTTTGGATCAGAAATTGGCTAGCTGAAAGAAGACAGGATGGTGATTGATGGGAATTATTCATCCTAGAGTTCAGTTACTAGTGGGGTACCACAAGGATCTGTTTTGGGTCCTCTGTTGTTTGTCATTTTTATTAATGACCTGGATGAGGGCATAGAAAGATGGGTTAGTAAATTTGCAGATGAAACTAAGGTCGTTAGAGTTGTGAATAGTTCTGAAGGATGTTGTAGGTTACAGAGAGACATTGATAAGCTGCAGAGCTGGGCTGAGAGGTGGCAAATGGGGTTTAATGTGGAAAACTGAGGTGATTCACTTCAGAAGGAGTAACAGGAATAAAGAGTACTGGGCTAATGGTAAGATTCTTGGTAGTGTAGATGAGCAGAGAAATCTCAGTGTCCAGGTACATAGATCCTTGAAAGTTGCCACCCAGGTTGATAGGGCTGTTAAGAAGGCATATGGTGTGTTAGCTTTTATTGGTAGAGGGATTGAGTTTCGTAACCATGAGATCATGCTGCAGCTGTGCAAAACTCTGGTGTGGCCACATTTGGAGTATTGCGTACAGTTTTGGTCACCGTCTTATAGGATGTGGACACTTTGGAAAGGGGTCAGAGGAGATTTACTAGGATGTTGCCTGGTATGGAGGGAAGGTCTTATGAGGAAAGGCTGAGGGACTGAGGTTGTTTTTGTTAGAGAGAAGGTTGAGAGGTGACTTAACTGAGACATAGAAGATAATCAGCGGGTTAGATAGGTTAGACACTGAGAGCCTTTTTCCTCGGATGGCGATGGCTAGCATGAAGGAACTTAACTTTAAATTGAGGGGTGATGGATATAGGACAGATGTCAGGGGTAGTTTCTTTATTCAGAAAGTAGTGGGGACATGAAATGCACTGCCTGCAACTGTAGTAGACTCGACAACTTTAAGGACGTTTAAATGGTCATTGGATAGACATATGGACGAGAATGGAATAGTGTAGGTTAGATGGACTTCAGATTGGTTCCACAGGTCGGTGCAACATCGAGGGTCGAAGGGCCTGTACTGCACTGTAACGTTCTATGTTCTATTACCAAAGTGCTCACATACCTCCAAATCTAACCCCTGACCAGGTTTATTACCCAGTACCAAATCCAATGTGGCCTTGCCCCTGTTGGCCTGTCTATATACTGTGTCAGGAAGCCATCCTGCACACATTGGACAAAAACAGACCCATTTAAAGTTCTCAAAATATAGTATTTCCAGTCAATGTTTGGAAAGTTAAAGTCCCCCATTTCAATTACTCTGTTACTCTTGCTCCTATCCATAATTATCTTTGCCATCCTTTTTCTACATCTCTGGAACTATTTGGAGAGCTATAGAAAACTCCCAATAGGTTAACCGCTCCTGTTTCTAATGTCAGCCCATACCATAGCAGTAGATGAGTCATCAAACCTTTCTGCCACTGTAATACTGTCCTTGACTAACAATGCCAAACCTCCCCGTCTTTTACCATCTTCTCTGTTCTTACTGGAACATGTGTATCCCAGAACCTGCAACAACCATTCCTGTCCTTCTCTATCCATGTCTCCAAAATGGCTACAACATCGAAGTCCCAGGTACCAACCTATGCTGCAAGTTCACCCACCTTATTCCGGATGTTCCTGGCATTGAAATAGACATACTTCATACCACCTTCCTGCTTGCCAGTGAACTTTTGTGAGCTTGAAACCTCATTGCTTTCCTCACTATCTCAACCTCCTGGACACTGGAACTACAACTTAGGTTCCCATCTCCCTGCTGAATTAGTTTAAACCCTCCCAATGAGGATTAGCAAGACCGCCCCCCCCCACCCCAGGATAGTGGTACTCCTCTGGTTAAGGTGTAGACCATCCTATTTGTAAAGGTCCCACCTACCCCAGAGTGAGCCCCAATTATCCAGGTATCTGAAACCCTCCCTTCTGCACCATCTCTGTAGCTAAGTGTTCAACTCCTCTCTCGCTCTCTATTCCTCGCCCTCACTAGCATGTGGCCTGGGCAACAAACCAGAGATAACAACTCTGTTTGTTCTCCCTCCCTGAATTTCTGCCTTAAATCTCCATCCCTTTTCCTACCTATGTCTGTAGTACCTATGTGAACCACGACTTGGGACTGCTCACCCTCAAGGATTCCAAAGATATGATCTGAAACATTTTGAATCCTGGCACCTGGGAGGCAACACGCCAACTGTGACTCTCTAATTCCCACAGAACCTTCTATCTGTCCCCCTAACTATGGAATTCCCAATGACTAATGCTCTGCTCATTCCTCCCCCCCTCCTCTGAGCGACAGGGACAGACTCTATGCCAGAGACTTGCACCCCAGAGTTGCTAAGTTGCTCTCCCCACCCCCAACAGTATCCAAATGGTATACTTGTTATTGAGGGAACAGCCACAGGGCCTCCCTGTACTGCCTGCCAGTTCCCTTTCCGTTCCCTGACAGTAACCCATCTGCCTTTTCCTTGCACCTGAGGTGTGACTATCTTCCTGTAACTCTTCTCAATAACCCTATCTGCCTCCTGAATGATCTGAAGTTCATCCAGCTCGAGCTCCCTAATGCTGTTTTCGAGGAGCTGGAGTTGGGTGCACTTCCCACAGCAGGGACACTAATGGTGACTCTTACCTCCCACATGCTGCAGGAGGGACTTCAACTGCCCTAAGTGCCATTCCCACTATTCTAAATTCCCAAAGATACTGTAGAAAAATAAATACAAAAAAACCCTAATTACCTTACCAATCCGGTGCACAGAACCTTTTTAATTGGTTAGAGGAGAAGAACGGGTAGGAGACACTACCTAAGTAGTGTTTTGGGTAATGCAACAACCCAAATATATTACTTCACTTACTCAGCATGGGTGTGGAAAGTATTTTTTTAAAAACAATGCAGGTGGTAGATGCCAGGAATGCTCTGTCAGGGGAAGTAGTAGATGTAGATACATTAGTTTAAGAGGCATTTTAATAGACACATGAACAGACAAGAATTACAGGAATACATCAGCAGGCAGATGTGATTAGCTTAGAATGGCATCATGCTTGGTACAAACATGGTAGGCTGAAAGGCCTGTTACTATGCTGTACTATTTTATATTTCATGTTCTATGTTAAATTTATGTATATCATGTTGAATATGAAAACTCAGAAGTTCACATTTATACAAATGTTCAGTGGTCAAAATTATAATCTCTTTAACCTGTTTACAGAGTTAGAGGCAAACTGCAATTAAGAATCTGACATGTAAAACAATTATTCTTGGTTTATCTTGTGAAGTGTTATGATTCCATTAATGGTACTACTGGATAAGTCAGATCCTAGAATGAAACCCAGTTTGATAGATCATATTTTAAATTTTTTTGCTGTTAGCTAACATGGTGATTAGTCACAAACATTTTCACACAAGGCTATAAATGTTCTTTAACAACAGAACAAATTTATTACACTAAAAGAAAACAAAATAAAGCTCTCCCTGTATAAATACATTACACATTTAACACAAACATCAAATGTTACAACCTATTTCTCAACACCATTGATTACATAATCTCAAATCCAGAGAAATTACACACCTATTTCAAACACTTTAGGTTTCTACATTGACTCCTTCCCAGATCTTCTCATTCAGAGAATATTTGATGATTCCTTTCAGTGTTTACTGAAATTAATTCTTCATAAATCTAAGATCTTAAATTCTTTCAGTTCTAATTGCTTACACATTGCTATCCAAACTCTTCTGGCATGAAAGCTGCACATCCAAGACCCTTCCGCCAAGGGTGATTGGCTTCCCAGAATTGAACCCTACTTCTGCTGGGAGCAAAAGTAAAAGTTTGCCTCTGAACTTCATTCTGATTGTCGTTAATTGAACTGAAAATAGTTTTGGCTTGGATTGATTTGTCTGTCATACACTCAAAAGTATAAACATACTTCCATTAACATGACAGAGGTTTGCAGTCACATGCAATTCTGGATTTAGGTCACTCCAGAATGATTCTGCAGACTTAAAAAAAATCAAAATCTTATAGCAGTTACCAATATCCATCTGCATCTCTTTAAAACAATCCAATTTTGAACAATGATAACACGTATTATGCAACATTCATCATACAAAGCTATTTAAAAATGTAGCTAAAGCAAGCCATTAACAGTCTACTGAATTCAAATGTAACAAATATTTTTGCACTAGAAATTTGAATGCTTTCTTCAATTTATTCAAATACATGCTATTTTCCTGTTTGTGTGTTCAGACATCGGTTGTACTTCATTTTCTTGAATGTTTTAAAATTTTAATTTAAATTGTTTTTAATCAGTTCTAAAATATATGAAAGGTACAAACCTATTGGAGGGCCAATGTTTGAAACCATAAATTACTGCTTTTAATTTTTCACCTATGTTTCATTTTAAAAACAATGCAAATTTTTTCCAAGTTCATTTTAAAGATATAGAGTCAATTATAGTGTCAAGGGCCAATTATTAACCATCTTTAGTTGTACTGAGAAGGTAGCAGTGTAATTCAAGCTTCAAACTCCAACTTGATTGGCTATGAAATGACTTTGGGACATCCAGTGACCATAAAAGAGCTACATAAATGCATGTATTACATTTCCCTGTAAGGGCTTGATAGAGCCGAATGGTTTGCCAAGACACTTCCAAATGCAAGCAAATTTTGATTTCGAAAAAAGTAATCAATCAATCTAGTGCCAGATTGACAAGGATTGCTGGTTTTCTTCTCTCATAGATATTTCTTTTTAACAACGTTAAAAATGGGGCAGCCGGGTAGGTATTTTTCCCCTATAAAAGCGCGCAGGAGAAGAACCCGAGGCACTACAGAGGTAGTGTCTCCCACCCGCCCTCCTCCTCTAACCTAAATAATAAGACCCGTTGTGGTAAGTAGGTAAGTGCTGTATTTTGCTTGTTGTATTCTTTAGACCCAGTTTTTTTTTAAAAAAAGTTACTTTCAGAGGGATGGCAGTGAAGGCAGTGCAATGTTCCTCTTGCAACATGTTTGAGGTGAGGGATGCCATGGACGTCCCTGCTGATTACACTTGCAGGAAGTGCACCCATCTCCAGCCCCTCCAAGACCG
>NC_057736.1:27104408-27147679 GCF_004010195.1 Chiloscyllium plagiosum
CGTATGGAGTCAGCTATTACAAGTGGGCATAGCTTTAAATTAAGGGGGGTGGGGTAGGTATAGGACAGATGTTAGGGGTAGGTTCTTTACTCAGCGAGTCGTGAGTTCATGGAATGCCCTGCCAGTAGCAGTGGTGGACTCTCCCTCATTATGGGCATTTAAGCGGGCATTGGATAGGCATATGGAGGATAGTGGGCTAGTGTAGGTTAGGTGGGCTTGGATCAGCGCAACATCGAGGGCCGAAGGGCCTGTACTGTGCTGTATTCTTCTTTGTTCTATGTCAGCTCCATGATCATTTGAAATAATTGATTGTGGCTCTATTTTCAGAGAAAGATTATTTTAATCAAATTAAAATTCGAAAACTGCATAATGAGATTGGAAATTAGATTGTCTAGATAGATTCTTTGACAAGGACTCTGGTTTACTAGTACTAAAACATAGTATGCTAACATATCTGTACTATTAACATTTGGAGGCTAATGTTAAAATTGAGGACTGTCTCACAGACTAGTCAAGCAACAGCCTGACAGTCATATCCATACCTTGCAATATTTCAAGACAATCTTGTGGGAATGTCCTGTCCCAAAGGCACAGGTGGTAGCATAGTAGTGAACAGTCAAAAGAGAATTGCCTAGTGAACCCTTAAAATTGATTTTGGACCCCATTAAATCTCATTGAATCAAGCCAAACATGGCAATAAACAAGAGGTTTCCTTGCCTACATTCCCTCACATCTCTTCAGCTGAAGAATCATCATCCATGTTGAACACTACTCAGTGGAATCATGGAGGGTGGCAAGGATACAGAACGTACTGTGGATGGTGGACTTTAATGCTCATCACCAACAATGGCTCAGCAGCACAGTTACTGACCAAAATCCAAAAGCATACAGCTGCCATATTGTGTCTGCAGCAGGTGGTGAAAGAGCTAACCACAGGGAAAAGCATACATAACCTAATTCTCGCTAATTGCCTGCCACACATGCATTGTCCATGGCAGTATCAGTAACAGTGACCATTATACAACCTTTGTGGAGTCAAAGTCCTGTCCTCACATTGAAGATACCAGCCATCATATTGTGTTGCATTACTACTGTACTAAAAGGGATAGATTTTAGATTATATCTAACAACTAAAGAATGGGCATCCTCAAGGTGCTGTGGGCCATCAATAGAAACAGATGGTACTCAAATAATCTGCAACCTTATTCTACCATTACCATCAAGTCAGGCGATTAACCCTGGTGAAGATACTGCACAAGATTACTCACATAGTAAATAAAATAAGCACCAAGAGATAGACAAGGCTAAGTGATTGCACAATGAACAAATCAGATCTGCGTTCTGCAGTCCTGCCACATCCATAAATGGGGATAGTAAGACAATTTACTGGGAGGAGAAAGTTCCACAAATATTCCAGGGAGCTCAACACATCAGTGTAAGAGGTAAGCCAAAAGTATTTGCAACCAGAAATGTCAAGCAGATGATTCAACTTGGTTTCCACCATGGATCCTGAGCATCACTGAGATCTCTGCGGTGGAGGCCAAGTTGAATCATCTGCTCGACATTTCTGGTTGCAGATTGTTGTAAGTACTTTGGCTTACCTTTTATACTGATGTGTTGAGCTCCCCATTATTCAAGATGGGAATTCGTTTCGCTCCATGTGATAACAAGAATTGACTGAAGGCAATGAATATTGCAAAGCAATAGACCCTGACAACATTCGAGCAATGGTACTGAAGATCTTTGCATCAGAACTGCAGCTACAACATTGGCATCTACCCAGCGCAGTGGAAAAATACCCAAGTCTGTCCCTATATACAAAAAAAAGAATAAATCCAATAAATCCAACACAACCAATTACTGCCTTATCTTCTCTCAATTATCAGTAAACTAATCGAAGGTGTCATCGACAATTATCAAGCAGTACTTGCTTAGAATAACCTGATTATTCATTTCAGTTTGGGTTCTGCTAGGGCCACTCAGCTCCTACCTTATTATGCCACTCACTGCAAGTTCCCCTCGAAGCCATTCATCATTCTGACTTGGAAATATATCACCATACCTGTGGCATCATTGGGTCGAAATCCCCGAAACTATGTTCCGAATGACATTGTGAGTATATCAACATCAAATGGACTGCAGTGGTTTAAGAAGGCAGCTCATCACTATCTTTCAAAGGACAAATGGGAATTGGAAATAAATGCTGTCCCAGCCAGCAAAATTCACACCTCATGAATGCAAAACAAAATCAAAATAAATTAGAATGAATGCACTAAATTGAAGGTGTAAAATCAAAACATCGTTGTGATAACTGCATTCTTCGGTTCAAAGCATTTATCTTTTTAAGACAGTCAGCACTGCTGTGACACATGATTAGTATTAAAGGATGAAAGAGAGTGCCCTTCTAATAAAATATCTTTGAGGTATAGAAACCAAAAGAGAAAATGCTGTAAAATCTCAGCAGGTCTGGCAGCATCTGTAAGGAGAGAAAAGAGCTGACATTTCGAGTCCAACTGACCCTTTGTCAAAGGTATAGAAAGTTCCTTCATTGATTGCTTTATAAGCTTAGTTATAATTTAGATGTGAGTCATCTGCCATTTTCCAACTGCTGGCAAAATGAGTGTAAAATGTATATCATCTATAATTAGTAGGCACTTTCTAAACTGTAAAATGTTGTCCTAAAATTTCAAAATATCATAATATTTTTGACAACATTTTAGTTGTATCAGTGCAATAAGACAGCAAATTTCTGTAATTGAATCGCATAATATCAATTAGGGCTATTGAGTTTAATTTCCTCTTCAGTCTCTAGACGTACAGCAATTTCGGTATAAATCACATGAAAATACCTGACAGCTTCACATCAGAATTCCATTAATACGTTTTTAAATCCTGATAATTTTTCTGTAATTTGAAAAATATTTTAGTATGGCTGATCAGTTAAATGAACTAATGCTTGTTTTAACACATTAACATATAATAATATTTGTTTAGTTTTCTTCAGTTTCCTCATTCATTTATAATTTTAGAAAAATAAATACAGTCAACTCTGAATATACAGAAAAACTTTGTTGAGAATTTTATTTTTGGATCATGAAAGAAAACTACTGAGAATTGGACAGATGAAAAATGTCTATACCTTTAGAATCTAAAATCATGTGAAGAGTTTCTGATAACTTTACACATTTGACATTGAATCACAGAACCCTTAGTGTAGAAAAAGGCCATTTGACCCATTGAATCTGCAGTGACCCTTTGAAGAGCATCTCACCCAGACCCAGCACCCCATCTCCATAACCCCACATTAATCCACCTAGCCTGCACACCCCTGTACACTATAGGGCAATCCATCTAACCTGCATCATCTTTAGACTGTGGGAGTAACCTGGAGCACCCCAGCAGAAACCCAGACAGACATGGGGAAAACATGCAGGCACCAGAGGCTGGAATCAAAACCAGGTCCCTGGCACTGTGAGGCAGCAGTACTAAGCACTGAGTCACTGTGCCACCCAGAAAGGAGTTAGCTCAGTAGAGCCTTGGCGAATGCACTTAGTTGCTAACTTAAGCAAGAGATGAAACAACTTGGAATATGGAATAAAAATCATTAGGTAATTATGAGAGGCATTTTTGGGAAAAAGTACAGATAATGAGTAAATATCTGAAGCTACAGTAACTTTCTCTTTAAGAGGAATAAGTGATTAAACAATTACACTTCAGAATCTAGCTCAATATTATACACAGGAATTACAACAAGAAAGTTGTGGATGGAAAATGTTTACAATACTTGTCCATACTTCCATCCATTCAGTCTGTACATAATAGTTTACTGAATACTACAATTTGCAAGATGCCTGAGCAACTTTAGAGCTGGTTTTCCTGTTTAGGACTCTGCAAATATATCCACCAGCGTCCAATAACTTCTGCAAATCCACTCCCTAGAAAATAGAGTAAAACATGTTGCATTAAATCATAATATTTGATGAGAAAGACCAAGATTGATTTGCCTTCTACCACCGTGGTGGTTGTACAAAATAGTATATTGCAGCTTCTCATTAATCAGAATATATCAGCTTCCAAAAGACCCAGAAGAAAGGGTAACCCTAGTGATGGAGACAGCTGAGAATTAAGGCCAAAATTATCTTTCTCCTCCCATACATGCTATACTTAAATGTTATATAAAGAACAACACAGTGCAGGAACAGGCCCTTTGGCCCTCCAAACCTGCACCAACACATTTTGTCTCAAATTATACACTATGCCAAAAGGTATTCAGCCAATTAAACCTAAGATAACTCTGATTTAAGTACGCTGTGACATCTACTGTACTCAAGCACATGAAAATATCACTTGGGTATGTATGCAGCATTTGTATCAAAATAATAATATTTAGAACTGATACAGAAAACAAGATGACATTTACATGTAGATGTATAAAAGAGAGAACAAAATATGAAATGTAATCTTTTGCCTTGCCCCAATTAATCAATGCACCCAGATTCAGAAGATTTGACAGTTAGTGGCTTGTCAAACTAATCTTCCTCATTCTGCGATGCCCAATCTAAATAATTTGCTTGGATTAATTGTTGGCTTTACTTTCTAAGATAATCCCACATAATTCGTTTAGAGTTTATTTAACCTGACATTCTGTCATAGTGTGTAAACCAGAAAGTAAATTATATGCAATACTTCTGAATATCAGTCAGAAATTTCTAGGTTCTGAATTAAATTATATTTGTATAACACTCCCCTCCATCAAGTTTAAAGCCCCTCCTCTGATGAATGCCTGGTGAGAGAACTGGAGAAAATGGGATAACAATCCTCATGCAGAATAACATCAGGGTACTGCAAGGGATGACACAGCAAATGCAAGTGAACAACTGAAGTCCCTAGTTGGTGGCAATGTGCTTTCAGAGAAAGTTATGTAAAATTAGAAAAATCTTTTTACTACAGTTTGCTTTTACTGATCTGAAAAATTAAACTTCACTGGGTCAATTCTTCTTTTGATTGTTACAGACATCAGATAACAACATGAAAAGCTAAAAGAGAAATTGGTTCCTCAAAGGCATACATACAGTGTGAATTCCCAGCCCATTCAACATGTACACTACATCCTCAGTTGCCACATTTCCAGATGCACCTTGTGCATAAGGACAGCCACCCAAGCCAGCTATTGATGAGTCCACTGTTGAAATTCCCATCTGAAAAACAAATAGAAAACTCCAGATTAGAATAACACTTAAGTTACTGGGCAGCCAGCCATGATTAATAGTTAATCAAGATTATGGAGACAACTAAATTTCAAATGAATTTAAAGTAAACAACAAAAACCTGTTCCCCAATTGCATGTCTCACATTGCTTTCTTAGTTGTTATTTGAGAGTGTATGGGATACATAGTTTAATTCACCTTCATAATGGGACATATCAAAATGGATTGGAGCCAAAGTCTAGACTTAGATGGTCAGATTCAGACCAGGAAATGGACAGTAGAACATTAGCTAATGATGTAGTCAGCAACTCACAAACAGAAGAAAATAAGATTAAAAGTGTTCAGCAAAGGAAATTTACAGGGATGAGCTGTTTATACTTCAATGCATTTTTAGTATTACAAATAAAGCAGGATGAACAGGTTTTGGGAAGACAGGAGGTGAGTTACTCACCTCAGATTTTTAGCCTTTAACCTGTTCTTGTAGCTCCAGTACAATACTATAAGACTAACTAACCTTGCTAACCAATCTACTATGTGGAATCTTGTTGAACTCCTTGCTGAAGTCCATATTGAGAATGCCTACTACTCTGCTTTCATCAATCTTCTTCGTCATCGCTTCAAAAATACAGAATCAAGTTCGTGAGACACAACTTTCCACACACAAAGCCATGTGATTATCGCTAATCAGTCCTTGTCTTTCCAAATGCATGTAAATCCTGTCCCTCAGAATTCCACTCCAACAGCGTAGGCTCACCGGTCTATAATTCCCTATTTTGCCTTACAGCCTTTCTGAAACAATGGCACCACATTAGCTGGCCTCCAGTCTTCTAGCATCTGATTCATGGCCGTCAATGCTACAAGGGGCCCAGCAATCTTTTCACTTGCTTCTACAAAGTTCTGGGAAACACCTGATCAGGCCCCAGGGATTTATTTACATTAATTCTGAAAGAATTCCAAACAAATTCCAAGAAGTGTCTTATTAAAAATATTATTCCAAAAATCGTTTTTCTAAATATAAGTTTCTCAGCTAAAAAAGAAGTTTTGTCTCTCTCTTCTTGGTTTTCTTTATAAGGCAACAGACTGTCAATATAAACCAGTTTAGACTTTTGAAATTATTTTAACATCTTAGTTAGCATCAACACATTAGAGATTTCAAAAAAGTTATCACTACAGATATGAAGTGGTCAGTTTTTAGCCCAAGAAAAGTATGCTAATTAAAATTGAGAAGCAGGAAGGAAAAAAAGATAATTAAAAGGTGCATTGTTTGTGGAGGCTGGTCAGTGCTGTACTGATTAAAATCAGTACCCAGTGCATGTACAGGCAGTTCTCCAACCACACGATGACTGTGTTCTTGTGCCACCCTGCATTATAGAAAAATCGCACTTTAGAAACAGCGCTGTGTGTTAGCAATATAACTGCAATATAGCCAACACACACTTTAAAAGTGTGTTTTAGAAACAGTGTCCCCAATTCATCATTCACATTACAACGAATTTGCGTTAATGAAACTTTGCAGCAGAACTACCTGTATTATTAATATTGTGTATAGGGCTTTATCAGAAGTATTTGGTAAGTCAGAAAATGCTCAGATACTTATGGTACTGAAGCTGCAACCCAGATATCTAACTGAATTAATGTATACCTTGTACAGGTAATTGTGAGCAGAGGCTGACAAAGGTATAGCAATTATAGCTGAAAGCATACAATTAGCAGCTATATTTAAGATAGTATTAGAACTGTGAAATCCACCACATGTAATCAGCTCAAACTCAGTTTATCAAAGCAATGTTATTAAAACTCAAGCCTCTCAGTTAAAAACAAAATGCACAAAAAAAGTCTTAATTTGGAAAAATAAACTTGCCTCTAGTGCTGTAAAGACGTTGACAAGAGCCTGGCCATATGTATCATGACAATGTACAGCTAGTGCACTGACTGGAATCTCCTTGATTACAGCTGTCAGCATTTCTCGCATGCTGCCAGGTGTTCCTATACCAATTGTATCCCCCAGGGATATCTCGTAACAACCCATGGAATACATTTTCTTGGCCACCTGTAAAACAAAAGAGCACAATCAATTGCAAAATTAATACTGGTTAATTTTACAATGCATCTTAATATTTAGTCATGTACATAAAATTTTAATGTAGAAAATCTGTTAAATTATGAGAGCACATTAGCACATCTTCTTTTGCATTTAAATTAATTTTCATAATATCTATTTCATACATTTAATGATTTATTACCAAAGTGTTCACTGACTTTACAGTACAAAAAATTTTTTTTTATAAATTTCAATGTGTTCCTTCTTTTCCCTAACTCTCATCATACGTGCCTCTGCAACTTTAGTTGGGGAAACATTTCCTTCATAAGGGCAGCCAAGGACACAGGATACATATCTGGAAAAGTAGAAAATACCAAGTTCAATCTAAAAATATCATCATGGACAGAATTTGTGCTCCCTTTACTACCCTCATCAGTATGCTTGCAGAAATGTGTTTTCTTGTCTTCAGACTAAGTATCACAATTAAATAAGTTTGTCAGCAAACTTGAGTTCAAAGACAAACGATGATTACTTATTCTCATACATTTAACCCAAAAATGATGCAACTTTTCACTCATTTGTCTCACATGTACATAAAGATTTGACACATATGAAACCAAGTAATGTTATAGATTGTAATGATCTCAATGAATTTTGTGACAGGTTTGTAGTCTTAGATGGTTTTCATATTTTAAATTGGAAGTGAGGGTATCGTGTAGTGAAGGATTCTCAATAGACTGTGATGTTCCTTGAAATTCTAATTTAGTTCATCTAAGAGCCAGAGTTGGAACAGGTTTGGGGTAGGAGGTGCCCCAGGATCACTTACTGATGGTATTGCCGTAAGGATGACTTGCAGCTACTTCAATGGCTTTCCAGTAGAACTTCTCACTGACTTTAAAGCAGTTAGCAACATGATTTAGTCATCATACAAAGTTCTTTTGCAGCGGCGTATGGTGTATGCTAACATTCTATACTATTGTTTAACATCTTTTCACCCAATCCAAGTTTGTGTGAGGAAGCTATAATACAACAGAAGGTTGATAGGATCCATCCACATCCTTCTTATACACATCTTCAATATAAGCTTTGATGTTCTAATTCATCCTCTGCAAAAAGGAAAAAATGAGCCAGCTGCAATTTTGTGCAGGTCAATCCTTAAGCAGAGTGATGTGTGAATTCTTCAGATGGCTGAATGTCCATATTTAATTAGGTATTTGTTTTCGACTTGCGACTATCTGAAGCTGAAATGTAGCAGGTCACATGATTTGCAGTAGCCATTTTATGTCGTTTGTGATGTGACTTGCTTTAAAGAATCAAAGAATTGACTGCAAGATCATACCCCAGCAAAACAATAGTCTCTATGCAAAACAATATAGATAAATAACAATGAAACCTCAATTAAAATGTAACAGGTTGAAACATGGCTCTACATTTCAAAAATCTATTTACTGCTATATTTATGATCAGTGCTAGTTTCACCACACCAAGGTGTATACAGTCATTAGGTCCAACTTGATCAGCAATTGTTTGTCTCACCGTATGTATCAAGTTACTTTGAAATTACGCACAGTACTTATTCAAACAGAATTTGCATGACTGCATGATATTTGCAAGGTTACAACTGCCCTCCTGTGGCAGATAACAGCAAGTACAATACAAAGAATTGCAGCTGATTACAATAAATTAGTTACAGACACATATAAAATAAATTTTATCCATTTCCAACAACTTTTCCAAGCACTCCTTTTCTTCACTCTTTAAAGTTTATCTTTATAATACTGCGTGTCTGGTTTCTGCTATAAGATTGTTAATTTAAAAACTTTCACTTACAGTTAAACAATCTGCAATGACAAGCTGAAGGTTGAAAAAGGTTTCTGTTTCAGCAACAGTAGAATGGCCTCATTACCCACCCCTAGAAAAATTGATTTCCCCCAAGACTGAACAGGCTAAAATATTCAAATTGATAATTTAATAAAGGAAATGAATATTATTTGCAAAATGTTTTCAAAGAATAATTTGCAAGTTTTAAAAACAAATCAATGCTTTCAGCTGAGAACTCTATGTATTGAAAATGTGCTACACAGAAGCTAATTTTACATCCCCCACACAGATGAATAACCTAAAATAGGAAACCCCAATTAAAACCTGAATTAAGGAACTGATGTATAAAACTTTGACTGTAATAGTCAAACCCAAAATAAATACTAAATTAAGTATGTACTAACACACCAATGGTATTTGCTTGCAAACATTAACTGAAGTTTAAATAGTCCATACAATGATACATTTTATAAAGTTACAATTAATTGCATTACGTGCAATGTCAGACCAGATTACAGGATTCCATACCTTTCACATCAATGGATTTGGCTCTAGAGTTGCTTTCACTGGGAGTTATTGTCTATCCAAAAGTTCCTTGCTATGGTTAACATCCAAATGACACTCCTCTACAATCTCCTTAGCTTGGCTCAAAACAGTTTTAGATCAGAGTCTTCCCCTTTAATAAGCCAGTTAAATAGTTTCATCAGCTCTCTCAGAACTAAAGCTGCAGCAGCAGACTTGTCTAATTCACAATCCTTACTTCCCCCATCTTCAACCTTCTGTCCCTTTTAAAAGTTTTAAACACATACAGCTCCTTGTAAAGCTGCAGAATAAAATTTTCAATGAGAGTTCAGTCTGTGTGTACTGAACAATTTATCCTTCCTTTCCAGAATGCAATTTAGTTTGACATTGGATTTAAATGGATGTCTCACAAGTTCTCTGTCAAATACCAGGTTTACCAGATTAGGAAGAGAATTCTTGATTTAAATCCATTTAGTTGATTGATCAGAACTCAAAGGCCCCATGTGTGTTTCATAAAACTAAATCATTTTGCAACTTTTAGAAAATTCTCTCAAGGAAAATAAACAACCCTAGAATCAAAAAAAATGTTTACAATACATATAGGTCTATTCTCAAGCACTGAGTTAAATCTTCATCTAATTCACCCAGAAATTTGCTCTAACAAATTCATCAGCTGTTTGAGAAGATAAACTAATCTGCAGTTCCTCTATTGCTGTATGTAAATCCATGTGACACTGTACATTGTTATGTACCTCAATACTTTTAAGTCAGGTCTGTAACACAGCAATTACCCAAGTACTTTACAAATACATACATCAAGCCAGAAAGAATGGAGCTTGGCTGCAAAAGTGGATTTTAGAGGATTTTAAAAACTGAACAGGGGAGTGGAGAGATTTTTGATACTTCAAGAATTAAACTGAAGGCTCTCCAAGCACAGCTATAAGCAAATAAAGGACGTGTCGAAAGCAAAAATCAAAATAATGTGATAATGGATACAGAACTGAACAAAATCATAGAAGGTGAAGTGAAGTTATGATATTTAAAAATGTTTTAAAAATTATTGCATGGGAACAGGAATAAAGTCGCAAAGTACTATATTTCAAATAGCCCGCTAACACATTTTGCGTATAAATCTCAACAGCAAGAGAATAAAAGGGAATAAAATTGGGGAATGATTAAAACATTGAATTATTTGCAGTAGATGCTTTCTTTCTAATAAAGAATCTCACAATAAAGTTGTTGCAGTTTAGCTGACAGCAGACAAGTGTTTTTTAAAATTGCAATACACTGGCAATTTCTTGGATCACTTGCTCTGGGAGTAATCAAAGAACTATTTTAACTTTGAATTTCATTATATATTTGATTGTGTTATTGAGAGATTTTGAAAAAATAAAGTTGTCTTCAAAAATGCAAAATACATTTCACAACAAAAAAACACGAAGGAAAATTTGCAATCATACCCTCGGACTGGAATGCTTGAATCCTTTGCTGCTTTCATCACCTCTTCAAACCGTTGTAGACTCTCGTCAATGGAACAGTTAATGTTTCTTTTGCTGAACATTTCTGAGGCAGCTCCAAAGATGGCTACCTCTTTTGCACCTGCCTTGATCTGTGAAAAAGTTAATTATGCTATTTATTATACAGGCTAAAATAGAACACTACAGATCAAAGCAGGTTCCAGTCCTAGATTATATCACTGGGATGACTATAAGTGACAAAGGAATCCAGAAATTAAATAATAAGTAAAACTAGGCACCTATGACAAGCTAATTATAAAAAGTATATGGACATATGATTTATACCAATACCAAATTCTAATAATTGACTGTCAGGAAATAGCGTAGTCTGTTTTACTTCTAACTTCTGTTTATCATTTTTCACTTAATTCTGTAAGGTAGCATGTCATCAGTTTCCAAACTTGAGTCTTAACTTATCCTCTACAATTTATTTTCCAGATTTAAGGAGTCTACTATATCCTTTCTAGCATGTTTTCGTTCATAGTTGCTCCTGAATTGGCCAACATTTGAAAAGCTTTATAACTATAACCTGAGTAAATTAAATTTGACAGATATTTTCTAGACAGTATAGATATTTCATTCCAGGAATTATCTAGAATAATGGTTCTAAAATTATATCACAGATGAACATCTTGCTTGCCTTAGGTGGTCTGACAGTTACTGACCAGAGGATTACATCTGCTCAATAATCCATCCTAAGAATAAACGTAGCTTTAGTCCTAACAGACCATAGAGCTACTCTCTCGGAGTGAGACTGGTAGTGGTTTAACCTGAGGGTCACAATACCTCAAGTGAGCGATGAGGTAAAGGAGAATCTTTAAAATACTTGAGGGTCCAAAACACGATGTAGTTTACAGTAAACCAATAATTGAATGCAATACAGTGCTGTACTGCATTACCAAGTTTTCTGAATGCCAAAATAATGAATGGTTTTATTTGTAAAGCAGCGAAAAATGATTAAGGGACAGAAAATTTCCTAAGGTGTTATAAATACAATTGAAATGTGATTGCTTAACTACTGTTAGTAAACACAGCTTCTGAACAGCTCAAGTGTACAGGAATTACTGTATTGTATAGCAAATGCAGTCAATATTTGATCTTAAATCAGGTTTTAACTAAATATCCAAAACACTTCCTCAGGGAACTCTCAGATTTTATTCTTTCTCAATAAAATAGTCAATACTTTTATGCATAGATCTATTTAAATGATAAATAGAGATAACTTCACATATGCTTTTTAATTTACAGGAAAATGAATGAAAAATAATTAAATTCAAAGCATGAATATTTGAAATGCCTATACAAAGTATAGGCATCTAAACAATTGGTCCAATAGAACCCAGGAATTATCAGCTCATTAAAATCAATGAACCCACTTAAATTGAGAGAGAGAAAAAGAAAATTAAAACAATTGAAAGTAGACTGATTTTGAATCAAATGCAGGTGAATTTTCTACAAACCACAGCACACTATACTGACTGAGGCATAATGTACATTTACATTGGACAATTAGACATTATTTCACCACTGAAAGCAAAGATTCATTCAATCTTTTTGGAAGTTTAAGAATGACCCATCAATTACAATTCTTTGAGGTAACATGCGCTATGGTAAAGAAGAACTATTACATATACTGTACTTAGATTTCCAGATGGCATTTGATAAGGTACCAAGTCTTTTTTTTGTGGGAAGTTAAAAGCTCATGGTGTAGGGAGTAGTATAGTGGCACCAACATAAAATTGGATGGCTAACATGAACCAGAGAGTAGATATAAATAGATCTTTTTAGGGGGGCAAGCTGTAATGAGTGGTGTACCACATGGAGTTGTGCATGTATCTTAACTATTTACAATTTATATAAAACGACTTGGATAAAGGGATAGAAGGTATGATTGCCAATTTTGCTGATGATATAAAGATAGGTAGAAGTAAGTTGTGAAGACGACAAAGAAGATTAAAAAAAGATACAATTAGGTGAAGTGAACGGCCAAAGATGTGGCAAATGGAGTAAAATGTAAAATTGGCCATTCTGGCAGAAAGAATTAAAAAAAGGTATCTAAAAGGGATTGCACAGCTCCGAGATGCAGAGTGATCTGGATGTCTTTATGCATGAATCACAAAAGGTTAGTATGCAGGTATAGCAAGTAATTGAGAAAGTTCAGAGAATGTTATCAGATGTTGCAAGGGAAACTGAATGCAAAAGGATAGAGGTTATCTTTCAGTTATATAAGACAGATGAGACCACATCTAAGAGTGCTGTGCGTCATATTTGTCACCTTACTTAAAAAAGGATGTGAATGTGTTGAAGGCAATTCAGAGTTCTACAAAACTTAAACTTGGATAATAGGAGGGGTGTTTTATGAAGAGAAGGTTGGACAGAGTAGACTTGGGAGTTTAGAAGAGTTAGAAATGATCTGATTGAAACATTCAAGATCCTGAGGAGTCTGGACAGGGTAGATGTGGAGAGGATGCTTCCTCTTGTGCAAGAATCCTGAACTAGAGTTTTTTTTTAAATATCAAGGGTCATTCATTTATAACACAGAGAAAAAGTAAATATTCTGTCTCTTTGGAAGTCTCTTCCTGAAAATATGGTGGAAGTGTCCTTTAACATTTTTTAAGGCTGAAGTAGATAGATTCTTGTTAAGTGTATGTGGGCGTGGGTGGATTAGAAAGAGAAAGAAGGAGGAGGATAACAGGTAAGTGAGAAAGGCGGATTTGAAGTTACAAATTAGATCAGCTATAATCTTACTGAATGGTACAGCAAGATCAAGGAACTGAATGGCTTATTGATACGGATGTTTGTATCTAATCAATTGCAATGTCACGACATGCTAAATGCACAAATATTTGCATTTTTACATAAAGGCTTGAGAGTACTTTGCAAAATTAGAGTTATTGCTAGAGAGGATTATTCAGGTCAGCAAAATAAAACGTATTTGACCATATTTTTGGCATAGAATTCTCTTTTTAAAAAGGTGTTAGAGGGGATTATTTCATTCCATTGAGTAAACAATCAGAAATGTAGATCTTGGAATAGAAACTTACTGCACTTTCAAACCCTTTCAGGTTGGGAGTCAGCACTGGGTACCTCACATTTGGATACTTTCGGATTCCTTGTATCACTTCCTTCTGATCAGCCATCTACACAGAAAACAGCATTAGATACAATCTAGTACACAGAGTAGCTAAGTACAAGATTAGTCACTAAGAGAGGTCATGTTAAGGGCTGCAATACAACATTAACTACTAACATCATGAAATGCCATTTCCACTGAAAAATAATTTAACAATAATTATAATGAATTAGTATGACAACTTTCACTAATGCAGCGAAACACCCCAAGGCACTTCACACATAGTATCAACCCCAAAATTTGGGAACAAGCTGCCCAAGGAGATACCAGTTCAGGTGAACAAAAGATTAGTCAAGTAGCAAGCTTTAGAGGGAGCATCTTAAAAAGAAAGAGAGACCCTGACTTTCACCAGAATGGCAAAAGTGCCAGAATTTGTCAGGAATTACAATGTATTTGGGAGCAGACAGGACTTATACAGTTAATGGTAGGGCCCTGGGGTGTATTGCTAAACCAAGAATCTAGAGGTGCACAGTTGCTTGAAAGTGGAGTTACAGGTAGACAGGGTGATGAAGGCAGCGTTTGGCAGATTTGTCTTATTGGTTCGAACACTTAAGTATAAGATTACAGAAAATTGGTGAAGCCACTTTTAGAATACTGTGTATAATTCTGGTAGTCCTTCTATAGGAAGGATGTTATTAAACTTGAGAGGGTGCAGAAAATATTTACAAGGATGTTGCTGGGACTGGAGAGTTTGAGCTATAGGGAAAGGCTGAATAGACTGGGGCTATTTTCCCTGGAACATTGGAGACTGAGAGACGACCTTATGGAGGTTCATAAAATCATGACAGCCATGGATAGGGTGAATAGCAAAGGTCTTTTTCCGAGGCTGGGGGAGTCTAAAACTAGAGGTCATAGGGTTAAGGTGAGAGGGTAAAGTTTTAAAAAGGACTTGAGGGGTAACATTTTCACGCAGAGGGCAGTGCAGAGGAAGTGGTGGGGTCATGTCTCCTCCTGATTAATGCCCATGGTAGATAATAGGTGAGTTGGTATTGAGGAGGAATGGAAAATGTTGGCAGGTGGGAAATTACAACATTTAAAGTGCATCTGGATGGGTATATGAATAGGAAGGATTTAGAGGGACATGAGCCAAATGCTGACAAATGGGACTAGGTCAACTATGGATGTCTGAATGTATGGTTGGTGCGGATGAGTCGGATCAAAGAATCTGTTTCTGTGCTGTATGGCCATGCTTCTACTGGAGTGGGATGTCTGTTGACACAAGGTATGAACCAGTTAAGTGAAGCATTCTTGGAGGGATTTGTTGAAGCAATTTCACTGTATTGGATATTTGGTTTGCATTAACGAGAGTGCCTTTTTCTCTCTGAATAGTGACATTACCAATAAGCAGATAACTTATTTGCAGTTATGCCTCCTCCTGATTAATTACTGTTGGTGGATAATAGGTGAGTTGGCATTGAGGGAGATTGCATTGGCATGGGGCTATAAATAGCCATGATGACTGGGAGCATATGGGATGTGATGAGTCATGGAAGATAGGCCATAACATGCATGAAGGGCATAGGTGTAGCTACAGGGGCAACTAATGGGGCACAGATGGGACAGCAAGGGGAAATGAGGAAATGTGACCAAGAGAGATATTTTCTATTCTAATCTTAGTTTTTAACCATTTTATTTAGTGCCAAAATCCCCATGCAGGCTTTCCACAGGAATTGGGCTGCCTCTTTGGCTCTTCCTTGGTCACCTACCTTATTCACAAATAAAGTCCAGTCTCTGGATCAAAAATCTGAAGCTTGGGTGGCTATTTTTTAATGGTTGCATTCATAAATCATAGTTTCTGCCAGTATTGCTTCCCCAATCCAGGAATGAAAAACAGGGCCAGAGAGTTGAAAACAGAATTCCAGAGCTTAAGATTAAGATGACTGAAGACAGACATCTATTTTTATAAAGCAGACGATCAACAAGGGATATATTTTCTCTTAATCTCCTATGGGCAGGACTCAATGCATATACAAGATGGAAAAAAATCTATTATATACTTACACAAACATTAATAATTTCAATTACACAGCAAATTTACCTTTAAAACAGCACAGCGTTGTTTTTTATCCACATGGCTGGAAAAGCAGTTATAGTTTGATGTGGAAGTTGACAATCCATTTAATAACTTCAGCTGAAGCAATCTGAGTCATTGTGACGTTACATGGAATGGATCTCGCAAAAATATTTGGGCTACAGCCTGACTCGAATCACAATTTGAGCTGTTCCTCACGTCCCACTTGTAAAGCAAGTGGCAACATCTTCCCTGGCCTGTCCTCAAGCCGTTGATGGTTATCCAAATTTTCCAAGAACGATTGAATCCTGGGACTTCACCAATTGGATCTATTACTTGGTTTCTGCTGGTGATGTCTGCAGGAATCACACCATCAAGAGGAGAGGTGTCGGCAATTTATAGTGTACGGATCATGTTCAAGAATTCACAACAAGATTTCAGACAAGTGCATGGAGATTTTGAGAAGTCCTGTGTTTATGCGAGTGCCATCAGTGTAGAAACAGAAATCTGTACTGTGGTTGTTCATATTCAGAATCTGGGTCTATAAACTGCTTAACTTTCAAGTCTGACAAATAGATGTGCAAAAGCTGTTCAAGGTTAGTTCAAATTTCTAACCCTGCTTACCTGAGGAACCCATTTTGGAGAGACAAAGCTTGTTGCTTCCACAACAGACAACCCAGCCTCGGAGAGAAGGTTAATTAAGTGAATTTTAACATCAGCCGGAACAATGACCTGCAATTGGAAACAATTAAAAGTAGGAAACCTCTCAGGATAAAAATTCTATGCAAATATAGCAGACAGAAATTCCAAAAAACAAATTTCAATAAAGACTGTAACATCTAAACCAACAACACTGACTTTTTCCTTGATTGTTGAACTTGAGCCAATTCAATTTCAACACATGGTCTCCAGAATTGACACGGCGCATATTTACTAAATTGCTTATCCTCAATCCAATGATATTAAACACTTTTTATTCAATAGTATGCTTTTGTTGGATTTAGTGATGCGACACTCAACTGTAGATAAAGGGCACAGAGTCATAGAGATGTACAACGCGGAAAAACTTTGCTCCAACTCGTCCATGCTGACCAGATATCCCAACCTAATCTAGTCTCATTTACCAGCACTTGGCCCATATCACTCTAAACCCTTCCTATTCATATATTAATCTAGATGCCTTTTAAATGCTGTAATTGTACCAGCCTCCACCACTTCCTCTGGTAGCTCATTCCATACATGCACCACCCTCTGTGTGAAAAGGTTGTCCCTTAGGTCTCTTATATATCTTTTCCCTCTAACCTTAAACCTATGCCCTCTAGTTCTGGACACCCCCACACCAGGGAATGACTTTGTCTATTTATCCTATTCATGCCCCTCATGATTTTATAAACCTCTATAAGGTCACCCCTCAGCCATTGACACTCCAGGCAAAACAGCCCCAGCCTATTCAACCTCTCCCTATAGCTCAAATCCTCCAAACCTGACAACAACTTTGTAAATCTTTTCTGAAGCCTTTCAATTTTCACAATATCTTTCCGATAGGAAGGAAACCAGAACTGCATGCAATATTCCAAAAGTGGCCTAACCAACATCCTGTACAGCCGGAGCATGACCTTCCAACTCCTATACTCAATGCTCTGACCAATAAAGGAAAGCATAACAAACTTACTAACTATACCTCCAATGTTCATATCCAAATCATTTATATAAATGACGAAAAGTAGTGGATCCAGCACCGATCCTTGTGGCACTCCACTCGTCACAGGCCTTCAGTCTTAAAAACAACCCTCCACCACCACCCTCTGTCTTCTACCTTTGAGCCAGTTCTGTATCCAATGGCTAGTTCTCCCTGTATTCCATGAGATCTAACCTTGCTCACCAGTCTCCCATGGGGAACCTTGTTGAGCGCCTTACTGAAGTCCACATAGATCACGTCCACCGCTCTGCCCTCATCAATCTTCTTTGTTACTTCTTCAAAAAACTCAATCAAGTTCATGAGATATGGTTTCCCACGCTCAAAGCCATGTTGACTATCCCTAATCGATCTGGCCTTTTCAAATACATGTAAATCCTGTCCTTCAGGATTCCCTCCAACAACCTGCCCACCACTGATGTCTGGCTCACTGGTCTATTGTTCCCTGGCTTGTTCTTACCACCTTACTTAAATAACAGTACCACGTTAGCCAACCTCCAGTCTTCTGGCACCTTGTCTGTGACTATCGATGATACAAATATCTCAGCAAGGGGCCCAGCAATCACTTCCCTAGCTCCTCAGAGACCTCGGGTACACCTGACCACGTCCTGGGGATTTATCCACCTTTAACCGTTTCAAGGCATCCAGCACTTCCTCCTCTGTAATCTGGACATTTTGCAAGGTTCACCATCTATTTGCCCATATTCTATATCTTCCATGTCTTTTTCCAAAGTAAATACTGATGCAAAATACTCATTTAGCATGTTCCCCCATCTCCTGCGACTCCACAAAAAGGCCGTCTTGCTGATCTTGCAGAGGCCCTATTCTCTTCCTAGTTACCCTTTTGTCCTTAATGTATTTGTAAAAACCCTATTTGCCAAAGCTATCTCATGTCCCCTTTTTGCCCTCCTGATGTCTCTCTTAAATATACTTCGACTGCCTTTACACTCTAAGGATTCATTCGATCTCTCCTGTCTACACCTGACATATGCTTCCTTCTTTTTCTTAACCAAACCCTCAATTTCTCAAGTCATCCAGTGTCCCCTACACCTACCAGCCTTTCCTTTCATCTTAACAGGAATATACTGTCTCTGGACTCTCTTTGTCTCATTTCTAAAGGCTTCCCATGTTCCTGCCGTTCCTTAACCTGTGAACATCTGCCACCAATCAGCTTTTGAAAGTTCTTGCCTAATACCGTCAAAATTAGTCTTCGTCCAATTTAGAACTTCAACTGTTAGATCTGGTCTATCCTTTTCCATCATCCACAGATTCTATCAACAAACACATCGACCTGGACCCAATATACCGGCCACTGCAGCGGACAGCTGGAACTGACAACCGGAAGCTGCAGAGACAAACCACTATAAATGCCGGAGGAAACACCACAGAAGTACTTCACAGGAGGCTCCCAAGCACTGAGGATGTCACCTAGACAGGGGACGAAACGTCTGCAACACAAATTCCCAGCTCGGCGAACAGAACCACAACAACCTTAACACAATGGCAGTCCCAGTATATGTTTGTAAAGTTAAAATCCCCTCCTACTACCATCCTATTCTTCTTACAGATAACTGAAATCTCCTTACAAGTTTGTTTCTCAATTTCCCGCTGACTATTAGGGGGTCTATAATATAATCAAATAAGGTGATCATCCCTTTCTTATTTCTCAGTTCCACCCAAATAACTTCCCTGGATGTATTTCCGAGAATATCCGCCCTAAGTACAGCTGTAATACTATCCCTTATCAAATGCTACTCCCCTCCTCTCTTACTTCCCTTTCTATCCTTCTTCTAGCATTCAATAAACTTGAATAAATAAAATGCCTTTAAAGTAATGAAATATTCAAGGTATTAAAATTTTAAGCAACTGTCTTTTAGTTAGTCAATAGCTGCATTACCTTAGTCAACTGGTTCATTGATAATAAGCAACCAAAGATTTATTGCATGTTGCAAATCATTGCAGTTTAGTTTTATTGAGCTAATTGCTTGTAACATTTCCAAATCTAGAAAAAAATGCATACATTCCTAAAAGTGTTCTTATTCTTGGTGGATTTTGAGAAATCAGTTTCACCAGGCATTTAAACTGTTATTTGATTGTCATGAGCATTATGGCTAAATCTAACTTTGTCCACATCAAACCTCCATACCTGTACACTTTCAATAAAGTGGAGCAACAAGGTACAAAGTGGGTCCCAGAAGGAGAAACCATGGACAGGTTCTTCAAATCCAAAAGAAAGCCAAGCCAATTATTGTCCCTCCATCACCACCCTGTTCTAGTCTGAATTGCCCAACTACTCAAAGTATAGAGTCATACAGCATGGAAACAGACTGTTCTATCCAACTAATCTACACTGATCATATTTCCAAATTAAACTAATCCCACTTGCCTGTGTTTGGCTCATATCCCTCCAAATGCCTCATATTCATGTGTTTATCCAAATGTTTAAAATGGTCTAACTGTGCCAGCATCCCACCACTTCTTCTGACAGTTCATTCCATACAGAAACCATTCTGTGTGAAAAGATTGCCGCTCATGTCCTTTTTAAAACTTTCTCCTCTCATCTTCAAAACTTATCCAGAGTTTTGAACTCCCCCATCCTAGGGAAAAGACCCATTGCTATTCACCTTATCTCTGCCCATCATGACTTTATAAACCTATTCAAGGTCACCCCTCAACCTCCTACGTTCCAGTGAAAAAAGTCCCAGCTTGCCCGCCTAGTGTGATGGAATACTCTCCATTTGCTTGGATGAGTGCAGCTGTGAGAAAGCTTGACACCATTTGGGCCTACTTGCTTGGCACCACATCAATTCTCTCAAACACTGATGCTCAGAAGTAGCAGTGTGTACCATGTACAAGATCCACTGCAGAAATTCACTAAGGCTTCTTCCAAACCTAAGACCATTCCATCTGGAGGGACAAGGGCAGCAGACATGTGGAAACACTATCAATGACCACCAATTTGTCACTCACATCCTGATTTGGAAATATATCACCATTATTTCACTGTCACTGGGTCAAAATGTGGAGTTCTCTCCTTAATGGCATTGTGGGTCTAAATACAGCACATGGACTGCAGTGGTTCAAGAAGGCAGCTCACCATCTTCTCAAGGGCAGATCGGGACAGGCAATATATGCTGGCCCAGCTGTTGATGCCTATATCCCATTACAGAATATTTTTGAAGTATTATGTATTTGTCTTCACAGTAGCGTTACACAGAATGCATCCCAAGAATTGTAGAAAATGAAGAGATAAAGGAGATGGAAGAACTTAAATGACCTCAATCACTGAGGAAAAGGTATAGGGGAAAACTAATGGGACTACAAGCCATCAAGTCTCTCTGGAAATAACAACTGTATTTTAAAATATTAAGAGAAGTAGCTGCAGAGATACAGATGTATTAGATGTGACCTTCCACAATTTCCTAGATCCTGGAAAGGCCACAGCAGATTGCTGATTTTCCAACGTAACATCTGTTTGAAGAAAAGAATGGGGTGGGGGATAAAACAGCAGGAGCCGATAGCGGAGCTAGCCTAATATCTGTCAAGGAGAAAATGCTTATCCATTATTAAGGCAGCAGTAATTGGATACTTAGAGATTGTGATACAGAGGGAAATAATATCTGACAAATGTCACGCTTTTTGAAGATGTAAAAAGCAAGTGGTTCAAGGAAAAGTAATATATGTCATGGATTTGGGTTTTCATAATACATTTGATAGGTTGCCATGTTATGAGAGTATATTTGCAAGAATATATCATTGACTAATGAACTGAAGGCAGAGTCAGGATAAGTGGGTCATTTTCAACTTGGCAAACTAGAACTAGTGGAGTGCCACAGGGATTAGTGCTCAATAGGAACAATCCTTACAATCTGTATTAATAATTTGGATGAAGGAATTGACTGTATTGTAACCATGTTTGATGAAGATACAAAGGTAGGAAATCAAGTTTGAAGAGAATACACCTCCAAAGGAATCCTGATAGGTTGTGAATAGGCAAACAAATGGCATGAGAAAATTTTAAATTGTCTACTTTGATATCCCGTAGAGAGTGGAGTAGTGGTAATGTTGATGGATTAGTAATTCAAAGGGATAGGTTAATGTTCTGGGAGCTTGGGTTCAAATCTCTCCATGGCAGTTGGTGAAATTTAATTTGGTGCTCAATTTGACAATATATACTAAAATTGTAACAATGCAGAGCAGGATAACAAGAGACTCAGAGGAATATATGGATCTTGGGGTGCTTGCCCACAAATTCCTGAAGCTGACAGAGTAGATTAAGAAGGCATAGGGATCATTTGCTCTTGAGCAGTCAAGGCATAGATTATGAGAGCAGGGAGGTTGGGCCATTGGAGTACTGTGTGCCATTTCAAACACATTATAAGAAGGGTGTATTTGCATTCGAAGAGGGGATTTACCAAATATTTCCTTGGATGCAGCTCTTTAGCTATGAAGGGAAGCTGGGTAAATTCAGGTTGTTTTCTTTGGAACTGAGAGGGGGCCTGAAAAAAGTTTATAAGATTGAAGGGTATGTACAAGGTGGATAGAATGCAGTTGTTCCCCTTAGTCAAAGGCTAAGAATAAGGAGGTACACTTTTAAGATGAAAACCAGAATGTTTTGAGAGGAGTTGAGGAGAACTCTTTTCACCCAGAGCGTTGGGTGGGACTTCTGGGAGGATCGTTAGGTAGGTAACCTCACAATTTTTAAAAAGCATTTGGATTAACACACTGTCATAATATTCAAAGCTATTGGTCTGGTACTGGAAAGTGGGACTAATGGAGACTCAAAAGGCCAAAGGATGTCTTCTGTACTGTGTGATTGTTTAGTGCGATTCCTGTACAGGATTCATGTAAAATTGGGAATTGCTGTAGATTGGTTAGCTTGGTTAGAGTGGTGCTGGAAAAGCACAGCAGGTCAGGCAGCATCCGAGGAGCAGGAAAATCGACATTTCGGGCAAAAGCGCTTCATCGGGACTGAAGGCAGGGAGCCTCCAGGGTCTCTCCACCTTGGAGGCTCCCTGCCTTCAGTCCTGATGAAGGGCTTTTGCCCGAAAAGTCGATTTTCCTGCTTCTCGGATGCTGCCTGACCTGCTGTGCTTTTCTAGCACCACTGTAACCTGGACTCTGATTTCCAGCATCTGCAGTCCTCACTTTTGCCTGGTTAGCTTTATTTTCTGGGCATTTGGTGTGCAATGTACAGTGACAGTGGTGATTGAATTTCCTTCCTCCAATCCAGTTCCTCAGCCTTCACCCAAACTCTATCCTCCATACCCACGCATCTCAGCTTTCCAATCTCTACCATTGCTCTTCCTCGACTGGTACAAATATTGGTAATCGTGGAAATACTGTTTGCTTACTATATGTAACATATAACTTGGATGTTTTTTCTCATTAAATCAACTCAATGTTAGACACATTGAGATTGACATATTAGCAGTTGCTACAAAGCAATGTAATCCCATCCTGCATCATCTTTCCACAAATTATTGTCATATTAATTTTATTCAATGGGAACTCTTCTGAGGAAGGGTCACTCAACTCAAAATGTTAAGTCTGATTTCTCTCCAGAGATGCTGCCAGACCTGCTGAGCTTTTTCAGCAATTTCTGTTTGTGTTTCTGATTTACAGCATCAGCAGTTCTTTTAATTTTTAAATAAGATTTTCCTGGTTTGATGGGATTTCTCAAAAATGGGACATCCTGTGATTAAATTTCTCCTTAAATTGAGAATAAGGTATGTCTGCAAAAAACAAAACTGAAAACAACCAAAAAGAAGCAATAATCTTTAAAATTGTACAAATGTCAACTGGGCAACATCTTTTATTAACTATGGGAATGCAGTTAAATTTCGCTCTGATATCAGTAAAGCCATTCTTGCGAAAAGTTAACAAAATAACTTTCCATTTTCAACATTCAAAGTAAAGTTTCTACATAATGTCAATTACCTTCTCATTCTGTAGACCATCTCGGGGTCCAACTTCTACAATCTTCACTTGTTCAGGCAGAGATTGTGCCACAGCTGCACAAGTCTGAATTATAAGAAATTATTAATATCTTCCAATGTTTAAACATTGCTAGAAATATTCCTGAATTTTCATCTTGCATTCATCAGGACAGAAACACAATTAAAAAAACTTTAGAAAGGAAGTATCAATTTATATAGCAATACAGGAGGGTGCCGATTGTTTGGCTTATGGTCGGCAGGGAGCTGACCTGCTTGGTTTGAATTTCAGTTAACAGACTCAGTTAACATTTTGTACTGCACCATTTAAGTTCTATACTTCCAAGAAATTAATCTTGTTATTTACTACTTCAAGTTTTAACATTGTTTCCTTGACCCTTTCACCAACTGGAACAGTTCCCCCACCCCATCTACTCTACCTTGCAATTTGAATATCTCTATCAAATCTCTTCTTTAAGGACAGCCTACTTATCCATTACAGTTTTGTCAGCCAATATTTGATTTCACTTTACTTTAGCCAGATTATTGCCACCCCATTGAAATTGGTCCTCCCCAATTAAATTGCTTGTATTTTGGATAGCTCCTGGTCTTTTTATTTGGCTAACTTAAACCTAATGACACTACAATCACTTTTCCTTAAGCGTTCATCTCCTAACAAATCTACTTAACCCACTTCATTTCCCAAACTGAGATTTAGCAATGCCTCCTTCCTCATTGGAACAGAAACTTACTGCTCCACAAAATTCTCATGAACACACCAAAAACTCTTTCCCCTATTTTACTCTTTAATTATCCATATACACTGAGATAGTAATAATGTAAAGTCCCTCATTATAATTATTCTTTAACTTTTAACCATATGTCATTTCCTTACCTTTTTGTTCCTCTTATCTTTTCCCAATGTTGGCGGCCCAAAGAGTATACATAACATTTTAATTGTACTGCTGCGGCTCTTAGCTATAACTAAATTGATTCAGGATATAATCAATGTTTTCTGTAATTTTTTTTCTGCTCTGCGATCCATGTTCATGGATCGGCTGATCAGCATATGTGCAACACCCCAGTGGCTGCATAGCCGTGCAGTTTAGGGGAAATGTTGTTTATCTCTTCAGGTGGGTTTTTTTCTTCAGCACAGTAATGTTCTGCTTAATCAATGCTTCCATTTGTCTTTTTTTTCTTGAATACCTTGCATCCAGCAACATTTATTACCCAATCCTGCTTTGTTTCCATCCAGATTGCCATTACCACCACAATATGGGTGGCACGGTGGCTCAGTGGTTAGCTTTGAGTTTCTCCAGCACTTTGTTTGTATTTCCGATCTCCAACACCCATAGTACTTTGTTTTTATTATACACACAGTAAATCTAATTTGGACAAGATTGCATTTTTTCTTATTCTGACTATCTAATTTATTATTTAATGTCTTGTTCTACTACAGTCTATCCAAATTCACTGTGCATGTTTTTTTCTCTCAAAAATAATCTCCTGGTTCTCATTCCTCTGCGAAATCTGTATATATCACCATATTTACCCAATGCTCTAAGGTAAACAGAATTGTCCTTGTACCTTAGTTCAATACTAGTGTTAAGCACACAACAAGTTCTGTACTTTTTATCAAGTAAATAAGAAAATTAGTTGACAAACATGCAGTTTCACTCAAGGTTTTGCAAATATGTTACTGCGTGTAAATGAGTGCACAAAAATACAAATAAATTAGTGAAGCTTTAGATAATTGTTGAAATGTTTTTAATGTAATAATTCAGAGCGGAATAGCAACTTCATGCTATCTATTGAATTACAAAAGTTCTACAAACCAAACATAGTTAAAGTAAGCTTTACTTTAACATAACTTAGCAATGGTGTCTACCAAACACAGCATGTACTTTGTACAAATGAGTTTTTTGGGGGTGGAAAAAAAGAATCAATACTGTATACCAGGGCACAACCAATTCAATTTCATAATAGACCCATGTTTTGGATGTAAGTTTGCTTGCTGAGCTGGAAGGTTTGTTTTCAGATGTTTCATCATCATACTAGGTAACATCATCAGTAAGCCTCCGGTGAAGCACTGGTGGTATGGCCCACTTTTTATTTATGTGTTTAGGTTTCCTTGGGTTGGTGATGTTATTTTCTGTTCTTTTCCTTGGGGGTGGTAAATGGGATCCAAATCAATGTGTTTGTTGATAGAGTTCTGGTTGGAATGCCATGCTTCTAAAGAATTCTCATGCTTTTCTCTGTTTGGCTTGTCCCAGCCGAAGTGGTGTCCTTCTTCATCTGTATGTAAAAATACTAGTGAGAGTGGGTCATGTCTTTTTGTGCCTAGTTGATGTTCATGTATCCTGCAAGAACTGTAACAACTACATTGGACAAACAGGCAGAAAACTACCTACCAGGATACATGAACATTAACTAGCCACAAAAAGACATGACCCACTCTCACTTGTATCTTTACATGCAGATGAGGAAGGACACCACTTCGACTGGGACAACACATCCATTCTAGGACAAGCCAAACAGGGACACGCATGAGAATTCTGAGAAGCATGGCATTCCAACTGAAACTCTATCAACAAACACATTGACTTGGATCCCATTTACTGCGCCCCCCCCCCCCCGAGAAAATGAACAGGAAATGTCATTACCATGGCAAATGACATCATCAACCCAAGGAATCCTAAACACATAAATAAAAAGCTAGTCATACCACCAGTGCTTATACCGAGGCTCATGATGTTATTTAATATGGTGACGTAACATCTGAAAACAAACCTTCCAGCTCAGCAAGCAAACTCACATCCAGAATCTCAACCTGAGCTACAAAAGACCTATGTTTGGTTAACAGGGTAAAAGGCACAGTTGCTACATTTTCTTCACTGATGTCTAAGTTAGGCTGGTTCCCTAATTTAGGATTTGTATTACACATCTTGTAATAAAACAAAACAACAAAAAAAACAAACATGCAACACAAAATTAAAA
Source organism: Chiloscyllium plagiosum (assembly GCF_004010195.1). Classification (NCBI taxonomy): domain Eukaryota; kingdom Metazoa; phylum Chordata; class Chondrichthyes; order Orectolobiformes; family Hemiscylliidae; genus Chiloscyllium; species Chiloscyllium plagiosum. The sequence goes on from NC_057736.1 coordinate 27,131,290, forward strand.
ATAAACAGCAAGGACCAAATACAGTTTATAATGTGGAAACTAAATTATTAAGTCCACATTTGGTACACAATTCTAGTCGAAAAGTGTGGCACTGGAAAAGCACAGCAGGTCAGGCAGCATCCGAGGAGCAGGAGAGTTGACATTTTGGGTCTAAGCCCTTCATCAGGAATGCCCGAAACGTCGACTCTCCTGCTCTTCAGATACTGTCTAACCTGCTGTGTTTTTCCAGTGCCACACTTTTCAACTCTGATCTCTAGCATCTGCAGTCTTCACTTTCTCCTATACAATTCTAGTCGCCTTGCTATAGGAAAGATGTTAGTAAACAGGAAAGGGGGCAAAAAAGATGCACAGGGATGTCACCAAGACTGGAGGGTTTGAGTTATAAGGTGAGGCTGGACATGGCTGGGACTTTTTTCCTGGAGTGCGGGAGACTGAGGGGTGACATTATAGAAGTTTATAAAATCATGAAGGGCGTAGCTAAGATAAACAGCCAAGGTCTTTCCCTAAGGGTAGGGGACTCCAGAACTACAAGTCATAGGTTTAAAGTGAAAGATTTAAAAGAGAACTGAGGGGCAACTTTTTCACATGGATGTTCCAGGGAAAATAGCCCCAGCCTATTTAGACTCTCCCAGTAGTTCAAACCCTCCAATCTGGCAACATCCTTTCAAATCATTTCAAGCCTTTTAAGTATCACAACATCCTTCCTGTAGCAAAGAGACTAGAATTGCATGCAGTATTCCAATAGTGGCCTAACTAATATCCCATACAGCTGCAACATGACCTCCCAACTCCTACACTCAGTGAAGTGACCAATAAAGGCTAGCATACCAAACACCTTCTTCACTATTCAATCCATCTGCGACTCTACTTTCAAGGAACTATGAACCTGCATTCCAAGGTCTCTTTGTTCAGCAGCACTCCCAAGGACCTTACCATTAAGTGGATAAGTCCTGCCCTGATTTGCCTTTCCATAATGCAATGACATCTGTGTAGTCATAGAGATGTACAGCATGGAAACAGTCGGTTTCAACTTGTCCATGCCGACTGGATATCTTAAATTAATCTAGTCACATTTGCCAGCACTTGGCCCATAACCCTCTAAACCCTTCCTATTTGTATACCCATCTAGATGCCTTTTAAATGTTGTGATTATACAAGCTTTGCTAAAACCAAACCTGTTATTATGTATGCAATTTTGGACCCATTCTTAAGGGAGGATACACTAACATTTGATGTAGTACACAAATGTTCGCTATATTGATCCCCAGAATGACAGGCTATTCCACATTAAGAGGATGAGTAAATTGGGCTTATATTCTTTGGTTTTGAGAAGATTGAGGACTGATTTAGTGAAACAGTTAAGAGTCTGAAGGAGTTTGACAGGGTCAACATCTACGGTCATTTTTTCCATCAGCCGTGAATCTAAAACAAGGGGGTGCAGTCTTGATTAGAGGGAAATAATTTGGAGGAAAATTTTATCCATAATACCATAAGACATATGATCAGAGATTAAGCCATTCAGCCCATCAAGTCTGCTCTGCCAAACTTTCTCAACCCCTTTACACTTTCTCCCCATAACTTTTGATCCCTTTGATACTCAAGAACCTATCTATCTCAGTCTGGCCTCCATAGCCTTCTTTGGCAATGAATTACATAAATTCACCACTCTCTGGCTGAAAGAGGTTTCTCCTTATCTCCATTCTAAAAGGTCTTCCCTTTACTCTAAAGCTGTGCCTTCAGGTCCTAGTGTCTCCTAACAATGGAAACATCTTCCCAACATCCACTCTGTCCAGGCCATTCAGTATTCTGTATGTTGCAATTAGATTCCCCATATCCTTCTAAACTCCATCAAGTATAAACCCAGAGTCCTCAAATGTTCCTCATATGTTAGGCTTTTCATTCCTGGGACTATTCTTGTGAACCTCCTCTGAATGCTCCAGGAACAATACATCCTTCCTGAGATATGGGGCCCAAAACTGCACACAATACTCCAAACATGGCCTGACCAAAACTTTATAGTGCCTTAGGAGTATGTCCCTGCTTCTATATTCAAGTCCTCTCAAAATAAATGCTACCATTGCATTTGCCTTCCTAACTACTGACTCAACCTGCAAGTTTACTTTGTGAGAATCCTGCACTAGAACTCCCAAGTCTCTTTGCACTTCAGAATTCTGAATTTTCTCCCCATTTATAAAGTAGTCTAGGCCTCTATTCTTCCTACCAAAGTGCATGATCACACATTCCCATGTTGTACTCCATCTGCCACTTCTTTGCCTACTCTACTAAACTGTCCAAACCCTTCTGCAGCCTCCCAGCCTCCTCAACCTGTCCCTCTACCTATCTTTGTATCAAGTTAAAAATCACACAACACCATGTTATGGTCCAACAGGTTTATTTGGAAGTACTAGCTTTTGGAGTTCTGCTTAAACAGGTCACTGTAGAGTAGGATCATAAGACACAGAAATTATAGCAAAACATTAAACCATCATGCAACTGAAACAATATATTGCTTAATATTTAATTTCAGTTGCATGACACTAATCCTTTGCTATAAATCCTGTGTCTTCTGACCCTGCTCGACAGCTACCCGATGAAGGAGCAGTGCTCCAAAAGCTAGTATTTCCAAATAAACCTGTTGGACGATAACCTGGTGCTGTGTGATTTTTAACTTTGTCCATCCCCGTCCAACACCGGTACCTCCACAGCATATCTTCGTATCGTCTGCAAACTTAACTAGAATGCCCTTAGTTCCTTCATCTAGATCGTTAATGTATAAAATGAAAGGTTGTGGTCAAATTCATTTAAAATGCTGTCATTTTCAGGATTTCTCTGCCCCAGAGGATACTTCATATTTGAAAATATTTAAGGCCGAGTTCCACAAATTGTTGCTCGCTGAAAGAACTGGGGATATTGAGAGTAGGAAGGAAAGTAGAAGTTCAAGATCAGCCATGATTTTATTGAGAAGACATGACGGGTTGTTCCGTTTTCCCCCGCCCCCATCTCGTGTATACGTGCATTGAAATGTGTTTACGTCCCCAAGATGACATTTATACAGGTTAACAACGTATCCTCGTAAATCCCGTCCTTACCATCCGAGCAAATACATCAAAGAACACTAACAAACCACGCATCTCCTTTATAAACATATTACTCCGCGATCACTCACAGTTGTAGCTAGTGCACGATGGAATGCAGCCGCTGCAGCAACATGTAACCGGGGCAACAACATCGCGGTTGCCAGCGCCGGCATTTTAATTCAGTCTCTGTTCGTCTGAATTGAGCCTTGAACTCTGACCCCCACCAAATCCCGCCGCCGCGCCAGTTAAGTCTCGCGAGATTCAGGGCACTCCAGGTCCTGTTGGCTGCCGCACTGGATCTTATTGTGTTTTTGAACTTGTAATGTGGATGGGGATCATCAGGCATGAGTTTGACAATATTTCTTTTTATGACTCGATGTTAAATTTCATTCAGTAAAATTCCTGCCAAGGTGGCTTAGAATATTTTACAACCTTGGAGGCACCTTTACATAAAATGTTTTTTTAAACATCTCAACGTAACTGGATTAAGTCGTGTAACTGATTTTGTCTTGACGGCGCAAGGAAGCGAGCCATTTAAGAATCTAGCATTTATTTGAAGTAACTACAGTTCCGGAATGCTGAGTCCCAAGTAGTGCCAAAAGCCCGAGTCAACTTTTGTTCCTATTTATTCACAGTTTAAAATCCCAAACATTTAGCCGCTGGAGAGTTGCATCAGCTGTTAAGCCCATGGATTCAGAATTCAACGGTTGCATCAGACATTGGGTTCAGGAGTTCACAATGAACTATGTCTTTTGAGAACGTTGCTTGGAGCCTGTGTAGTATGGATTCATCAACGGGGAGTCTGCAACCATTGTTTGCAGTGCAGTCCCCTGGCATAAGCAAGCCGTCGACCACAATGATAAAAAATATATCCCGAGACCCTTTACAACTGAGTATCCTTTGGCCAAGATTTTCTTGGGCTTTGCCTCCATCAGAAAAGCTTTGAAAGGTAATTTGGAGATTTGAGTTTCAACAGTTTGCCAAACAGCATGAAATCAGATTAAGCTATTGTTAGGACTGGGTGAGAAGGGTTGAATCAGGTCCTCCCTTTTAACCTTCATAAGAAATTCACTCCATTCCCAGTATCAACCTCATGGACTTTCTCTAGACTGCATTCAAAAGAACTGTTCACAATTTTGGTAAGTGCCTTGTATAGTTTCAGCAAGACCTCCCCATTTTGATAATCCATTCCCTTGGAAATAAAAGCTAATCCATTTGCCTTCCGTATTAGCTGCTGAACTTGGATGCCAACATTTTGTAATTCGTGCATGAAGACCCCCAAATCCATGTGCTGCAGTTGCCTACAGTCAATCTCCATTTAAATACTATTCAGTTCCTCTATTCTTCCTGCCAAAGAACATAACCTCAGATTTCCCACATTATATTTCATCTGCCAGAATTTGTGGTCATTAAACCTGTCTACATCCCTCTGCAGTCAGCCTCAACACATATCTTTTTAGCCAAATGCAAACTTGATTATAGTATTCACTTTCCTCTTCCAAATCATTGATATGTTTTGTAAATAAGCACTGATCTCTATAGAATTACCACCAGTTACAGGTTGCCATCCTGAAATCACCATCCTTTTCCCAACTCTTGACTTATATTAGTTAAGGCTTTATTGCTGGAACAGCACAGCAGGTCAGGCAGCATCCAGGGAACAGGAGACTCGACGTTTCGGGCACAGGCCCATTCCTGAAGAAGGGCCTGTGCCCGCTCCCACAGTCCAAAGATGTGCGGGTCAGGTGAATTGGCCATGCTAAATTGCCCGTAGTGTTAGTGGCCAAGATTTTCTTGGGCTTTGCCTCCATCAGAAAAGCTTTGAAAGGTAATTTGGAGATTTGAGTTTCAACAGTTTGCCAAACAGCATGAAATCAGATTAAGCTATTGTTAGAACTGGGTGAGAAGGGTTGAATCAGGTCCTCCCTTTTAACCTTCTCAGTTGGCAACAACAAAGATTTTTAATTTTTTTCAGCACACTGCTACATCACTGTCTTTTAAAATATGATTCAGAGATGCCGGTGTTGGACTGGGGTGTACAAAGTTAAAAATCACACAACACCAGGTTATAGTCCAACAGGTTTAATTGGAAGCACACTAGCTTTCGGAGCGACGCTTGTGATGAAGGAGCGTCGCTCCGAAAGCTACTGTTCTTCCAATTAAACCTGTTGGACTATAACCTGGTGTTGTGTGATTTTTAACTTTTAAAATATAGCTGACTAATTGTTCAAAATCAAATAGGAAGTTAACTAAGTTACAAGATCTCCTTGATCAAAAAAGCAGTTATATTACTAACCCTGAGGAGAAAAAAATAATAAAAACGTGACATGAAACACATGCAAATACTGATATAAAATTTTAACAAGGAGTTGTCAAATAAGGAAGATTAAGGAAAGGCAATTAGCACGCAGGCTTTTTATTCTGTGTCACAGTGTTTAACATGAGATGTGGTTCTGCAATTAATCAACATTCACTAGATAATCTAGAATGTGTGAGGAATCATGCACACAATCAATTGAGAATTGTCAGTTGGGCTCACAGTAAGGCACACTATCATATATTGGAAGTTACAGTAGGGCCCTGGACAGAAAGAAAATATTCACACACTATGCTTGCTTCAATTAACAAAATGGATGACAGCTGGTATATGTCTCAGTCGACAGTTTTGGTAAATCATGAAATGTAAACAAAGCCTGGTTGTTAACTTTCAATCAGAATTAACATACATATTCTCCATGGCACAGCCTCTGTCAATTAAAGGTCATTTTCAACCAATAAGCATTCTTTTGTTGGTTTTCCCCTTAAATTTGGATTTTTGTGAAATATCTTGATGAATGCAAGATTAAAAGCTTCCACAAAATGTGTGTTTTTCAGCAACAGAAAGTTTTTTTTAAAATCCTTAAGAGCGCTTGATGTGTTAGGTTATAACCCAAAGGCACAGTGGTTTAATTTATGTCTAATTCTCAGCAGTGGCAAAATCTGTTGATGTCTTTACATTGTTGGTAAATGGATGTTTTTTCGATTCACTTTATCACTGACATCTAGTGCTAATTTTTGAGACTAAGAGGAATAGGGAGGGAGAGCATGCTTACTAGTTCCAGTGTTACAAATCCATTACCTTTTCTCTCTGCTCTGCTCCCAAAAGCTATTGTCTGAAATATAGTTCCTTTATTTTTTGTGTCTGACTTCATTGTTTTTCCCAAACTGGATAATCTGCAGATGACTTTTATCCCAATACATAAAACTTCAAATAGGAGACATACCTAAATGACTTGCTTCAGTACTTTGATGCCATGTTGATTACAGTTGAGACTGGATCTTGTTTATTGGTGGCTTCATGAGCTTGGCTGAACCTAATCAGGTAACCACTGTGACCATCTTAAGTTAGTGTTTCCCTTTACTAAAGCTAAATCACCCAACAGTACTGGCGATCTTTTTTATTCTTCCATGGGATGAGAGCATCGCAGTCAAGCATTTATTGCCTATCCCAGGAGGTAATTAAAAGTTAACCACTTTGCTGTGAGCCTAGAGTACATGTAGGCAAGACTGGGTAAGGACAGCAGTTTCCTTCCCTGAAGGGCACTAGTGAATTTTCCTGACAACCAGCAATGGTTTCATCGTCACTATTAGACTCTTAATTCCAATTTTTTATTGACTACAAATTCCACCATCTGACATGGCAGGTTTCAAACCTGGGTTACCAGAACATGATCTTGGGATGAACAGTAATACCGCCACAATACCACTAGCCTTCCCATAAGCTCTACTCCCGCTGGGGTGTTCTTGGGTTCTGCTCATGGTGAATGTCACAATACTGTCAGTCAGAGTGCCTTCAGCCAGAGAACTCAAAAAAGCAATCTTGGCAGAGTTTTAAGTCCAAAGCCCCTCCATCCTCAAGCCCACCAGCCACCCAGTGAGAAGAGGTTGAATGTAAAGTGGGGAATTTGGAGATCAGAATTCTGATTTGACATCCAATGGAATGCTAGTGCTGAGGGCAAGGAGAATCCTGTTGACTCGACTGCAGGCATGTTGACGTAAAGATTATTATGGTCAAGCAAAGAACGTTCATGTGGTGGCCTCTCAGACAATTAATCGACCGGCAGATTTTCTTATTACTGTTCTTCAAAGGAAGTGGGTGAAGAAAGGTAACTAACAACTGCAGAAAGACGACACGCGGAAAAATAGATTTATTATACCTTTACCAAATAAAAATTGGGAAAAAATGCTGTATCGCATATTCTACAGCATGACTTAAGTCACTTCCTTGCTGCTACAACAACGTTGCACGAAACACGGTTTTAATAGCAGAGTACTTGATGCAGAACATTTCTTCACAGATAAACCAGTCCAGTCTCTTAGGACCATTAAATAATTTAAAATCAAGATAACCGCGCGTTTGGGAACAACAAAATACTAGCCGCTCCTGAAAACTGATTAAATGTCCTGTTTATTTATAAAAAACAAATTCGAAACAACACAAATTAAGAAGTAGCGGTGAAAATAGTTTGGCAGGAATGAGGAACGATACACTTTATCTTAGTAGGAATTATATTAAATAGCCAAGGTTACCAAAAGTAATTCTACCAATTGTCAAAAGTAACAATATAACTTCGACTAGCAGCACCATCCAGCGACAGTGTTTGCTTGAATTCAGTGTGCGTCATGGACGCCCTTAGTGTCAATGTTATGTCAAATAACTGTTATCTCCGCATGGTTTTCATTCACGGGATTTTCTCACCTGTGTACAGACCGCTCCCATTCTTGCCACCACATTATTCCGATCGAAAATTAAACACCATTCAAGCCCTCCCTCCAAATAAAAACGAAGCACAAGTAAATAGAGCTCCTGCCCTGACGTCAGGGAACTGAAACCGAGCACTTCCTATTTCAATTTGTTCAGCCGTTAGCTTCAGTTTTTCTTATCCTGTATTTTCCCAATTCATTTAATCAAACACAAGCCGACAGTTTGTGCAAGACACCAAAACTTGGAAGTGTTTTCCTGCTTTCCACCAAATTGAAAGGATGCAAAGACAAGTTGTTGATATCAGCATACAAAGAAGGCAGAAATCAACAAAACTCGAAAAGAAAATACTTTTAATATATTAGGCTAGGATGCCAATTGAATTTTTCATTGTTATCAAGAAGAATTTGTCTTTTGCAAAGTTTTCTGTAATTTTTAAATGATCGACAATTAAAGTCACACGCAATAAGTGCATGTGTGGAATAGGAAAGATGGCTTTTTAAAAATCCTTCATTGGGATTTGGGTGTCACTGGTAGGGCCAGCATTTGTTACCATCTCTAATTCTCAGATGCTGGTCTTCAGTCAATTTGATCTACTCCATGTGATACCAAGAAATGGCTGGAGGCATCGGATACTGCAAAGGCCTCAACAACATTTCGGAGGTAGCACTGAAATTTTTTTTCTCTAAAACTGTTCCAGTACAGCTACAATATTGGCACCAACAGTAGAAAATTGTCCAGGTTTGTCTTGTTCACAAAAAGCAAGTCAAATACAACAATTATCACCCCATCAGTCTACTCTTGTCCACCAGAAAAGTGAAGGAAGGTGTCATTAACTGTTCTATCAAGCGGAACAACTTAGCAATAGCCAGCTCGCTAACATTCAGTTTAGGTTCTGCTAACAGTCAGCTCCTGACCTCATTACAGCCTTGGTTCAATCTTGGAGAAAAGAGCTGAATTCCAGAAGTGAGATTAAGACCACATTTGACTGAGAGTTCTATTAAGGAGTCCTAGCAAAATCAATATCAATGGGAATCAGGGTAAACATCTCTACTAGTTGGAACAATATTTGGCACAAGGAAGACGGGTGTGGTTCTTGGAAAAGAGTTATCTAAGCTGCAGGACATTTGTGCAGGAGCTCCCAGGGTAGTGTTCTAGGCCCAACCATCTTCATTAATAACCTTCCTTCTGTCATAAAGTCAGAATTGAGGATATTTGCTGATGGCTGCACAATATTCAGCACGATTTGCAACTCCTCAGATACTGAACCAATGCATCAGGAGCTGAACAATACCCAAGTTATCTCTGACAAATGGCAAGTAACATGTGCACCACACAAGTGCCAGGCAATGAACATTTCCAAGAAGACACAACCTAACCATTGCCCCTTGACATTCAAATGTATTACTATTGTTAAACCCCCTTCTATCAATACACTTGGGGTTACTATTGACTAGAAAATGAACTAGAGAAATTCACCAATGCTTCTAAAATAGCATCTTCCAAACAAGGGCAGCAGATACATGAGAACACCACCACTTGCATGTTCCCATCCAAGAGACTCATCATCATGACTTGAAAATATACTGCTGTTCCTTCAGTGTCACTAGGCCAAAATCCTGGCACTCTCTCCGTAATGGCATTGAGGGTAGCCCTGTACCAAATAGACTGTAGTGGTTCAAGTGATGGTTCTAGCTAACTGATGAAGGAACAGTGCTCTGAATGCTTGTACTTCAAAATAAACCTGTTGGTCCTGTTGGTGTTGTATGATTTTTAACGTGGTTCAAAAAGACAGCACATCATCACCACCTCAAGGGCAACTGAGAATGGCAATAAATATTCACCCAATCAGCACTGCTCGCATCCCACAAATGATTTTTTTCTTAAATTGTGTCTGGGAAAAAGGGGATAGGTCATTGGTCATTGGCTGAAAACTAGAATAATGTGAGGAAAACCAAGAATCTTGAACATGTCTTGAGGCACCTCAGAGTGGAAAATGTTGTAAGGGACCTGTTGCAATTTCCATTAATTCCAATCTGAAATGCTTTGACTTTGGTCTGTATACCTTATGTAGAATCTATTTTGTAAACATCATGAGTATTATAATGGAATTAAGTGAATATGTCTTGAGATGTAAAGTCATAGTCATAAAGTCATACAGCATGGAAACAGACCCTTTGGTCCAACCAGTCCATGCTGAACATAATCCCAAACTAAATTAGTCCCACTTGCCTGCTCCTGGCCTATATCTCTCCAAACCTTTCTTATTCATGTACTTATCCAAATGTATTTTAAATGTTGTGATTATACCCGCATCCACCATTTCCTCAGCAAGTTCATTCCACATGCGAACCACCCTATGTGTAAAGATATTGCCTCATGTCTTTTTAAAATCTCTCTCCTCTCACCTTAAAAATGTATCCCCTAGCCTTGAACTCCCCCATTCTAGGGAAAAGACAACTACCATTAACTCTATCTATACCTCTCATTATTTTATAAACTTCTATCAGGTTGTTGAATATTCTTGCATGTGGTGGTAATGTTCAAATTGAAACAATTTCATATACAAATGATATAAATCAAACATATTTTTGAAAAAAACCTAATTGTGTCTGGCTCGCTTGACTATTTAAGAAGCTGAAAATGTGTTGCTGGAAAAGCGCAGCAGGTCAGGCAGCATCCAAGGAACAGGAGAATCGACGTTTCAGGCATAAGCCCTTCTTCAGGAATGAGGAATGACTTTCCTCATTCCTGAAGAAGGGCTTATGCCCGAGATGTCGATTCTCCTGTTCCTTGGATGCTGCCTGACCTGCTGCGCTTTTCCAGCAACACATTTTCAGCTCTGATCTCCAGCATCTGCAGCCCTCACTTTCTCTTGACTATTTAAGAAGGCAATTAAATGTTGATGTGGTTTCTCAGGTCAAACACCACTTCCATTACAATATGCTGTCAGGGCTTTCCAATATATGAGCCAATGTAACATTTACTAGGAAGACTTGGTTCTTGTTGAGACAGATATCTTGAAGTATTTTTAACAATACTATATTGTTAAAAGGTCTGAAATTTATACATTGTATAGGTTTTTAATTGCTTGCTAATTGTTATGGCTACATTACATAACTATAACACTATACATTGCTGACTGACTCTCTGGCCCTGTGACAACCGAAGATCAGATAGTGACCTGTAAAATGGAAGGTCACATGTTGTGATATCATTTATTATGCCTAAAGGTACACTGCCTTTCTATGATCTACTTAGTCATACAATAAGAGCAAACCACATTGCTGTGACTTGGAGTCACGTGTGTTAGGGGGAGATTTGTGTATGATGTGAGTAAACCACATGAATCGCCAACTAGGATTAGAATGAGGGAGAGAGTTTTAGTTAACTTCATAAGTAATAATCAGAAAAATCATTTAAGTTAATTTTCATTTATTTACATTTCAAGACAGGTTAAAACAAAAGCTAGTTAAACCGCATAAACACGCTGATGCAGCAGACAGATAGAGTTTCTTTGAAAATGAAATGTACTGAACCAACATTAAGCCTGAGGCCTCATTTGGAAATGGAATGTGAGGATGACCCTGTACCATGCCAAAAAAGACAAAACATGAGTTTTAGTCGAAGATGAATTCAAAACACAGGCTCCGGAGGCGAGATAGGATTGTACCCGCGAAGACCCATTCCCCTACATTTACCCTGACTAATGCACCTAAAACTATGGGCAATTTAGCATGGCCAATTCACCTAACCTGCACATTTTTGTACTGTGGAAGGAAACCGGAGCACCCGGAAGAAACCCATGCAGACACTGGGAGAATGTGCAAACGCCGCAAAGAAACAGTTATTCATTGGTCATACCCTATCTTGTGTATCATGTTTAGTTGGAAACTGTCCGTTCATTTATGAGATATATTGTTTACAAACAAACATACTAATGGGACAAACACATTGCCTCTTCCCATAGAAAGTAACTATGAGTAAAAATTGCTCTATTTGGAAAGGTTCAATCAACTTTGTACAGGAAATGAAGGCCACTGAGGATGAAGGAGGAGAATGGATGTGTGTATGGACACCTATAAGTTAAACTGAATACAGTACATTACACATGATGATCTCACACTGAACTTAAAGCAACAGGAACAGATTCTATTTTTCATGGATATATCAGTTATTTTCTCAATCCCAATGTTTAAGCCTGCAGGAAAGGTATAGCGATTAGTCCTGGCACTTTAGTATTACTGTAGGCTTTCGCCTCTTGGTGTTCATCTTCACAAATGTAAACCAGCTAGTGACAAAAGTAGGCAACTGTAGTGAAAGCAGAGTTAACATTTCAAGTCCAATGACCCTTCTTCAGAACAGGACTTGAAATGTTAACTCTGCTTTTTCTTCACAGATGCTGCCAGATATGCTGATTTTCCCCAGAAATGTCAGTTTTTGTTTCAGATTTCCAGCATTCGCAGTTCTTTGTTTTACATATGGGAAATCCAAATATAACAACAGATGTTTTTTATAGGGATTTGAACAATGTGGGAAATGGCAAGAAATATGAGACCCTAAGACCTTAAGACATAGGAGCAGAAATTAAGTAATTCAGTCCATCGAGTCTGCTCTACTATTCAATCATGGCTGATAAGTTTCTCAGCCCCACTCTCCTGCTTTCTCCCTGTAACCCTTGATCCCCTTTACAATTAAGAACCTATATGTCTCCGTTTTAAATATACTCAATGACCTGGCCTCCACAGCCATCTGTGGCAGTGAATTCCATAGATTCACCATTCTCTGGCTGAAGAAGTTTCTCCTTATCTCCATTCTAAAAGGTCTTCCCTTCACTCTAAGGCTGTGTCCTTGGGTCCTAGTCTCTCCTAAAAATGGAAACATCTTCCCAACATCCACTCTGCCCAGGCCATTCAGTATTCTGTAAGTTTCAATTAGATCCCCCCTCATCCTTCTAAACTCCATCGAGTATAGACCCAGAGTCTTTAAACTTCATATATTAAGCTGTTCATGGGGGGAATCCAAGGTGGCAGCTCTGCATCGCGTTGCGAGTGGGATGAAGTCCTAACCCTCCCCTCCTGGAACACTGCAATATCCTGGGACTCTGGAAAGGTTGTGGAGTCCCAGGGAACTGTCAGAGAGCAACTTACCATGGTTTTCGTCATCCAGGAATGCCGAAGAAGGGAGGATGTAAGTCTGAGGCCGGGCCCACATCCCAGCTTGCAGGATCCTCGGACTCAATTTCTCATTCCAGCCTCCAAGTTAAGGAATTTCGGCAACCAGTCCTCAATAAATTCCATTGGCCGCTCACCTTCCTTACTCTCCGGCAGACCGATGATCCGAATATTTTTTCTCCTGCCCCCGTTTTTGAGGTCACCAACCTGATCGAGCAAATTAAGATCATGTTCTTCCAGAATTTCTCAGCGGTGATCCGGCAAAGAAAATCCTATAACGGCATCAAGAGAAGACTGAGGAAGCTCAGGATTCAGTACTCTCTGATGTATCCGGCGGTGCTTTGGATCACCTTAGATGGATCTATACATTTCTTTGAGACGTCGGAGAAGGCAAGAGACTTTGTGGACAAATTAACTTGATCTGAACAATTTAGTATGTACAAATAGTAGTGTTATTTGGGTATGTCTCTACTTTTCTTTGAGATAAAGAGGAAGTCCGGTCGGAGCTTTCATTTCCTATTTTTTAAATTGGTAATAATCTGGACTAAACTATGCTCGGAGAATGTTGGGATGTGTACTTTCAATTTCAAGTTAATTCATACCAAAGGATGGGTGGGTACTTCCCTTTTTTAAAAAAAATTCTTTGTTTACATTGTTATTTCATGGTGTATTTATTTGTGCTTGTGTTTGTGGTGCGGCTCTGGCTAGGAGGAGGGAAAGTGATTGGGATGGCTAGACATGATTTGGAGATGCTAGATGTACAAAGTTAAAAAGCACACAACACCAGGTTATAGTCCAACAGGTTTATTTGGAAGCACTAGCTTTTGAAGCACTGTTCCTTCATCAGGTGGTTGTGAAGAATAAGATTGTAAGACACAGAATTTATAGCAAAAGTTTACAGTGCGATGTAACTGAAATTATTTATTGGTAAATCCTGGATTGTTTGTTAAGTCTGTCATCTTTTAGAGTGAACATGTTGGTTTATGTAAATCACGTTACTTTTTTAAAGTTACATTCTCAAGTGAACTTTAACAATTGGTGTCATGTTGGCCCAGATAATGGCTAGATGTCTACTTACGGGCAGTTTGTGCCTGGTTCAGGTAGTTAAATGTCCTGGCTGCAGTATTGGCAGCGGGATGGGGGGTTGTGCTTTTGAATATGTAGATGCCCCCTTTGGGCAGGGGGTGAATTTCCCTATTCAGCGCCATTGGCACTTTAAATGTTGTTTTTTTTTTGTTTTTTGTTGTATATAGTCTTTGATAGCTTTGTAGGTTTGTTAACTGTAATGGTTTTTGTCTATGTAGTTTTTATGTTTGATGGAATTTGCAACACTAAGGCTTGGTGATTTGTAATTTGAGTTCCTCCTGCTGGAATCTAAATGTAACTGCAGAAGGTTATGGCTAATGACTTGATTAAATAGTGTAAGTGGAACATGAAGTGGAGTCACTCACCAAATAAGAGGAGAAAGGTACTCTCAGGTCTTAGAAAGGAAACGGTGGATATTACTTTATTACAGGAGACACACTTGGCTGATAGGGAGCATTTGAAACCACAGCAAAATGGCTTTGATTGGGTTTACTTTTCATCTTTTAATACCAAAAGTAGGGGAGTGGCTATATTGGTTAGGAGGAATCTTCCATTTAAGTTACTAGAGTTTGTTAAAGACACACACAGGAGGTTTGTAATCTTTAAAGCCCTGATAAACGGGGAAGAATATGATGTTTTAAATGTTTATCGCCCTCCAGCTAATCCCCTCAAATTTCTGGTAGATGCATTTTCTAAATTGATCAGTTTTGTGTCCCGGCATATCATGATAGGGGGAGATTTTAATTATCTTATGGATCCCACAGTAGACAGGTTGCCCAAATCCCCCTGATACCCTTTGTACAAACTAAACAATTAGTGGATCTGTGTGTGGAGTTAGGGTTGGTGGACGTCTGAAGGCATCTCCACCCTACATGCAGGGATTTTACATGTTTTTCCAATCCACACAGATGTCACACCAGAATTGACATTTTTTCCTGAACACTGTGGCAATCCTGGACTTGGTGGCATCTTGTACGATTGGTAATATTACCCTCTTTGATCATGCTCTAGTGTACCTGTTGGTTAAGATTAAGAACACTGTAGTGGGCTGGAGGCACTGGCGAATGGATCCCTTTATACTTAAGGATAATAAGTTTGTGGAGTACTTCTCTAAGGAATTTAGGGCGTTCCTGGACATTAACTCAGGCTCGGTTAGTAGCCCGTCTGTCCTTTGGGAAACTGCCAAAGCCTATGCCAAGGGGTTAGTTATTTCCTACTCTGCCAGTAGGAAGCAGCAGAAGGGTGAGCAGCAACGTCTCCTTGAAGCAAGGTTGAAAGCAGCTGAGAAGGCTTACTTTGTCAGGCCCTTGTTGGCCAAGCTACAGAGAATTACGGCGCTGCGGTCTGCATTGAATTCCATGCTCACACAACAGCAAAGAAGGAGCTTACTTTCAAAAAACAAAGGTTATATGAGCATGGTGACAAGCCGGGCAAGTACCTAGGCATATCTCACCAAGAAAAGGAGTATCCCTCAAGCCCTTACGTTGATTAGGGAAGGGTCTGGGAACCTAACATGTGATTCCAAAAAGATTAATGCGGCATTCCAGAGATTTTATTCAGAATTATATGAATCTGAGGGTTGTGAGGAGGACCGGGCCAAGATGGAGTCCTTTTTCAAGGATCTGGAGCTCCTGGATATGATCCCCGAACAAGAGTCTTTTCTCAATGCCCCCTTATCAGAGCAAAAGGTGCAGTAGACTGAAATGGACTTTCCAGCGAATTCTATAAGGAATTTATAAGCATATTGTCAGGCCCGATGCTCAACATGTTCAATGATTCGAATAGTCATGATTGTCTCCTGCCATCTCGAAGAGAGGCCAATATTCGCTTATTCTTAAAAAAGGGAAGGTCCCTGAGGACTGGGTCATTTCAACTTAAATGTTGACTTTAAAACCCTCTCTAAGATGCTTGCATTAAGGCTGGAGACTGTGTTACCTTCTATTCAAAGTTTGTGCGAAGATTTGTAGCTCGGGTGCTCGTTGTGGTTCTGTTCGCCGAGCTGGAAGTTTTTGTTGCAAACGTTTCGTCCCCTGGCTAGGCGACATCATCAGTGCTTGGGAGCCTCCTGCGAAGCGCTTCTTTGATGTTTCCTCCGGTGTTTATAGTGGTCTGTCCCTGCCGCTTCTGGTTGTCAGTTTCAGCTGTCCGCTGTAGTGGTTGGTATATTGGGTCCAGGTCGACGTGTTTGTTGATGGAGTTTGTGGATGAATGCCATGCCTCTAGGAATTCCCTGGCTGTTCTCTGTCTGGCTTGCCCTATGATAGCAGTGTTGTCCCAGTCGAATTCATGTTGCTTGTTGTCTGCGTGCGTGG